>NC_090761.1:11706882-11711882 GCF_036898095.1 Palaemon carinicauda
CGGCGAAACTTCTCACTACGGAGTTTTCAACATCACAGTAGAATGTGTAGGAGAGAGAGAGAGATGAGGAGAGAGAGAGAGAGAGAGGATGTGTGGTAGGGAGAGTGAATGTAGGAGGGAGAAGGAGTCTTCGAGGGTTACAATGAGAGAAGAGAGAGAGAGAGAGAGAGAGAGAGAGAGTGAGAGGGGGAGGATGTGTGGTAAGGGGAGTGAATTTAGGATGGAGAGGGAGTGTTGGAGGGGTAGAATAAGAGAGAGAGAGAGAGAGAGAGAGAGAGATGTCTGGAGGGAGAGGGAATGTAGGATTGGAGAGGGAGTGTTGGAGGGGTAGATAAGAGAGAGAGAGAGAGAGAGAGAGATGTCTGGATGGATGAGGGTATGTAGGAGGGAGAGGGAGTGTTGGAGGGGTAGTATATGTGTGTGTGTGTGTGTGAGAGAGAGAGAGAGAGAGAGAGAGAGAGAGAGAGACGATGTGTGGGTAGGGAGAGTGAATATGGAAGGGAGAGAGAGAGAGAGAGAGAGAAGAGAGAGAGAAGGATGTGTGGTGTAGAGAGAGAGAGAGAGAGAGAGAGACGAGAGAGGATGTGTGGTAAGGGGAGTGAATTTAGGATGGAGTGTTAGAGAGAGAGAGAGATGAGAGAGAGAGAGAGAGAGAGAGAGAGAGGAATGTCTGGAGAGAGAGGGAATGTACTACGGAGAGGGAGTGTTGGAGGGGTAGAATGAGAGAGAGAGAGAGAGAGAGAGAGAGTCACGATGTTTGGTAGGATAGTGAATGTGAAGAGAGAGAGAGAGAGAGAGAGAGAGAGAGAGAGAGAGAGGAAGTGTGCTAGGGAGAGTAAATGTAGGAGAGAGAGAGAGAGAGAGAGAGAGAGAGAGATAATGTGTGGTAGGGAGAGTGAATGTAGGAGGGAGAGGGAGTGTTAGAATGAGAGAGAGAGAGAGAGAGAGAGAGAGAGAGAGAGAGAGGATATGTTGGTAGGGAGAATGTATGTAGGAGGGAGAGGGATTGTTTGAGGTTTAGAATGAGAGAGAGAGAGAGAGAGAGAGAGAGAGAGGAAGTGTGCTAGGGAGAGTAAATGTAGGAGAGAGAGAGAGAGAGAGAGAGAAGAGAGAGAGAGAAGATGTGTGGTACAGAGAGTGTATGTAGGAGGGAGAGGGATTGTTTGAGGGTTACAATGAGAGAGAGAGAGAGAGAGAGAGAGAGAGAGGGTATGTGGTAGGGAGAGTGAATGTAAGAGAGAGAGGGAGTGTTGGTGGGTGGTAGAATGTGTAGGAGAGAGAGAGAGAGAGAGAGAGAGAGAGAGAGAGAGGATGTGTGGTAGGGAAAGCGAATGTAGGAGAGAGAGAGAGAGAGAGAGAGAGAGAGAGAGAAAGTGTTCTAGGAGAGAGATGATAGAGAGAGTGAATGTAGAAGCGAGGATGAGAGAGAGAGAGAGAGGAGAGAGAGAGAGGATGTATGGTAGGGAGAGTGAATGTAGGGGGGAGAGGGAGTGTTGGAGGGTTAGAATGAGAGAGAGAGAGAGGATGAGAGGGGATGTTTGGTAGGGAGAGTGAATGTAGGAGGAGAGGGAGTGTTGGAGGGTTAGAATGTGAGAGAGAGAGAGAGTTTATGTGTGAGTAAGAGTGTGTGTTTGTGAGGGAGAGGGAGAAAGTGTGCATGACTCTGTTTGAGAGAGAAAAAAAAGGATGTGTGGTAGAGAGAGAGAGAGAGAGAGAGAGAGAGAGAGAGAAGAGAGAATGTGTGGTAGGGAGAGTGAATGTAGGTGAGAGAGAGCCTTACCTTATTGCCTTATTTTTTGTTTGGGTTCCCCCAGGTCCCTCAGTGTGAGGCACCTCGTATATCCACCAGAGAGTTGCTAATGCATCTTCCGGTGTATTTTTGCATCTTCCAGTCTTGGATGGTCTGGGATGCATCTTAGGTATTTATCGAGCTTATTCTTAAACACACCTTATGCTCACTCCTGATATGTTTCTTAGATGAGCTGGCAGCACATTAAATAGTCGCTGCTTTATCGATGCTGGTGCGTAGTGGATTAATGTCCTGTGCGCTCTTTCTCAGTTTACCTGGAATGCTTTTTGGCACTATTAATCTACCTCGGCTTGCTCTTTCTGATATTTTAAGCTCCATGATGTTTTCAGCAATTCCTTCTATTTGCTTCCATGCTTGTATTATCATGTAGCGTTCTCTTCTCCTTTCTAGACTGTATAGTTTTAAAGATTGCAGTCTTTCCCAGTAGTCAAGGTCCTTAACTTCTTCTATTCTAGCAGTATAGGACCTTTGTACACTCTCTATTTGCGCAATATCCTTTTGGTAGTGTGGGAACCATATCACATTGCAGTACTCGAGTGTACTACGTACATAAGTTTTTGTAAAGCATAATCATGTGTTCAGCTTTTCTTGTTTTAAAGTGTCTGAATAACATTCCCATTTTTGCTTTACATTTAGCCAACAGTGTTGCTATTTGGTCGTTGCATAACATATTCCTATTTAAAATTACACCAAGGTCTTTAATTGCTTCCTTGTTTGTGATTGTCTCATTATTAGGTCCCTTGTATGCATACACCATTCCTTCTCTGTTTCCATAATTTATTGATTCGAATTTATCGGAGTTAAATACCATCCTATTTATCTCCGCCCATTCATATATTTTGTTTAGATCTCTTTGTAGTGAGTTCCTATCTTCATCACAAGTAATTTCTCTACTTATTCTTGTGTCATCGGCGAAACTTCTCACTACGGAGTTTTCAACATCACAGTAGAATGTGTAGGAGAGAGAGAGAGAGAGAGAGAGAGAGAGAGAGAGAGAGAGGATGTGTGGTAGGAGAGTGAATGTAGGAGGGAGAAGGAGTCTTCGAGGGTTACAATGAGAGAGAGAGAGAGAGAGAGAGAGAGAGAGAGAGGGAGGATGTGTGGTAAGGGGAGTGAATTTAGGATGGAGAGGGAGTGTTGGAGGGGTAGAATAAGAGAGAGAGAGAGAGAGAGAGAGAGAGAGAGAGAGAGATGTCTGGAGGGAGAGGGAATGTAGGATGGAGAGGGAGTGTTGGAGGGGTAGAATAAGAGAGAGAGAGAGAGAGAGATGTCTGGATGGAGAGGGAATGTAGGAGGGAGAGGGAGTGTTGGAGGGGTAGTATATGTGTGTGTGTGTGTGTGTGAGAGAGAGAGAGAGAGAGAGAGAGAGAGAGAGACGATGTGTGGTAGGGAGAGTGAATATGGAAGGGAGAGAGAGAGAGAGAGAGAGAGAGAGAAGGATGTGTGGTGTAGAGAGAGAGAGAGAGAGAGAGAGGATGTGTGGTAAGGGGAGTGAATTTAGGATGGAGTGTTAGAGAGAGAGAGAGAGAGAGAGAGAGAGAGAGAGAGGAATGTCTGGAGAGAGAGGGAATGTACTACGGAGAGGGAGTGTTGGAGGGGTAGAATGAAGAGAGAGAGAGAGAGAGAGAGAGAGTCACGATGTTTGGTAGGGATAGTGAATGTGGAAGAGAGAGAGAGAGAGAGAGAGAGAGAGAGAGAGAGGAAGTGTGCTAGGGAGAGTAAATGTAGGAGAGAGAGAGAGAGAGAGAGAGAGAGAGAGATAATGTGTGGTAGGGAGAGTGAATGTAGGAGGGAGAGGGAGTGTTAGAATGAGAGAGAGAGAGAGAGAGAGAGAGAGAGAGAGAGGAAGTGTGCTAGGGAGAGTAAATGTAGGAGAGAGAGAGAGAGAGAGAGAGAGAGAGAGAGAGAGAGAGAATGGGTGGTAGGGAGAGTGAATGTAGGAGGGAGAGGGAGTGTTGGAGGGTTAGAATGAGAGAGAGAGAGAGAGAGAGAGAGAGGGGGAGGGAGAGGATATGTGGTAGGAAAAGGTATGTAGGAGGGAGAGGGATTGTTTGAGGTTTAGAATGAGAGAGAGAGAGAGAGAGAGAGAGAGAGAGAGGGGGGGGATGTGTGAAGGGAGAGAGAGTGTTGGAAGTAGAGGGAGTGTTGGAGTGGTAGAATGTTTGGTGAAATTTTTTGCACCTTTTACATCGTTAATTGGAAATGGGTCATTTCCGCAATAGGTTTTTTTTACTTTCTTTATTATTCTCATATAATCACTCTGACTTAACTCTGAATACCCTTAGCTTACTTACACCTGTTGCTGATGTATTCCTTAGTTCTGTTGTGCCGATGTTGTTAAAACTGGAGCAGATTTGATTTATTTTTTCTTCAAAATAATCAATAAAATCATTTGCTAGGCATTTAGGATCATTAGTTATGTCAGGCAATACTATTTCTGTCTTTAGACCTAATAGTTTCTTTAGGTTCTTATGTATTTTCCGTGGGTCATTTTCATTGCACACTTTTTTATAATAGGCCTTTTTTTTAATAAGATAAGGTAATTGTAGCGATTTCTAGCTGCTTTGTAATGTTGCCAGTTTTCATTATTTTTATCTTTTCCATTTATCCTCCATTTTTCTTTTTCTTTTATTCTCTTCCTGTAATTTATTATCAAACCAGTTTGATTTTTCTTTAATTGTGATTATTTTTGTTATTTCCGGGCACCTATTATTATAATTAGTTGCAAGAATAGTTTTACTTCTATCAGTAATGCAGTTTATACAGGATTGTCTCTCTACGAGGGTGTGCTTCTCTTCACAGTTACAGACTGGTGTTATCCCTTTTATATCCTCTAGGCTTTATTCAATGAACTCTTTTGGATCAAAGTTAGTCTTAATTCTGTATGTGATTTCCTTCTGTATTGCATTATTTTTTCTAACATCTATTTCAAAAGACATTAACTTATGCATTGGGGATATAGAGCAGTCATGTTCAATCTCCATATTTAGTATGATGTTGTTGTTTTTGTTTACTATAACTAGATCTAGTATATGATTAGACTGAGCTGTTGGTTCAGACACTATGTTTTCAAGGTCGTGGTTGTCAATCTATTCTCTAAATTCATTGACATATGGGTCCACTCTGTTATCAAGATGTAGGTTGAAATCACCACATATAACTATATTTCGATTGTCGTTCAATGTATCTA
>NC_090761.1:11716882-11719382 GCF_036898095.1 Palaemon carinicauda
AACTACCCGATAAATATATAGTTCACTGAATATCTTTGGGAAAAAAAATCATAACGAATGTTATGTTTTAGAAGTAGAGTCAGATGGATCCTGAAGCGCTGAGAGATTCTTAAAAATATCGAAAATTGAAATAGGAATACTTTCCTTACGCCTGTGGCTTCGTATAGAGCAGGGTAATGTGTATCAAAAATGCAAAAGAATGCGTTGGCATCGATACGTAGATCTTGCTAATGGTAAAGCGTAAATCTTATGAAGGTGCATCACCATCCAGGTACTTGCGTTAAAGATTTTATATCAAGGAATGCTTCACTTCTTGAGAAAAAATGATTATTATTATTATTATTATTATTATTATTATTATTATCATCATCATCATCATTATTATTATTATTATTATTATTATTATTATTATTATTATTATTATTTTTATATTATCATTATTATTATTATTATTTTTATTATTATTATAATTATTTTTATTATCATCATCATCATCATCATCATCATCATTATTATTATTATTATTATTATTATTATTATTATTATTATCATTATCATTATAATTATCATTATAATTATCATTATCATTATAATTATCATTATAATTGTTATTGTTATTGTAACAATCTTACTTAGCATTAGTTCTCCTCTTTATTTTGATTTTTCCACTTTCCTATTACTTTTATTTTCTGAATGAACCTTTTTAAATAATGCAATTATATATGCTTGTATGTATGAATCATGCCTTCATAAGTAGTGACATGAGTAAACTAGACTAACTGTTTAACGGTTTTTATCAAGATATGTGCTAAAGAAAAAAAACTCTTTCTACTTTTTCTGAAGAGAGGCGAAGATAACCGAGTGGTTTTCAGTGATACAAATAACTAAAGATATCGCATTATATGAACGTATATTTTCTCGTCTTTTATTTAGTCTTACATGTCAATAACACGAAAGCTATCTCCAGTTCCTTTTTTGTTCCTTCCTCCCTCTGTGTTTTTTAGGAGTCCGTATGTTTGTGCCCGAATAAGATGACAAAAACCAACAGCAAAATGTGGTGATCTTGGCAAGTGATTGATACGGAAAAGTAATGATGGATGATTATAGAATAGAAAGTTTCTAGATATTTGAAAAAGATTTGGCTGGAATGAAGTATCATGGGGGAAGATATAAAATGAATAAATTAGAGTTAGAAGCTAGGGATACACCTGACAACACTGAGAATACCAAACAATTCTTCTTACTGCACTGTAGTTGTTCAGATCAGTGGCCACTTTTCTCTATGTAACACAAGGGTAGAAGATTAGATTTTTCTCTAATCTTGGGTAGTGCCATAACCTCTGTACCATGGTCTTCCACTCTCTTGGGTTAGAGTTCTCATGCTTGAGGGTACACTCGGGCACACTGTTCTATCTTATATCTTTTTTTTTCCTCTTGTTTTGTTAAAGTTTTTATAGTTTATAAAGTGATGTTTATTTTAATATTGTTGCTCTTCTTAAAATATTTTCTTTTTCTTTTTTTTCCTTTCCTCACTGAGCTATTTTCCCCGTTGGAGCCCCTGGGGTTATAGCATCTTGCTTTTCCAACTAGGGTTGTAGCTTAGCAAATAATAATAATAATAATAATAATAATAATAATAATAATAATAATTAATAAATGTGATATGGAGGATAAAGAGAAGATTTAGAGAAATAAAGAATAATATAAAAGTGGTTATCTTTAAGTTCTCTGTTTAGTTCGTTTCCAGTTATCTGGAAGTTGTAAACACACAAATGTGAACCTGTTTACTTATATCATTTTGATAATTTTTTCTAGACATCGGGTAGCTCCCTTATAAAAAGAGGCTGAAGTAATTACCGGAAAGCGGCAGCAACTAATAACGAGTAAAATTACATACCATCGTTGTGCTTATGTGCAGAACTAATATAACTTGAGAAGATTAATAATTTTGAATAATAAAAAAAATCCTCCACGGGATATATTAGTTGTCTGTTATGGTAAAAAATGAAAAAATCTCAACAGCGTATGAAAATTAAGTCTATAGCACCATAATCATTTCAAAAGACAAGTGAAGTATGCAACTAAAATGTTATCTATCATTATACTGCATCCTGACGACCTTTAAGACCAAAAACCTTCTACTTCCGTTAATACTTTAATTTTCCTTTTTTCCATTTTTACAATACTAAACTTTTATAAACCTGAATGGTATTTGACGTATGAGTCAATGAAGAAAACTATAGCAAGTAGTGAGAAGAATAGATTATTCTGAAGAAAATAATGATTAGGCATCTGTTATCTGTGGATATCTTTGTCACAATTAGTGATAAACAATATTTTAAGGTTTCATTAAAGAGTAGTACAGTATATTATACTCACATTCGCAATGAGTTACAGGAAGACTGGGGGAAAATAATAAAAAATAATTTTACGCAGGTCTACTTCCTTATTTCATCTATAATAAAATTACTGGAACCTCAATGTGATTAAAATATTGTTT
>NC_090761.1:11724382-11809287 GCF_036898095.1 Palaemon carinicauda
ACATACTGTATACCCGGGATGTATTAAGAACAGAATATAGAGTAAATAGGCTATATACACATTGTATACAGGGTTTTGATTAGAATCATTGATGACGCAATGTGTGTTTGGCTGGGAAAATGAAAATGGTAATAGTTCTTTTGATTAACTGAATGGATTAGTGCCATTGGTAGATTCGGCCATAGAGATTGCGAGTGATTGCAGATTATCATTTTTTAATTGATGTGTACAGAGGGGAATAATGTATTTAGATTTAATACATACAGAAACCCAACAAATATATACAAATTTGTAAAAATTTAACTTTTGACGAATTAATTAAGTTATCAAATCAGTATACCCAACAATAGTTTTAGGAGTAATTATGATGGTTATCCTTAATTTATTGATGTTGAAATAAGTTAATTCATCAATATTAACAAGGTATTTAACATTCAGGAAATTATAACTGTTGATGCATTCAAAACAGCAATAAAAAACTTTTTAATAGCAAACAACCGGAAAACTTATAAAAAAAACACATTATTATTATTATTATTATTATTATTATTATTATTATTATTATTATTATTATTATTATTGTTATCACAAGTTAAGCTACAACTATAGTTCGAAAAGTAGAATACTATAAGCCTAATGGCTTCAGAAGAGAAAAATAGCCCATTGAAGAATGGAAACAATGATATAAATAAACTGCAAGAGAAGTAATGAACAATCAAAATAAGATTTTTTATATTGCCATTGGTAATAATGAAAAGATGTTTTCCATGTGTTAAAAAGGCTGTGTTAATGTAAGACTTGAGGTATGAGATCTGGCGAACAAATCACTTGTATAGAATTCTCATGATCATACCTCAGGAACCGTTTTTCGTATTCCAAGTAATTCATTCGACAGGCAGTCATACGAAAACGACACCAATTGATAAACATAACAGGCATTTATGGAAAGTCCCAATAAGTCTAAGAGAATATTCTATGGAATATCTTGTGCTGGCAGAGACCATCGACCTGTATAATGAGTCTTACGTGTGTGTACATTCTGTTCATTCTTGCATATATAAACTATAAAAACTAACAAAATAAAAGGAAGAGAAATAAGATAGAATAGAGTGCCCGAGTGTACCCCCAAGCAAGAGAACTCGAACCCAAGACAGTTGAAGACCATGGTACAGGGGCTATGGCACTACCCAAGATAAGAGAACAATGATTTGATTTTGGAGTGTCCTCCTAGAAGAGCTGCTTGCCATGGCTAAAGAGTCTCTTCTACCCTTACAAAGAGAAAAGTGGCCACTTCAACTTCTTCAAGGAACAGAATGCTAGCCTGTCAGTGTTTATTCGAGATGGAGGACGTGAAGAAGAAAGTGGTCATTATATATATATATATATATATATATATATATATATATATATATATATATATATATATATATATATATATATATATATATGTATGTATATATATATATATATATATATATATATATATATGTATGTATGTATGTATGTATGTATGTATGTATGTATGTATATATATTAATCAGTATGCTAAAAAGAAGCAACTACGTAAATCTCTCTCTCTCTCTCTCTCTCTCTCTCTCTCTCTCTCTCTCTCTCTCTCTCTCTCTCTCTCTCTCTCCATTGGTAGGGAACAGACAGGATACTGTCTCCAGTAGCATTTTCATTACAGATATATATTAGAGTATCTATATAAACATGTGTATATGTACTCAAGTCTAATATACATTTGATCCCATTTTCTATAGGATGACCAAATATGAAATAATATAATTCCCGTTACAGTGCATAATGTGTACAATAATCTCTTCTTTTTTCTTCTTTCGAAGTCAGTGCCATATATTTCAATAACAAATTAACAATTATTTTTCCTACTACTTTCAACCGTACTATTGTCAGTTTTAGTCCTTGTTTATACCAGCAATTAAAAGCACAGTTTAATGATATGGGATGATCAAGGTGATTGAGAATAGGGAATAAATAAGTGAAATGCCGTGAAATTTGTCCGAACATTATTGGAAGCCGTTGCTGCAACTTGTAACAGATTACCCGGCAGGTTGCCAGGTTTTCCAAATAAGAAAAGGCCAACGTCTGATCAACTGCAGATTTAAAAGGCCAACGTAATAGGAGAAAAGGCCGAAAATATAGCATTCAAGGCTAACCAATTTAAAAAAGACCAAATTTAGGTGTCTAGCACGCAAAAAAAGGCCAAATTTGGTGTTTTTGGTGCTCGGGAAAGGCCAACCTGACAACGTCCCTAGATTTGGGGATTTTGGGTGTCTGGTGGGAATTTTCTGTACAAATTTCTATGAAGAAAAAACAAAGATGAGTAAACCTTTACATTTTTGCAATTAGTTTACTTGCATTTATATGAAGTATAGTGTGTAATTTCTATATTAGCAAAGCCTAAATGATCAGAAGAAAATATTTTTGTGGAAATGGGAATTTTTAGGTTCTTTTGGGGATTTTTTTATCATGAGTTTTAGGGATTTTTAGACTAACATATCTGGCAACACTGCTTTTTCTTCCGAAAGGTTTAAGGTCCCATTAGCAGCGAGGAAACTTGAAGTGACGATTTACATTGATTTTGTGCAGTACAGTTTTATCACTTCCCAATAATGTGATGGTAATGTATGATGATTTTCTTTATATTGAAACGATGTTACGTTTAAACTGGTGACGATTCTTGGTGTGCAATTAATCTGATAGAAGGATAGTTTATATAGCCTGGCCTATCTTTTTTCCCCCAAAGATCTAGCAACTTCATGCTAGGTTAGGCTTATACTCAGGGTAGACTTAGCGGTACAGATTTGCTTAGGACGTTTCATGGAAATGTTTAATAGTATGATTAAAATGCAATAAAGTAGAGCCTTAAACGAAATGACTAACAGAGTTTGGTATAAAAACTCTCCTGTTGATTATGTAGTTACGTAACCTCTTCAATCATAGAATGGTACAATATTAGTTAGGACCTTGAAACTCCCATAATTGAATATATCTGTGTAAATACACCATTTTAAATACCATATACTACTGGCAGAAACGGCTATTAACGAAGTTATATGTTTTAATAAAAAAAAATACCTGTTTTGCTTTGATGATGATTGTTGACGTGCTTTTGTTTGAAGAGGAACAGTATGTTTACCCTATTTCTTTACCTTACCAATCTTGGAGAACTCTCATTGGGAAACCAGGGTTTTTGGGTGGGGATTGAATTAAAGAATCCGTTTCAACATACAAATAAGGGCACATGTAGAATTAACAATAAATAAGGCCACCAGCTAACCTAAACAAACTACCTAACCTAACCTAGTAGCTGTATTCTTACCCCCCTGCGACCCTCCTTTACACAGCCATTTAAGATATAAGACAGCTGAAATGAATGAATGAATGATTTAAAGTTTTCAGACAGCTGAAAACACTTTGTGTACTTAGGTTAGAGGGTAAAGGAGATTGCACCTTTCTAACTCTATATCCATTGCACGATAACCTCACGAATGAATGAACACCAATCATTTATAGGTTTGTGAGAAATTCATAATTCATTTTCAACAAATTTATAACTCAATCTATCACCAATATGATTATATACAAGTAAATTAGATTCTTTATCTAAATGAGACTTTTCAAACCAAGTTCCCTTAAAAATGGACTTGTAAAAAGACACCTTTTATTCCCTCTTCGTCTTTTTTCAATACAACATGCCTTCTTTCGCAACGAAATGCTTCTTTTGTTAATATCAAGTCGGTACTTAGGTGGGGCAAATAGTATCACTTTCAGTTTTAATAACACCGTAATTTTGGCAGTACTTAATTATTCTTTTGATGTTACCACAATAATGCAAAACAAAGTCTTTATAATTTATATAACTATTGAGACAAGAACTTGGGAGAAAATCCACAGAAGTTGCTGTTAAAGTAGACGGTAAATGAGAAACCCCGTTAGATGTTGAAGGTTCAGACCCCTCCATGGCTCTCAAAGGACTGAAAAATTAGTTGTGGAAGTTGTGTGAAAAGTCTCGAAAAGTGTTCATTTCCTAGTAAAACTGTCACCTGATTGGGTATTCGAGTCACGTGATTCCAGTTTTGTTAAAATGCTGGCCCCAAATATAATGTGGATAATCATCATTGGGTGACGTCTTGCTACGTAGAATACAGTCGATGATGTAATAATGACATAATCTATGTTTCTAACGTACACATGAACAAATGAGAGCTCAGTCTGAAGTGGAATTTGAGAGAGTTATGAAGTCGAGGGACTTAGATTTTTCAGGTGGGTCAAATTTGATTTTGATTTTTAAACCACTTTTAGACCTAACGCCGCTTAGATTTATATATCGAACAAAACCTTGGACTTATCTCTTTTTAGTGAAAGTACTTAAATTTGATAACTTGCTGGCAGAGCTATTGTATAGAATTACAGAAACTCTTTCTGGTACAAACCAGGAGCATAAGTGGTGGACTACCCTTAAATCTGCACTCTTTGGTGTAGATGAAACAGTTCCTCGTTTACTTAAACCGGAGGGCTCTGTCACTCACTGCATTAAGGAAAAGGCAACCCTTTTGGCTGATGTTTATGACAGTAAGCAGATTATTATTATTATTATTATTATTATTATTATTATTATTATTATTAATTGCTAAGCTACACCCCTAAGTGGAAAAGCAGAAGGCTATAAGCCCAGGTGCTCCCACAGGGAAAATAGCCCAGTAAGGAAAGGAAAGAAGGAAAAAATAAATATTTTAAGACTAATATTAAAATGAATATCTCCTAATACTTTAACAAAACATGAGGAAGAGAAATTAGATAGTGTGCCCGAGTGTACCCTCAAGCAAGAGAACTCTAACCCAAGATAGTGGAAGACCATGGTACAGAGGCTATGGCACTACCCAAGACTAGAGTACAATGGTTTGATTTTGGAGTGTCCTTCTCCTAGGAGAGCTGCTTACCATAGCTAAAGAGTCTCTTCTACCCTTACCAAGAGGAAAGTAGCCACTGAACAATTTCCGTTAAGTAGTTAACCCCTTTGGTGACGAAGAATTGTTTGGTAATCTCAATGTTGTCAGGTGTATGAGGACAGAGGAGAATCTGTAAAGAATATGCCAGACTATTCGGTGTATGTGTAGGCAAAGGGAAAGTGATCCGTAACCAGAAAGAAGGATCCTATGTAGTACTGTTTGGCCAGTCAAAGGACCCCATAACTCTCTAGCGGTAGTATCTCAACAGGTGGCTAATGCCCTGGCCAACCAACTATAGTCTATTTTTTATAGCGGTGCATATTTGCACTCACTCACAGGGGGTGCCCTTTTAGCTCGGAAAGGTTCCTGATACCTGATTGGTCGGAAGTATCTTTGGCCGAACACCTTCATTGTTCTCAAATAATTACCAAGTAATGTGAATCAAAACTCATTTACTAACCAATATTTCTCCATCACATATGTGTTTTGTCAATAAACAATATGAAAGAGTAAATATATTATAAAGTATTGTCATGGTAAGTCTACATTTAATAACCCAATCCGCCGAAGTCAACAACAGCAGCTTATGTTCGGATGCACGCTTTATAATTTTAAATATTAAATTTAGCCGGTGAATATATAAATAGCTGACGTCTCCGACGGCCCGACAGATTCCAAAAACTCGCGAGCGATCGCCATGAAGGTTGCGGGTGTGCCCACCAGCGCCGACTATCGGCCAGATACCGCATATACTTCTCAACCACTCCAATTCTTCTCTGTCGGTGTCACTGACAACATTGGTTCCGCTCGCTTTAGACCTCGAGTTTTCTACCGAATTGGTGAAGTACTTTGTTTTGGTTGTTTTATTGGCTTTCGCTGTGTTGTTGTGTTTCTTCAATAAAACTCTTGAAACCCTTTTTTGGCTTGTGTTTCTTGTTGATGAACTTGGCTTTGATTTGGATTTTCTCTGGTTGTTCAAAATGGCTGACCCTTCTCCTGTATATCGCAAGTGTGCGAGAGATTGTAACAAACGTCTTCCCAAGGCCTCTATCGACCCTCATACTGTTTGTTCTAATTGCCGGGGTAAACCCTGCCAATTAGGAGATCGGTGTGAGGAGTGCGTGGTCTTGTCGGAATTCGAGTGGCTAGAGTATGAAAAGTATACTCGTAAGCTCGAAAGAGATAGGGTGAGGAGAAGCTCATCTAGATCTTTGGAATTTTCCTCCTCCCATGCCCCTGAACCTAATCCTTCCCCTGTAGTGGTTGTTCCTGAACCCCCTGCTAGCACTCATGAACCTTCAATGCGGGATATGTTTTTAGCGATTCAAGCATTAGGCGAAAAGGTTGAATCCTTAGCCTCGGACAGGAACCAGCTTATGTCCGATGTTAAGTTGTTGAAGTGTCAAAGTGGTAAAGCAGAAAATCTAAGTGGTAAAGTGAAAAGTGCGCAAAATGTGTTTAGTGTTGCGACCGAGGGTTCGTCTGTTCGTGCTTGTCGCTCCCCTAGTCCGAGACCTCTTTCAGGCTCCCCTGCACCAGGGAGAAGTAATGTCGTAGGACTTAAGGGGGCGAGAGGTGTAAACCGACGTACAGACGTTCCCTCTTTGTTATCAGACGTTTCTCATCAAGAACGTCCTTACCATAAGACGGGTGAGACTTAAGTTCTCCTCGTCCTCCGACGACTTGTCGCATAAGAAACCTTGGCGCAAGGTATCTAGGCCCTTAAAGCGCAAGTCAGTCCCTTCAGGACAGGTCCAGCGTCCTGGCTGTAGCCATTGGGGCAGCTCTGACCACTTGCAGTCATCGGATGACTGTTCGCCTGTTAAGCAAAAGCGTAACACGGAGTCCGAGGGTATCGGTAGAGGCAATGTTTTGCCAGCGCAGACGTTACCGACGTCACGGCCCGTTCCGACGCCCGTTGACTCGAAGTGGGTTGTCCTGCGGGACATGCAGTCTAAGCTTTCCTCCCTTATGGAGGATTATGAGCATGAACAGGTTCACGATGATCCTTTGTTTGCGGTTCGCCAGTGCGATGAACGTGACTCTGGCCTTCAGCCGCCTAAACGAGTGTTTTCTCGTCCGTATGATGTTAGTGCTAACGTTTCTAGTGCTTTGAAACGCGATGCTAGTCGTGTGCCTCGTCATTCACGTCAGTCACGTGACGTGGAACCCCCTTTGCCGCAGTCTCGGACTGACGTTCAGCAGCTGCCACCGCAGCCCCGCACTGACGTTCGCCGACCGACTCCGTTGCCTCGACGTGACGTTGAGCGTCTTTCGCCGCAGTCGGAAGTTGTTTTGCCTGCTCAGACCCTGCAGTCAATGCAGTCTCGACGTGATGTCGAACGACAATCAACTCAGGCAGTTGTTGTTTGTCAGTCACAAGACTTTCAGTCCTTACAGCCACGGCGTGACGTCGTTTCCTCAGCTGTTGCTGCTGCTCCGTCGCTTGTTGACATTGCCTGTCAAGCGTTGCTTCCTCGGCATGTCTCTCCATATCACGAGACTCGGCAGTTGTCGGACGAAGTTCCGTCGGATGAGGAAGTCGTTGATCCTCTTCCAACTGATATGCCTTTGGGGACTTTTTCAGATGGAGAGGAGCCTAAAGTTGCTCAGCCCTCTCTTGATTTTAAAAAGATCATGCTTATTTTTAAGGAACTTTTTCCTGACCATTTTGTGACTGCTGCTCCTCGTTCGCCCCCATCAGAGTTCACGCTGGGCCTAGCTGCTTCGACGCCGTCGTTCACTAAGCTAGTGCTCTCTCGCTCTTCTAAGAGAGCTTTGCGTTTACTAGGAGACTGGTTGATGACCAGGAGGAGTTTGGGGAAGTCAGCCTTTGCTTTCCCCCCTTTTAAACTGGCTTCTCGAGCGAGCGTCTGGTATGACACGGGAGAAGTTCTCGGCTTGGGAGTACCTGCCTCTGCCCAGGGAGACTTCTCAAGCCTCGTAGACTCTCCTCGTCGTCTGGCCATGAGACGCTCAAAAGTTTGCTGGTCCTCTTCAGACCTTGATCATCTCCTCAAAGGAGTTTATAGGGCCTTTGAAGTTTTTAACTTCTTGGATTGGTCGCTGGGAGCCTTGAGCAGGAAGATCTCTTCAGCTGACCGTGATGTATCTGTGCAAATTATGTCCTGCATGGACAAAGCTATCCGTGATGGCTCTAATGAACTCGCTGCTACGTTTACAGCAGGAGTCCTTAACCCTGGATAGGTACGCTCCTCGGACACCCCTTTAAGGGTATACTCGGTCGCGCACGACCCCGACTCCGAAAAAAATTCAGGAATAATTTAGTTATGCATCAATCTGTATTGTTTGACTTGCTAAAAATACTTCAAAGAATGCTAAAAACTACTGAAAATATAAATGATACCCATCTACAAAATAACTATTTATTGGAAATATATTAAAAATTTAAGCATACAAAAAAAAAGACGACGTAAATATTCACAAAAAATAGAAATATACATTTACACATAAATCCCTCTAGGGACACCTTCTTAGATGGCAAAGCAACCGCGTGTAATTGCTGTAAATGAGTTGGACCCATAGAAGTCAAGATCTGAAATGAGAAAAAAAGGGTAACTTTTTTTGGCCAAAAAAATTTGTCCAAATTTCATGAATTTTTTTGGGTACCCAAATGAAATAGGAAGAGGCTAATTCTTTTATAGAATAAACTCATATTATCCTAGAACAGAAATACATAATAAAATGTGCACTAAGATGTAATTTACTGTTATAACAGGGGCGAAATCTAAAGGTCATTTTTGACGGCCTAGTTTCACAATGTAAATTTCTTATGAAAATCATTGTATCCTATAAAATATGATATTTATGCATTAAAATATACCAAAATATCACGAATTCTATACAGACAAGAATATATAGAGATATGCCAACTTACCTTTCGGGTATGTCAACAAAATGGCCGCAGACCGCAACAACTCTTACAGCCCAATCTACCACTTGAAATGAAGAATGGGGTTGCAAGCTCCATATTATCATCAACATCTCTTTTTAACTCCATTAGAAGTGTGTTGATGACATCCATGCCGAGGGAATACTGCCTGCTGGCCATTATTGAAGATAAAATCAAAATAAATAGAAAAAAATCAAATTTGCAAAAAATAAGAAAAATTCAGAAATTAGCATTTGAGGGAAAATGGACCTCAAGGCAAAATATGGCATCTAAGCCAAAACCAATGTCATGCAAGTGGTAGACACACCATCCATCCACACTTTCCAACTATAAAGAACCCACCAAGTATCAACACTGTTCGACAATTTATAATTATGTAATAACTTTGCTGTTTGATCACTTACCCCTATAAAGGTATGTCAGGGTTGAGGTCGACCCCTGGGGGGGTAAAAAAACGGGGAAGGAAGGAAGTTAGACGAAAATCAGTCCTAAAGCAGACAATGGCATGTAGACTAGTCACCCCTTGCAGGTCGATCACTTCCATATTCGAGACAGCTGATGATTTATGGGGAAAAAACAGGTTTTGAAAATGCTGTAGGGGTCGCAAACGACCCATCATACCTTTCCAGGGTTAAGAAGAGGGAGACTCTTTGTTCGTTCCTGTCTGCAGGAGTAACCCCCTGTCAAAGGTCAGAGCTACTCTTTGCGCCGTTGTCTTCTGCCTTGTTCCCACAGCAGTTGATTAAGGATATCGCAGCGTCCCTAGTGCAAAAGGATACCCATGACTTGATGGCCACGTCGGCGCGTAAGGCTGCTCCTTCGTCCTCTTATGTCGTTAGACCTAAGTTCGACACTCCAGCGACGAGATTTATCCCGCCCTTTCGTGGCAGAGCTCCCAGTAAAGGAGGCGCTCGTGCCGATAGTATGAGAGGTAAGAGGAGAGGATCTAAGTCCTCCCGTGGCAGAGTCTGACTGCCCACGTCCTCAGACAGCGGTAGGGGCCAGATTAGCCAACTTCTGGCAGGCCTGGGAGAAGAGGGGTGCAGACTGGGAGTCTGTTTTGTTGCTAAAGGAGGGGTACAAAATACCTTTTGTACGGAGACCTCCTCTAGTAAAAGTCCCTATAGACCTCTCTCCCAGGTATTGAGAGGAGTCAAAGAGACAGGCATTACATCTGCAGGTGTCTCAGTTGCTAGAGAAGGGGGCGGTGGTGAAAGTCTCGGACCTTCAATCACCGGGGTTTTACAACCGTCTCTCCCTAGTTCCAAAGCATACAGGAGGTTGGAGGCCGGTGCTGGATGTCAGTGCTCTCAACGTTTTTGTTGTTAAAACAAAATTTACGATGGAGACCACCAAATCCGTTCTGGCAGCAGTCAGAGAGGGAGACTGGATGGTCTCTCTCGACTTGCAGGATGCGTACTTCCACATTCCTATACCCAGATTCTCAGCCGTATCTGAGGTTTGTATACAGGAATGTGGTGTACCAATTCCGAGCACTGTGCTTCGGCCTCAGCTCTGCTCCTCTTGTTTTTACGAGGCTCATGAGAAATGTAGCAAAATTTCTACATTTGTCGGGGATTCAAGCCTCCCTGTACCTGGACGACTGGCTGCTCAGAGCGTCGTCCCGTCATCGCTGTCTGCAGGACCTTCAATGGACGTTGGATCTTGCAAAGGAGTTGGGCCTATTGGTGAACATAGAGAAGTCTCAGCTGACTCCCTCCCAAACGATTCTCTATTTGGGGATGGAGATACAGAGTCTAGTTTTTCGGGCTTTTCCGTCTGCCACCAGGATAGAGCAAGCCTTGCTCAAAGTCTATCTCATGCTAGAGAAAGACCATTGCTCTGTGAAAAGTTGGATGAGCCTCCTAGGGACGCTGTCATCCTTGGAACAGTTTATCTCTCTAGGGAGACTTCACCTTCGCCCTCTCCAGTTCCATTTAGACTCCCATTGGAACAAGGACAAAACTTTGGAGGCGGTCTCGATCCCGATCTCCGAGCCAGTCAAGACTTGCCTGAGCTGGTGGGACAGCAATATACGTCTTCGAGAAGGTCTGTCCCTGGCAGTCAAGAACCCAAACCACGTGTTATTTTCAGACGCGTCGGATTTGGGTTGGGGAGCAACTCTGGACAGTCTGGAATGTTCGGGTCTTTGGACGACAGATCAGAGGAGCCTTCACATCAACTGCAAGGAGCTGTTGGCTGTTCATTTAGCACTGACGAGTTTCGAGAGTCTACTTCGAAACAAGGTGGTAGAAGTGAATGCGGACAACACCACGGCCTTGGCGTACATCTCCAAGCAAGGAAGCACTCACTCCCACGCTCTGTTCGTCATCGCAAGGGACCTCCTCATCTGGTCAAAAGATCGAGGCATCTCACTGTTGACGAGGTTCGTCCAAGGGAAATTGAACGTCTTGGCGGACTGTCTCAGTCGGAGAGGTCAGGTGATCCCTACAGAGTGGAACCTCCACAAGGATGTGTGCAAGAGTCTTTGAATGACTTGGGGTCAGCCCACCATCGACCTCTTTGCGACCTTGCTGACCAAAAGGCTCCCAACTTATTGCTCTCCAGTCCCAGATCCAGAGGCGGCCCACATAGATGCCTTCCTGTTGGACTGGTCTCACCTGGATGCTTACGCATTTCCGCCGTTCAAGATCCTCAACAAGGTGTTACAGAAGTTCGCCTCTCACGAAGGGACAAGGTTGACGTTGGTTGCTCCCCTCTGGCCCGCGAGAGAGTGGTTCACAGAGGTACTTCTATGGCTGGTAGACGTCCCAAGGAGTCTGCCTTTACGGATGGATCTCTTACGGCAGCCTCACGTAAGGAGACTTCATCAAAGCCTCCCCGCGCTTCGTCTGACTGCCTTCAGACTATCGAAAGACTCTCAAGAGCTCGAGGATTTTCGAAGGAGGCAGCCAGAGCGATCGCGAGGGCTTGGAGATCATCTACTATCAAGGTCTACCAGTCGAAGTGGGAGGTATATAGAGAGTGGTGCAAGTCCTCCTCTATTTCCTCATCCAGTACCTCTGTAGCGCAGATTGCGGACTTTCTCCTGCATCTGAGAAATGTTCGCTCCCTCTCTGCTCCCACCATTAAAGGCTACAGGAGCATGTTGGCGTCTGTTTTCAGACATAGAGGCTTGGATCTGTCAAATAACAAAGATCTCCAAGACCTCCTTAAGTCTTTCGAGACCTCTAAGGAGCGTCGTATGTCAACTCCTGCTTGGAACTTAGACGTGGTCCTACAGTTCCTAATGTCAGACAGGTTTGAGCCGTTACATTCAGCCTCCCTGAAGGATCTTACCCTCAAGACACTTTTTTTGGTGAGCTTGGCTTCGGCTAAAAGGCTCAGTAAGATCCATGCTTTTAGTAAGAACATCGGCTTCTCTACGAATAAAGCTATATGTTCTCTTCAACTTGGTTTTTTGGCCAAGAACGAACTGCCTTCTTGTCCTTGGCCTGAATCTTTTGAAATACCTAGTCTGTCAGAAATCGTAGGTAATGAAGTTGAAAGAGTGCTGTGCCCCGTTAGAGCTCTTAAGTTTTACTTAGCTAGAACTAAACCAATACGAGGTGGTTCTGAGGCCTTATGGTGCTCCGTTAAGAAGCCCTCATTGCCCATGTCTAAAAATGCGTTATCGTACTTTATTAGACTTTTAATCCGGGAGGCACATTCTCATTTAAATGTGAAAGATCGTTGTTTGCTTAAGGTCAAGACTCACGAAGTGAGAGCAATAGCGACTTCGGTGGCTTTTAAGCAAAACAGATCCCTTCGAAGTATTATGGACGCGACCTTTTGGAGGAGCAAGTCAGTGTTCGCTTCATTTTACTTAAAAGACGTCCAGACTCTTTATGAGGACTGCTACACCCTGGGTCCTTTCGTTGCAGCGAGTGCAGTAGTGGGTGAGGGTTCTACCACTACATTCCCTTAATCCCAATATCCTTTTAATCTTCTCTTGAAATGTTTTTTAATCTTGTCTTGGGTTGTACGGAAGACTAGGAAGTCTTTCGCAATCTTTTTGATTTGGCGGGTGGTCAAATGTTGTTTCTTGAGAGCGCCCAGATTAAGGGTATTGATGAGGTCCTGTTATAGGGGTGTTTGCCCTGGATATAACAGCTCCTGGGAGTCTTTCAGCATCCTGAGAGGATGGCTGGGCTTCGTGAGGAAAGCGGACTAATGAGGCAGAGTAATCATCAGAGTCAGCTTCCTTACCAGGTACCTATACTTAAGTTGGTTTTTTATGAAATATTTGTCAAAAAACTCTTGAGCATATACGCCTTTATTGTATTAATACTGGTCTCTACCCACCACCATGGGTGTGAATCAGCTATTTATATATTCACCGGCTAAGTTTAATATTTAAAAATGATATTTTCCTTATAAAATAAATTTTTGAATATACTTACCCTGTGAATATATAATATTAAAGGCCCTCCCTTCCTCCCCAATAGAGACCCAGCGGACTGAGAAGAACTGGAGTGGTTGAGAAGTATATGCGGTATCTGGCCGATAGTAGGCGCTGGTGAGCACACCCGCAACCTTCATGGCGATCGCTCGCGAGTTTTTGGAATCTGTTGGGCCGTCGGAGACGTCAGCTATTTATATATTCACCAGGTAAGTATATTCAAAAATTTATTTTATAAGGAAAATATAATTTTTGTAATTTTTTACATATTTTAACACAAATTGGGATAAATTACACTCAGCATAAGTGAAAAATGTTATTATAAACTTTTTTAATACCAGAAATTACCAAAAACATGGGAATTAATAAAACCCTATATTTGTGAAAACTTATGGGGAGGTAAAAGAACAGCCTGCAGCGGCCTAGCGGGAAAACAGTCCCTTCTGACTGTCATAGACGCAGTTTTTTTTTCCGTAATATAGTTCGGCTTATTCCTTTTAGTTTAAATAGTCTTGCATTGTCTCCCTTCGTAATATTTTACTTAGTATTTTCCCACATTCCTGTTTCTCACCTAATATCTATCTATTTTCCCGGATATCCCTTCTTTCATATAGGCCTATGTGATATCCGCACTACAATTCCTTATTTCCTAGCCTCTGTGTGGAGAGTTGGCATGAAGGGAAGCGCGTGCTAGTCTCATTAAAATAGTGTAGAGGCGGGAATAAAAAAAAAATACTATGCTTAATTTCATTTGATATAATGTGAGCTACTGAACAGGTTTACAAAATAGGCTATACGTACTTGCTACACAGCATAAAATTTGTGCTGTTATTATTATTTACATACTGATGTAAAAAAAAATACTATGCTTAATTTCATTTGATATAATGTGAGCTACTGAACAGTTTTACAAAATAGGCTATACTTGCTACACAGCATAAAATTTATGCTGTTATTATTATTTACATACTGACGTAAGGTACAAAACATAAGGAATCGTAGTGCGGATATCACATAGGCCTATATGAAAGAAGGGGTATCCGGGAAAATAGATAGATATTAGGTGAGAAACAGGAATGTGGGAAAATACTAAGCAAAATATTAAGAAGAGAGACAATGCAAGACTATCTTAACTGAAAGGAATAGGCCGAAATATATTACGGAAAAAAAAAAAACTGCGTCTATGACAATCAGAAGGGATTGTTTTCCTGCCATGCCACTGCAGGCTGTTCTTTTACCTCCCCATAAGTTTTCACAAATATAGGGTTTTATTAATTCCATGTTTCTAGTAAATTCTGGTATTCAAAGAAAGTTTATAATAACATTTTTACCTTATGCTGAGTGTAATTTATCCCAATTTGTGTTAAAATATGTGAAAAATTACAAAGCGTGCATCCGAAAACAAGCTGCTGTCGTTGACTTCGGCGGATTGGGTTATTAAATTTAGACTTACCATGACAATACTTTATAATATATTTATTCTTTCATATTGTTTATTGACAAAACATATATGTGATGAAGAAATATAGGTTAGTAAATAAGTTTTGATTCACATTACTTGGTAATTATTTGAGAACAATGAAGGTGTTCGGACAAAAATACTTCCGACCAATCAGGTATCAGGAACCTTTCCGGGCTAAAAGGGCACCCCCTGTGAGTGAGTGCAAATATGCACCGCTATAAAAAATAGACTACTGTATACCTATAAATGAAAAACGTGAATCTCTTTCCTGTTTTCCTGAAGCTAAACTAACTAGTTTAGCTTTTTGATCTTGCAAAATTAAAGCTCTGTTGATGGACCTTGATGCTTATGGAGGTGTAGACCTAAATGGTATTTTTCCTATTTGTTTATAAAGACTATAGATTTCTTAGCTCCAAAGTTATCTATTATTTTGAGCAAGTTAGCAAGAGGAGAAGCTTTTATCACTTAGAGAATTGGTAATGTGTTCTGTAATTGAAATACAAACCACGCTATTTAATATGGGTAATTACTTTCGGCGTAGCTGAAATGACGAGCCATTAGAATTTTAACAATGATTTACTACCCCACCGCTAGTTAGCGGGGGGGGTGTGGGATGTGGTAGCTTGCTACCCACCCCCCCTCATACACACCTGTGCTGAGCTCACTTTGCTCTCGGCTCGGGTGCTAGACGGACGTGTCCGCTGTCACCCTCACCTTCTCTGACAGCCATTACTAATCTTTTGTTTGCTTTTTCTTTGACAGTGTTTGTGAAGTTGGCCTCTGCAATGCGTAAGTGTCCCGGTTTACCTGACTGTCCTTGTGGAACTTATATGTCGGCGGTCGAAACGGACCCACACATCTCGTGTCCTTACTGTAGGGGTCAACGGTGTGATAAGAGTAATGTATGTGGTGAGTGTAGGGAGTGGTCTACCTCCCAGAAGAAGTCCAGGCGGGATATTTCTCCTTCGAAGATTTCTTTGAAAGGAGAAAATCCCAAGGGCTCTTCTTCCGTGACCCAAACCTCCTCCAAAGCTCCCACTCGATCGGTTTCTTCCGAGAAACTGTCGAGTGGTAGCGTAGGCTGCAGTTCTGTTGACAGATCTCAGGGTTTGGGAGAGGGAGTTGCCTCCCATAGCAAGGCAGCTCCTCCTCCTCCCCTGGGGGAGGAATTTATTTCTGATGTCAATGTAACTAATCATGATTTGTTGCAGCTTTGGGCTTCCTTGGGGCTTGAGGGTTCGCCCTCCAAGGAAGCCTTGTTTGACATGATCAAATTGGGAGCAGCTGTCAAACAATCGCCGACTTTAGCAGAGGTCGATCCTCTGTCTATCGTCGACGTTGTTGTGGCAGAGGCTTCTGATGAGTTGTATCAAACATCTGCTCCTGATGTTGCTGATAGCTTAGTTCCCCCTCCGAACATCCTTCGAGGGAGGAACTAAGTCCAACGGGGTCTCCTGCAGGTGATTCTCCCCCTCGGGAGACTCCTCTTCGGAGGACTGCTGGTCAGCCTGCTGATCCCACGGCCCCCAGAGGGCGTATAAGGCATAAAGCCCGCCTTCCTCTTCGCTGTAGAGGACTTCCTTCGCCTCACAAGGGTGTTAGGAGGCGCCTCTTCGGCTCGTCATCCCCGCAGTCCGCCACAGAGGAAGCTCGTCGTTGTTCACCGACCCTGCCAGCTACATCCCTGGACCTCTCCGCAGATCGTTCGCAATCTCCTTCGGTGGAAGGTCGTCCTTACAAAGGACACATCGACCTTCCACCCGCCAGACCTGCCGTCGCCGTTCCTGCCCGCTGATGCGCTGTGGGCGCCTACGAACCCTGTTTTTAAATGGACATCGGTTCCTTCGGGGCACAAGGGACTTTCTCACAGTGTGACTAAGTCCCTTACTCGCCAGGTATCCCCTGCGCGCCATCGTTCGCCAGCGCGCAATTGCGAGCAAACGCTCTCCAGCTGCAGATCCTGTTATAGCGCGCCAGTGCTCTCTGCGCGCCAGCGCACACATGTGCGCCAACGCTCTCCTGCTCGCCAGCGTGCCACTGCGCGCCCTTATCCTGATGCGCGCCCATGATCTCCTGCGCACTAGTGCTCACCTGCGCGCCAGCGCTCTCCTACGCGCCAACGATCTCCTGCGCGCCCACGATCTTCAGATCTGGGTGCAAAGAGAAGGTAATCTCTTCCCCTGCGCGCGAGTCTCCATAGTGCCTTCGCGCGTGCGAGCGCTTATTCAGCTTGCTGCGCGCCCTCTGCTGTCACCAGAACGCGCGCCCTCACCTGCGCGCCATCGCTCACCCACGCGCGCCATCACACGCCCACGCACGCCATCGCTCGCCATCGCTCGCCCACACGCCCACGCGCACCCTCGCCATCGCCTACACGAGCGCGCGCGCGATTTAGGTAAAAATAAATTGCGCGAGCGCGATCCCACGCGCGAGGCTGCCTGTTCTCTCTGAGCTGGGACACAGATCAGTGGCGGTTTCGATTCTCATGAAGAGGAAGAGAGCAGTAGCTGACGTGGTGACTTCTCCAAGGGCGAAGTTGACTCCTCGGAAGTCTTTGAGGAAGGCTTCCTCCCCCACCCTCCCCCAGACTTTCTCTCCCTTCCCTTCGGACGAAGATTTCCCGTCCTCAGGGGAGTCCCGTGAGGTGAGGCGTTCCCCCATCGCACCAATGAGGGAAACCCCACCTCTCTCAGAAAAGTCTTCTCGGGTAGGGGTGGAGAAGAGCCTCCCACCATCACTGCTGGAGTCTTGTATCCCTCCCAGGAGGGAGTCAAAGGACTCCAAGACGATTCGGAAGTCATCCTCAAGGATTAGACCAGAGCCAGCCAAGCCCTCGGAGAACGTCCACGAGTCCCCCGAGAAGAGCCTTTGGGGACAGGAGACTTCGCTACCAGCCCTTCAGGAGGAGAGCTTTAGGAGTCAGAGCATGCATTCTGGCAGGTTCTGACCCTTATGAGGAATCTCAATAGGTTTGCGGACCCAGGGATTCCTCCTCATGAGGGCAAGGACACGGTCCTGGATCGAGTCTTTGGTACTCAAAAACCCTCTAGGGCCAGTGCGGCTTTGCCTTGGTCCCAAGGGGTTAAGAGTGCCAGGGATAAGGTCAAGGGCCAGCTCTCCGAGCTTGCCTCCTCCAGCCAGTCCAGCGCCGGTAACAAACTACTCCCGCCTCCTCGTGTCCATCAGAGGAGGTACTTCGACATCATGGAGGAGACTTGTTTAGCTCTTCCTTTGGAAGAGCTTACCAGGGGAGTCCCTCTAGAGAGACTCTCCACCCGGCAAGTGTCTTTCTCGGCTACGGAGATCCTCAGCCAGGAGAAGGTGGTGAAGTGTGCCATGCAGGCAACTTCGTGGCTGGACATCTGGCTAGGGTCTCTGGGCATCCTGTTACAATCTGAGGACTTGTCCAAGGAGAGTACCAGGAGGGCCATGGAGACCTTTCTACTTTCAGGCACTCGTACCATCGAGTTTCTAGCCCACCAAGTCTCGAACTTGTGGGCTAATACCATCTTGAAGCGTCGAGATGCGGTGTCTGAGAGATTCCACCAGAAAGTCCCCAGCACCGAGATCAGCAGGCTCAGACATTCTTCCATCTTGGGGAGGAATCTGTTTGAGCCTAAAGGCGTGGAGCAGGCAGCTGAGAGGTGGAGGAAGTCCAACCAGTACTCTCTGCTACATAGGGCTTTTAACATCAAAGCCCTATAAACCCCCAGCAACCCAGCCCTACCAAGACCACGAAACCGGCAACAGCAGCGAAGACAACGGTGTCAAAGCCTTTTCCTGCCAAGGACAAGAAAGGCAAAAAGTCCTCCAGAAGAGGGAAAAATCCTAGAGGGAGTGGCCGAGGCCGCAAACGCTAGGATTGGCAGTCCCCCTGCATGTCCACCAGTGGGGAGATGCCTAAAAAGTTGCGCAAGCAGGTGGCAGCAACTCGGGGCCGATTCCTGGACGATTTCCCTAATCAGTCAAGGATATCGCGTCCCGTTCATAACATCTCTACCTCCCCTGACAGCGAATCCAGTGTCGTTGAGCTCCCTTGCTATGGGATCGGCAAGGGGACAAGCCCTTTGGGCAGAAGTCCAGACCATGTTGAAGAAGGGCGCTCTCCAAGAGGTCGTCGACGGGTCCCCAGGCTTCCTCAGTCGACACTTTCTTGTAAAGAAGGCGTCTGGAGGCTGGAGACCAGTCATCGACCTCTCAGCTCTGAACAGGTTTGTCAAGCAGACCCCGTTCAGCATGGAGACGGCAAACACGGTCAGACTTGCACTGAGACCGCAAGACTTAATGTGTACGTTGGATCTGAAGGACGCGTATTTCCAGATCCCAGTCCATCCGTCTTCAAGGAAGTACTTAAGATTCTGCCTAGACAAAAAGATCTACCTGTTCAAGGTATTGTGTTTCGGTCTCTCCACAGCACCTCAGGTTTTCACCAGAGTTTTCACCCTGATATCGTCGTGGGCACACAAGATCAGCACCCGTCTCCTCCGTTAACTGGCTGATCCTAGCAGACTCGGAGTCAGCCCTTCTTCAACACTGAGACAAACTTCTGGGACTTTGCCAAGATCTGGGGATCATGGTAAATCTCAAGAAGTCTTCTCTGCTTCCTACTCAAAGACTGGTATATCAAGGCATGATGATAGACACCAGTCTCCACAAAGCCTTCCCATCAGACGACAGGATAGGAAGGCTGAGGAGGGTCGCGAGTGCTTTCCTCAGACGAGAAGAACTCCCAGCCCAATCGTGGTTACGTCTTCTCGGTCACCTCTCATCTTTGCCTCGTCTAGTTCCCAACGGTCGCCTCAGGATGAGATCCCTCCAGTGGCGACTCAAGTCCCGGTGGAATCAAGGTTACGATTCCCCGGACGTCATGATCCCTATGGGAGCTGCGGAACGGACGGACCTCCAGTGGTGGGTGACAGACGAGAACCTACGAAGAGGAGGGGATCTTCTCGTCCTCCCCCCGGATTTGATGCTGTTTTCGGACGCCTCAAAGAAAGGGTGGGGGGCCCACGTTCTGCACCACAGGACCTCAGGCCTGTGGTCAGAATCAGAAAAGTGCCTCCATATAAATCTTCTAGAGATGAAGGCCGTCTTCCTCTCCCTTCAGCAGTTCCAACAATACCTGGCGGGTCACTCTGTGGTGGTGATGAGCGACAACACCACAGTATTGGCTTACATCAACAAGCAAGGAGGTACCTTTTCGAAGCAGCTATCCCATCTCGCAGTAGAGATACTGAGATGGACCGAAGTCCACTCGATTCCACTATCGGCACGTTTCATTCCAGGCAAGAGGAATGTGCTCGCCGACAATCTGATCAGAGGGTCTCAGATAGTGAGTACCGAGTGGTCTTTGGATCATCTAGTAGCCAACAAAGTCCTGACTTTGTGGGGTTCCCCGACTGTGGATCTGTTCGCAACAGCGTTGAACTTCAAGCTCCTGCTGTACTGCTCCCCAGTCCCGGATCCCAAGGCACTCTGGCAAGATGCTTTCCAACAACGGTGGGACAATATCGACGTGTACGCCTTTCCCCTGTTTTGTCTGATGAGGAGGGTGCTCAACAAGACCAGAATATCAGTCAATCTTTCAATGACCCTGATAGCTCCGCTATGGCATCACGCGGAATGGTTTCTGGACCTTCTGCAACTCCTAACAGAACTTCCGAGAGAACTCCTTCCGCGACACAAGCTACTCAGACAACCACTTCATGCCTGGAGACTATCCAGCATCTCCTCGCTGAGAGAGGATTTTCGCAACAAGTTGCGATTAGGATGTCTGGACATCTGCGAAAGTCATCCGCATCTGCCTACCAGGCAAAGTGGAAAGTCTTCTGTGGTTGGTGTCGTGGAAGGGGTATCTCTCCACTCGATGCCACTATTCCAACAATAGCGGAGTTCCTCGTGTATTTGCGGGAAGAAATGCACCTTTTAGTCTCGGCAGTGAAAGGCTATCGCTCAGCCTTAAGTCTAGCCTTCAGGCTCAAAGGAATGGACATTTCTTCCTCGCTAGAACTTTCCCTACTCATACGAAGTTATGAACTTACCTGCCCTCAGTTGGAAGTGAGACCTTCTCCATGGAACGAGGTTCGAGTTCTCAGGTCTCTTAAGAGACCTCCCTATGAACCATTATGCCAGGCTTCAGATCGCCACCTAACTTGGAAGACGGTGTTCCTACTAGCTTTGGCCTCGGCCAAGCGAGTCCGTGGACTTCATGGTCTCTCGTATGACATCTCCCATTCAAGGGGATGGGGGAGGTAACGTTCAAATTCGTCCCTGAGTTTATTGCTAAGACTCAAGATCCTGGGGTTCAGGACCCTCGGTTCGACTCCTTCCAGATTTCGAGTCTTCGTACTGTAACAGATGACCCAGACCATCTCCTACTGTGCCCAGTAAGGAGTCTGAGGCTATATCTCAAAAGAACGGCTGCAGTCCGTCCCCAGGTGCAGGCATTGTTTGTGAGCACTGGGAGGACTAAGAGGAGGGTCACTAAGAACACCATCTCGGCATGGATTCGTAGGGTGATTCATCTGTCCCTGAATCTAGACCCTCCTCCGTCACATCGCCCTAGAGCACATGATGTCAGGGGCGTAGCTACGTCCCTGACCTTCAAGAAAAATTTCTCAGTGACGCAGGTTCTTCAAGCTGGGGTGTGGAAACGTCAGACGACTTTCACAGCCCACTACCTGCAAGACGTGACCCACTGGAGGCTCGATACGTTTTCTATCGGCCCTGTGGTGGCTGCACAACAGCTGGTTTAAAACCTCAGGCTTCTTAGTGGACAGGTAGCAGAAGGTTTAGGGCATTGTTACCTGGTCTTAGTCTGCATGAATGAAAAGGTTTGTCTGGCCCTTATTCTTTTCTTCATCTTCTCCTCTCTTGGGGGAAGCAGCATCCTGGGTTCTCTGCACAGCTGACCTCAAACCACTGCAGGTAAACCATGTTTCCTTGTGTTCCTAGTATTAAGCTAATACTGGTACGTCCCCATACCCTCACGAGGTGGTATTGGGAGAGTCCTAGCCTAAAGTTTCCATCTAAAGGACCACAGGTCAACTTCCTAGGACAAGTCACACTTTATTATACTTTCACACACACCTTACGTAGGCCGCAGTCCTTGCCAAGCAAGGTTCTAGCTAGGTTCAGGGACTCCTTATTGTTGAGTGCTGACACACTCAAATATTGAGTCCCCGGGCAAAGCTAAAAGCCAGTACTGGCTGGGACTTTCCACCCTTCCTAATGGGTGAGTCACCCCTATTAAATAGCGTGGTTTGTATGTCCGTTACGGAACAAATGACAAATTCGTAGATAATTTGTATTTTTCCTAACTATACAAACCTTAGCTATTTAATCAAACTTGCCTGCCAGCCCTATCCCCCTTGAAGTCCTACCTCTAAGCAAAGTGAGCTCAACCACAGGTGTGTGTGAGGGGTGGGAGGTAGCAAGCTACCCTCCCTACCCCTTGCTAACTAGTGGTGGGGTAGTAAACCCTTATTAAAATTTTAATGGCTCGTCATTTCAGCTACGCTGAAAGTAATAACCCCTATTAAATAGCTAAGGTTTGTATAGTTAGGAAAAATACAAATTATCTACGAATTTGTCATTTTAGGCGATGTCCTCCTTCGGGAGGACTTCACTCTCGTTCCCGAGAGAAAGATTATTAAGCCTACGCTTTTTTCCCATAGAGCTGGGAGAAAGCTTGTCTTTGGCGATGTCCTCCTTCGGGAGGACTCCTCCCTCGTTCGTGAGAGAGATATTTTACGCCTACGCTTTATTCCCATAGAGCTGGGAGAAAGCGTGTCTTAGGCGATCTCCTTCGGGAAAACTTCCCTCTCGTTCGCGAGAAATAACTTGTAGGAGCTTGCTGATCCACCAGGGTCGGTGGCAGAGCTTTCTTCGAAGCAGGTTATCCCTTCGGGGGAACGAGTCTCTTGTCCTCGAGAGAAGACCGCCTCTGGGCATCGGCGGTCCCCCGTTACACATATGGTTCTCCTTCAGGGGCGGAGCGAGAGCCTTCTCTTAAGCGACATTCTCCTTCGGGAGAACAAGCTTCTTGTGCGGAGGTGTTATCTTGAACCTTCGTCATGTCGAGTCCTTCGGGACTCGGCTCGAAACCTTCCGGTTTCAGTTACGCCGAACCTTCGGGCTCTCGTAACGATGGTATCGTTGAGCCTTCGGGAACTTGTGCCATCAATCACGCTGACCTTTCGGGGTCTTGTGACAGAGGAACCTCAGTTCCTCATTACGCTGATCCTTAGGGATCTTGTAACATTAGTTATGCAGAACCGTTGGGCCCTCGTAACTTTAGTTACTCTGACACTTCGGTGTTTTGTGACAGGGAAACTTCGGTTTCTCGTTGCGCTGACCCTTCGGGGTCTCGTAACATTAGTTACGCTGAACCCTTGGGCTCTCGTAACTTTGGTCACTCTAACACTCCGGTGTGTTGTGACAGGGAAACTACGGTTTCTCGTTACGCTGACCCTTCGGGGTCTCGTAACATAAGTTACGTTGAACTTCAGGGGTTTCGTAACTTTAGTCACTGACACTTCAGTGTTTTGTGACGGAAACTTCGGTTTCTCGTTACGCTGACCTTCGGGGTCTCGTAATATTAGTTACGCAGAACCCTTGGGCTCTCGTAACTTTATTCACTCCGACACTTCGGTGTTTAGTGACAGGGAAACTTCGGTTTCTCGTTGCGCTGACCCTTCGAGGTCTCGTAACATTAGTTACGCTGAACCCATGGGCTCTCGTAACTCTAGTCACGCTAACACTTCGGTGATCCGTGACAGAGAAACTGCGGTTTCTCGTTACGTTGCTCCTTCGAGTTCGCGCAACACAGTTCACGCTGAACGTTTGGGTTCTCGTGACCAGAGTCATTCTTATTATGACAGAGAGTTTTTAAACTCTTGTTGTGTTAATCGTTCGCGCTCATACAACACAAGCTATCGTGAATCTTCGGGTGAGTGTAGTAGTGAGTTCTCTCAACAACCTGAGAGCTCTCGCGCGCACGACCATGTTGGCGCGCACGGCCAAATTGGCGCGCACGGCAAAATTGGCGCGCACGGCCAAATTGGCGCGCACGGCCAAATTGGCGCGCACGGCCAAATTGGCGCGCACGGCCAAATTGGCGCGCACGGCCAAATTGGCGCGCACGACCACCTTGGCGTGCGCAAACAAAATGGCGATCATGGCGTGCGGGTTCATTCTTTGGCGCGCCGCCATGCGCGCGAACAACACTGCACGCCAGATGCACGAATAACCTCATGCTCTTCACGAGCGCGAAAAAGGTGCGCGCAATCAGGAAGGCACGCGCATGAGCTCCCTTCCGCTTACCAACAGTGCGGCGCAAGAGCAGCGCACTCGATCGGATATGAGCGCACTTGATCGGATAGGAGCGCACTCGATCAGATAGGAGCGCACGACCATATTGGCGTGCGCATACGATCGATTGAAGCGCATGACTGTATTGGCACGCACACGAACAACGAGGTGCACGCAATCGGTTGAAGTGCGCGAACAACTCTTATGATCCTTCGGTGTCTCACAACGCAGTTCACGCTGAACCTTTGGGTTCTCGTGATCATAGCCATACTTATATGACAGTGTGTTCACAAGTGCACAAGAGGTTTACTCTCATGACAGAGTTTTCGAACTCTCGTCCCGTGAACTGTTCGCGCGCCCATCGTCATCAAGAATTTTACTCTGATGACAGAGGGATGCCTGCTGCCTAAGGGTTTATGAATCTTTACAGATAAACTATGACATAGTTCCTTTGGGTCCTGGTCACGTATCACGATTCCTGGAAATTCCATCAGGAATCAGCGACAGTTCCTGCGGGTTCTCGGCACAACATCCCTTAAGGTCGTGAGAAAGGAATTCACAAATAGATTCTGAACCCCTAGGTTCTCATCCGAATCTCTCTGTTTCCGCGATCCAGAGTTTTCTGAAAACTCTGTGGTCAACTCCCTCCCCTCTACGGGATGATTCTTCCAAAGGTGTGACTTGATACGTCACTCTACACTCCCAGCTGATTACTATATCAGCTAGTCTGGTTTCGCCAGCACTGATCCTTTCGTTTTCGGACGAACCACTATCATCTTTCCTCCACCTTCCCACTTCGAGTGGTTTGGTTAGCAGATGGAAATGAGCGGGGAATGAAAATTATCTACATTGCAGTTCATTTCCCCTGGCAGGCTTTGCTTGATTTAGACAGCAGTTTTCTCACTATCGAGAAAGCGTTCGATGGCAACCCCTTTAAGTAAGCGGTCGATGGCAATTATGTCTGGCCTTCTTGAAGCAAACCCCCTCATACGAGACTTCACCCTGGGTATAACGACTTGCCTTTTTACACGAGTCTTCCAAGACTTTTATTCTATCCTTACAGGGTTATTGTTTTAAACAATTAGTCCCGAAGGAACGATGCCTGCCGACGTTAAAAGAATGATAGCAACAGCATGGGCATCTTTTCATTACATTACGAACGTTTCAAACCCTGCCCACAGGTAAACGGACATCCGTTTCTGTGTAATGAACACTGGCTAGCCTCTCATATAATGAGGGGGGTACACCAAAGGGGAAATGATCGCCTCTATAACTGTATATTTTGTTTAAGAACATGTTCACTCTCATTCAAGGAAATATTACAGTTAGTCAACGATCAAAATTCTTTCGCCAATAATGCTGCGATTCGTCGCACATACGTTATTCCCACAACCGTATTCGTTGCAAACGTTTCCTGGAGGCAGAGAATGCGCATGCGCATGCGCTAGTGCAAATGGACAAGTACATATATGCGTGCAAGCGATCTTTCTGCCAATAAGGGCTATATACATCTTCCAATTAGAACTCCGTTCTATTAAGTTGTATATTGTTATCCCTTTTTATCCCTTACTGAAACTAGGTTATAGAGTGCACTACTTGGCTACTTTCCTGTAACCAGACATACGGCATTTACGTTCTGCCTCCTTATAGGCATTTTTCTTTCCCTCGATCGGAAGTCTTAGTCTCCTACAAAGGCTTTGGCTGGAAACTTCTCATAAGCATAATCGTTCCCTAGTAGGGAACATTTAATATAAATGCTAGTTTACCCACCGGAGACTGAGAAGTACGAACGTTTTTTGTCCCAAGAAGGAGAAACCTCCGTTAACGAACGTTTCCAACGTTCTCCAACAGTTCCGGATATGACTTTTAAGTCGAACTACGCATGTATGCTTGTCATGCGTACGGTTCGGTATTACTACTCTGTAGTAGACTTATGCTCTTTACCCACCCAACAATAGATTGAAGATACGTCTCAATCCCCTTTTGGGTTTGGTTGGAGGCATTCGGTGATTACTGTGCAGTCTCTTGTCCGGAAACCGATCTCTATGGAGATTCGCTATTATAACAAGCTGTACTGATTAACTGGTTTACCGTTTGGTATCGGTGTTATTTGGCCAACCACACTGAATTAGTGGCAGTTGGAGGGAGAACAGGCTGTTCCCGTTCGTTGCAAGAACGTGCAATTGGTTACACTTCTCAAGATCATCTCGAGGTGTGTTTATTGCTATGCAATACCCCCCCGCTCACCGCTGGACAATCCGCGTACGATGGGTGGCAGACGAGAGCTTCTGCAAAGAGGCCTGTCTTCTCGTCTTCCCTTTGGACCTGATGCTCTCTATCATGCATCAAAAGAGAGAGGGGGGGCATATGCCATACCATTCCATCCTCGTCTGTTGGCCCGATTCAGAAAGGTACCAGCATTCACCTCTCTTAGAGAACCATCTAGCAGTACGAAGCCTTAGATGGACAGAGGACAACTAGTTGCCCCCATCTGCTCACGACATTCCTGGTATAGGAATGTGCTTGCAAAACCACCCAGATAGTGGGGTCCTAGTGTCTTGGAATCATCTTGTATCCAACAAAGTCTTAACTTTGTGGGGTCCCCGACTGTGGTTATGCTCGCAGCGGCCCTGATCTTCAGGCTCCCACTTGACCGTTCCCCAGGCCCTCAAACAAGATGTATTCCAAGATCGGTTGGGTGGCCTAGTGATGTGCCTTATTTTTTCCCCCCATTCGGTCTGTTGAAAAAGTCCTCAGCCAAGTCAGGATAAGCAAGATCTTATCAATGACTCCAATAGCTTTGATATGGCATCCCGCAGAATGGTTCCCAGACCTTCTGCAGCCCCATAACGGAGCTCCAATAGCTTTGCTATGGCAACCTGCAGAAAGGTTCCCAGATCTTCTACAGCTCCTGACGGAGTTCCGAGGGATCTTCCTCCACGGCACGATCTTCCAAGCAGCCACATGCTAACACTTTCCTAAGCCGTAGCTTTGCTTCGACCTCTCGCCTGGGACCATCCTACACCACCCCTCTCAGAGAGGCCTTTCGCATCAGGTTACGGAAAAGATATCTAGGCACCTCAGACACTTTTCAGCGTCGGTCTTCCAGGCGAAGTGTTCGGTCCTTGGTGACTGATGTCATGGAAGAGGATTCTCTCCCATCGATGCCTTTACTTATGCAAGTGTGAGATAACTTGTCCCCAATCGGATCTCAACCTCCTCCTGGGAACGCGGTTCGGGTCCTTCAGTCTCTGGAGGCCTCTCTCTACGAACCGTAGGCCCAGCAGCAGATCGATTCCTTACACGGAAGACGCCTTTTCTACTCACTTGGGCTTTTGACCAGGAGAGTTAGTGTATTGTATGATCCAACCTTGGTTGTCTCCTACCCTAGGAGACAGGGAGAAGTAATCCTCAGCGGCATCTCTGAGTGGATTGCCAAGACTCAAATCCAAGTATGCTGTACCCTAGGTAAAGCCCATTTCGAATAAAGTGTCTTCGTTCGGTAAGCGGAAACCCATCAACTGGGGTTTTAACCAGTGAGGAGTCTGTGAGGTTACCTTAAAAGAACGATACCAGCTCGCCCCCGTGTGTCGGCACTGTTGACCAGCACGGGGAAGGTCAAGAGGAGGACCTCAAGGATTTCCTTCCCCTCTAGGATCGGAAGGCAGTTGAGGTTACTCTTAATCTAGACTCTCGTCCATCCTAAGACCCAGTTCTCGTAACGTCACTGGCGTTGCTACGTCCCTGGTGTTCAAGAAACTACTCTGTGGTGCAGATACTTTAAGTGGACATGTGGAAGCGTCAATCGACCTTCACGGCCCACTACCTGCAAAGACATAACCCACAAGAACATGGAGACCTTTTCCTTTGGTCCTGCAGTGGCTGCACAACAAATGTTCTAAACACCTCAGGCTCCTTGATGGACAAGTAGCAGAGGGTTGAGGCTACCCGGATTAGTCTGGGGTGATTGAGTAAGAATGTCTGGCTCCTTTCTTCCTTTCACCTTCTCCCCTTTGGGAAAACAGCTCCGCAAGCCTCAGCATAGCTGACCTCACCTCGCTGCAGGTGAGACCCATTTCCCTTGTGCCTCCCAAGTATACAAGAATACTTTGTTAAGTCTCCAATACCTTTTACAGGGAGGGTATTGGGTAAGTCTTTAAGAACAATAGGTTCTCTACTCGAGTTCATATGTTAAAGACAAGCCACACTGTTAGTTCCACTCACACACAATATCGGCACTTGATTTTAGCGAGGGTAGGGTCCCTTCTACTATCGATCACAGATCGAAATACTGTAGAGAGGACCTCGGGTCATGACCAAGGCTAGTTGGTGAGGACTTCCTCCCCCCTAAGAGTAAGTCACCCTATTATAAATGGCGAAGGTTTGTATCTGTGTCGGAACAAATAACAAATTTGGAAATACATGTAATTTGTATTTTGCCCAACATACAAACCTGGAGCTATTTATACAAATTGGCCCGCCACCCTGTCCCCCGAGAAGTCCTGCCATAAAGCAAAGTGGTTACTCTGTTAAGAGGTGTGAGTGAGCGGGGTAGCCAGTCTACCCCACCCGCTAACTAGCTGATGGGGTAGTTATCCCTCACTAAAATTATCATGGCTCGTCTTTCAGCTGCGCCGTAAGTAATACCCTATTATAAATAGCTCCAGGTTTGTATGTTAGGAAAAATACAAATTATTTCCAAATTTATTATGTTTCTCTGGTCTAGGCACCAAAAATTATGTAGAGGTTTGCGGACTGTGGCTAGAAATAGCACGCAAACTACCCAGTGTCCGGATGCCGACCACACTCCAACGTTCACTACACAAAAAGGTAAATTGGTGGAATATCCAAAAAGTACTAAACATTAGTAGAGGAAACAAAAAAGAAAAGGGGGGAAAAAAACAATGATACAAAAAAAAAAAGAATAAATTAATGGCTGAAAAGGGGACATCTATGGTGTAGTGAAGAAAACAGTTTTCACACAAAAATATGAAAAATATTCATTTTGAGAAAAAGAAAATAGTAAGGAGAAAGTACAGCTCTCCAAAAACCAGAAGCAGCAAGCTAGATATATCCATTCAGAGCCTCTTAGGATTCAATCTAGAAAATACACAGTAAATTTACAATTATAAATAGTATACAAATCTTGGCTAAATTCAAATGTAATTTGAATGATTGCTTGCATCAAGATCAAAGGGATTATAAAACAAGGTCACACATTGGACCTGACTCTACATTCTCACCTCTACATCAGAAAAACAAAAAATATTTTAATAAAAAAAAAAGCTTACAATCCTGTTACACCCAGAGTGGACGGCTAAATAGCCTATCAAATACCGTATAGTAACTTCCTAAAATTATGCTACAATCATTTTTTAAAGTTACCAGCTGGCAGCACAAGAAATCTTCAAGCTTAATGGAGAACCCCACCACATTACAGTTCTAGATCCAGCATGAGTGAACAGAGTCTGGTCAAAAAATCTCTGACTATATATTCAACCGTGGGGTTTTCTTCCACTAAAGTGTCCACTACACTAATATCCTAAGAATTACCCATGTTAGAAAACTAGAAAATATGTGTTCACCAGATTAAGTCTATATCACTTTCAAAAAGCAGAGGGTAGTGCAAATCACTCTCGCTGCCTATCTTTAATAGGTTCTCCCTAGTTCATCAAGTCAGGTAATTTACACAGGTAGAGTACCTGCTTTTGATAGTCTTCACCAGGTTGACCAGCGACATAACCAAGTGTGGGATTATGATATGTTACTCCTATTCTAGTACAGTACCTCTACTTGATTCCCTACTGTGGGTAGGGTGTTACTGTCATTATCTGTTAAAAGAAACAATAACAGATTAAGGTATTGTCTTGGGGGCACTTGACCTCAGACCAGACCGGATGATGAGAATGACCATTCCTCAAACAGGCATCTAGCTAAACCTCTAGTGCCTTTCACCGCCTGGGAAGTCTTAGCGAAGCGTTCGCCACGCAACGCTTGGAAACGCGTCCCACTGTGACATTCTCCAACAAGAGTAGTCCCTACTCAGAGGCCTCCTCTGCCAACTTCGTTGGATGTAGGTACTTCTCTGAGGCAGCACGAAGGCGTTAGACCTACCTCTTTCTGCGTGGCTCCCGTTGTGACTATTTCTGCTTGTGAATCGTGTCCACTGACACATAAAATTCGCGAGTTTGCGCGTGAATTATGTGATTTCGTGAGCAAATCGGCAAATTCCGCGAGTAATTCATGAGCAGATGTGTCGGAACCGCGTGCAAGTATGGTACCAACACCTTCGCTTCGACCCTCAGCTTCTTCCACCTCCAGCGGAACACCGACACCCTTTCCAGAGGGTTTCAAGGAGCCTCCTAATAGGGTCGCTAACGTACCTATTAGCCTAGACCTTCCTTCGCGTCCGAAGGAACGTGTTCCTCTGCCTCAGAGGTTATCACCTCCGTCAACTGGAGTTCCTTCTAGAGTTGGTTACCCCAAAAAGGATACTATCCTTGGGAATTCCAGGGTTTACCTAGATGATCTGAACTTCCTCCGTGGGTGAATACGTTCATCTCCACCCTGCTGAAGTCTCTGAACAGGGCTTCTCCACCGCCACAACCTTCAACTGTTCCAGTCAAGGCAACCCCTAGGATCCCCCTGGAACCCTCGTCGAGTTTGTCAGTTAGGGGTCAGGACCCTAGAAGGAAGTTTACGGCTGACAAAGTACGCAGAACACCTTCACCCTTATCGCGTGCTGAAGGTCCCAATCCATCGGACTCTTATATGGCCAACTTACCCTTTATGCCAGTGAAGGTAAAGGAGGTCATCACTAAGAGACAGAAAAGGAGGATTAGAGGCGTAATACCACCTCACGCCGACATCATCCGCCCTAGGACGAGTAGGGAGATAAGTTCGCCCAGGGAGATCACGATCCATCCGTTCAACTCTCAAGACATTGAGGTTGTGCCTCCGGACCAACCTCCAGTTTCTGTACTCCATCCAGAGGAGAACCCTTAAGCTCTACTGTCAAGGGTTTGCCAAGAGTCTCAAAAACCTCCTAAGACCGAGGAGGAACGTCCTGTGTGTAGGGAATCAAAGGACACTAAGACGAAACCCAAGAATGCTGCGACACGGGAAGCTAGAATGCTGAGGCACAGAGACGGTCCCCTGTGGCGGGTCCTCCCAGCGATTCACTTGATGACCCTGACCTACCCCAGACTCTGGATGTGTGTCTGGAGGTGGATGACCCCTTAGATTCTGAGGACGAGAATCTTCTAAAGGCGGCCATTTCAAACTATCACTCCGAGCAAGAGAGACGTGAGTCGAAGCATACCTTTTGGCAGGTCTTTTCCTGTATGAGGGCCATCAACAGGCTATCTACTCCTGGTTCCACCATATAGGAAGGAAAGGAAATGGTTCTCAACGAGATATTCGAGACCCAGAAGCTTTCCTGGTCTAGTGTAGCTCTGCCGTGATCCAAGGGTTTGACTGTCGCCACAAGGAAAGCTATCACCCACATAGCGGGAACATCTAGTTTCTTGAGGGCAGGTTTCTCCCTCCTCTCGGTCCCTTCTACTTACTTTGTTCTACAAAGGAATTATTATGAGATGAAAGGGGAACCCCATTCCACCTTGTCCCTCGACCCTTCGGTAGAGTCCCTAACGAAGGGTGTCCCGACTCAAACCCTATCCTCTCGGAAGTTGAGCTCCTGAACATAGAGAGAGGTGCGAAGTATGCGATGCAGGCTGTTTAGTGATACGATCTATGGCTAGGATCCTTGGGCTTCATGGTTCGCTCCCACGATCTTTCAAAGGAGTCATCTAGGAAGACTTTGGAGTCTCCTGTTATCAGGTACCCGGACTCTTGAGTTCTTATCGCACCACGTCGTCAACCTGTGGGTGAATGCCATTCTCAAGAGAAGGGATACCGTAATAGGTAATTTTAAACATCTGAATTACGCGGTAGTTATATATATAGCTTACGCCCCTGATGTCACGGCAGAAATTTCAAAATTCGCGGCAATCGCTGATTGGGTAGCCAGGTGTACCCTCCAGCCAGGTACCTGGAACCATTCCAGTCATTCCTCAGATCTTCCCTGCCGCCGCACCGGCGACATCGTTGGATTTTTCACTTGCTGTAACCTGTATAATTGCAGTTATCTTGGTGATGTACAATTTGGTTTTGGCTTTCGTTCGTTTGAATTTGCTTTTGGATTTTCTTGAACCATTATTGAAATTTGTTATTTTGACCCTTCCTCTTTTGATCTCTCTTTAAAATATTCAAAATGTCTGACTCTTCTTCAAATTATATAAGGTGTGTGAGAGGTTGTAAGACCCAGCTTGCTAAAGCCTCTGTTAATCACCACTCCATTTGTGTAAAATGTAGAGGTAAAGTTTGTCAGTTGGTTGATCGTTGCGATAAATGTGTTATTTTGTCTGAGAGTGAGTGGTTAGATTTTGACCGCTACACTCGTAAACTTGAGAGAGATAGGATTAGACGGAGTTTATCTCGTTCTTCTAGAGATTATTCCCCTTCCCGTGTCAACGAACCTAATCCTTCCGCTGTAGTGGTAGTTTCAGATCCCACTACTGTTACTGCTGATGAACCAACTCTAAATGACATGATGGTGGTCATTCAAGCCCTGGGCGTGAGTTGAATCGCTCGCAGCGGACAGAACCCAGTTAATGTCTGATGTTAAAGAATTAAAAAGTGCAAGTGTCGGTGCTAAAAGTGCAGTGTATCAGTGCAATGGAGGGTGCGTCTGCTCGGACCTGTCGTTCTCCTAGTCTTAGACCTCTTCCAAGCTCCCCAACTCCTGGGAGATGGAATGTTGAACGGCGAAAGGAAAGGAGAGGCGTTAGTGCCCGAGCAGACGTCCCCTCGAGCGTACCTGTTGTCGCTTCACAGGACGCTCGCCCTCGCCATGGCAAAGGTGAGGTGAAAGTGTTTTCATCATCTTCGGATGACGCAGCGCCCAGACGGGGCTGGCGTCACGCATCCAGACCTCTGAAGAGGAAGATTGACTCTGTCGATCAGCGTCGTATCATGACGCCTCAAGCTCCTGGTTGCAGTCATTGGAGCAGTCCAGAGCGTTTTCCTTCTTCCGAAAAAGGCTCTCCTGCCAAGCACCCTGTTTCATCGGTAGGAGATAGAAGGGTGTCGGAAGCTGTCAAGCGTCCTGCCCAACCGGTTGCAGGACAGTTTTCTGAGACTGGCATGACCTCGGCCCATGCTCCCCCTCCTCCTTCAGATTGGTTTTCGTCCTCTGGACGCTCTGCGCGTTACTTGAGCGATGCAGAAAGCGAGCTTGTGGTAGAAGCAACGTCTCCTGTTTTGCCACAACAAGTTGACCCTAATTTTAGTATGCTGCAAGATATGCAGCAGAAACTCTCTTTGCTCATGCAAGTCTATCAGCCTGCAAACAACAAGAGTGTGGCTCGCCTAGACCCCGAGCGTCAGGGAGCTTCATACCTTAACGCCAAGCGCCAGAAGGCTAAAAGTCGGGAGGTCCTTGACGACGGGCAGCTTTCCAAGCGTCGAGATCCTGGTAGTCATGACGCCGAGCGTCAAGCAGCTAAACGTGACGCCGAGCGGCGTAATGAGGTACCTCTTACTAAGCGTCGAGAGACTGGTCCGCATGACGACGAGCGTCAAGCAGTCAGACGCGACGCCGAGCGGCGTAATGAGGATCCTCCTGCTAAGCGTCGAGAGACTGATCCGTATTACGCCGAGCGTCAAGCAGCCAGACATGACGCCGAGCGTCGAGCAGCTAAACGTGACGCCGAGCGTCAAGCAGTTAAACGTGACACCGAGCGTCAAGCAGTAAGACGTGACGCTGAGCGTAAGAGCCTCGGACGTCGTGATGACGCCAGTCAAGCCGAGCGTCGAGATTGCGGAGTGTCTTAGTTCCGAGCGTCAAGCGTTGGGACAACGTGACGCCAGGCGTTATGATCTTAGACCAATTGACGCCAGAAGTCAGGACCTTAAGGAGTTGACTCCCAGTAAACAAGACGTCTCTTACCTCGGTTAGAGCCTTGTCGGAGGAAGGGATCGACGATCATCTTTCCCCTACTGATCTTTTAGAGGAATTCTCGGAAGGAGAAGATCCTAAGACCCTTCATCCTTCGCTTGACCTAAAGAAACTCATGAGTTTTTACTGAAGAGTTTCTGGATTATTTTGTGCATGCTGCTCCTCGTTCACCGCCTTCAGAATTTACGCTAGGGAAGGCGTCGAAGGAGTCTCTGTTTACAAAGAGGGTTCTGTTTCGATCATCAAAGAGAGCTTTGAGCATGATGGAAGACTGGATGCAATCCAAGAAGGACTAGGGAAAGACTGCTTTCTCTTTTCCCCCGGCTAGATTGGCCTCCAGATCTAGTGTTTGGTACGAGATGGGAGAAGTTCTCGGCTTGGGAGTTCCTGCCTCTGCCCAAGGAGACTTTTCAAGTCTGGTAGACGCTCCTCGTCGGACAGCCATGAGAAGGACCAAAATACTCTGGTTAAATTCAGAACTTGATCATCTTCTCAAAGGCGTCTTCAGAGCCTTCGAGGTATTCAATTTCCCTGACTGGACTCTGGGAGCCTTGGGGAAAAAGGTTTCCGCCTTGAAGGATGTTGACACTGATAGTCTCATCCACATTATGCCGTGCCTGGATAAAGCCTTTAGGGACGGATCCAATGAGTTGGCAGCCCTTTTCTCGTCGGGGGTCCTTAAGAAAAGAGCCCAAATGTGTTCTTTTCTTTCCATTGGGGTTACACCCTTTCAGAAGTCAGAATTGCTGTACGCACCTCTTTCTTCCTCTCTTTTTCCTCAAGAGTTAGTCAGAGAGGTTTCTTCCACTTTAACCCAAAAGGCCACACAGGATTTGGTGTCAAAGACAGCAAGGAAGGTTCTACCTACTTCCTTCACTAGCCGCAAGCCGAAGGAAGAAGCTCCATTCCCTCAGTTTTCGGAGCCCTTTCGAGGGAAAACTTTTAGTAGGGGTAGTTCCAGACCCGAGGGAAGGAGAGCTAGGAGAAGAGGATCCAGACCAGGGCAAAGCAGAGTCTGACTGCATTCGCCTTCAGACAGCAGTAGGAGCCAGACTAAACAACTTCTAGCGAGCTTGGGAGAAGAGAGGAGCAGACCTTTGGTCCGTACAATTACTGAAGGAGGGATACAAAATCCCTTTGTTCCGACACAGATACAAACCTTCGCTATTTATTAGGGTATTACTTTCGGCAACGCTGAAAACCAGCCAAGATAATTTTAGTGAGGGATAATTACCCCATCCGCTAGTTAGCGGGAGGGGGTTGGGGTAGACTAGATACCCCGCTCACTTACACCTGTCGGTTGAGTAACCACTTTTACTTTTAGCTCGGTAGAGTGTAGACGTGCCGTCTCTCTCTCCCGTTAACAAACTGCCTTGACTTTGTTACTCTTCCTTTTTCTTTTTTGTGTTTCGGTGTGTGCATGGTTATTGTCCCACTATGCGGACATGTCCTGGGATTGAGGGCCGCCGCTGCGGCACCTTCATGTCGTCCTTGGAGACAGACCCACATCATTTATGCCCGGCTTGCCAGGGAACTCAGTGTTTGCGGTACAACACCTGTGGCCTGCCTCCCAGTGGGAGAGGTTTGCGCGTAAGAAGAAGAAGGCTAAACGCGAATCTTCGCTTTCGGGGTCTTACTCGAAATCGAAGAAATTGCGGGCTTCTGCTTCCTCTACGCCCAAATCTCTGCCCGAAGCTAATCGGGGGAACATATCTCTCGTTCGCGAGAGGAGGTTGCCTCTGTGCATTGGCAATCTCCTTACGCTTTAGGTTCTTTTTATAAGCATAGTTCTTCAGGCGAACTTTCCTCCCCTGCGGAGGATTTATCTGTATCTTAATCAGTCTCCCCCTTGGCGGAGTCTGTTTTACGTTCCTCTCCAGAGGTTCGTAGAGTGGAGGGGTGGGTAACCCCTCTCCACCCTGGGCGTTCTCCTCCTCGGGCTGTGAGGAGACGTCTTTTTGAACCTGCTGGTTCTCCTCACAGTGATCCTTCGGGGTCTCGTGACGATCACCCTTCGGGCTGGCGTGATCGTGAGTCTTCGGGCTCTAGTCATGTTGATCCCGCGGGTTCTCATGACAGCAGGAGTCCTTCGGGTCTCCGTCGCGCTGAACCTTCGGGCTCTCGCGACTTGAAACCTTTGGGTTTCTGTTACACTGAACACTCTGGCTCTCGTAATGACGGTAACATTGAACCTCCGGGTTCTCGTACCGTCAGTCATGTCGATCCTTCGGGATCTCGTGACAGAGGAACCTCGATTCCTCGTTACGCTGACCCTTCGTGGTCTCTTAACCTGAGTTACGCTGAACCCTTGGGCTCTCGTAACTCTAGTCGCGCTAACACTTCGGTGTTTCGTGACAGAGAAACTCCGGTTTCTCGTTGCGTTGCTCCTTCGAGTTCGCGAATCATAGTTCACGCTGAACTTTTGGGTTCTCGTGACCAGAGTTATTCTTATTGTGACAGAGAGTTTTTAAACTCGTTGTGTTGATCGTTCGCGCTCACACAACACAAGCTATTGTGAACCGTCGGGTGAGCGTAGCAGTGAGTTCTTTCAACAACCTGAGAGCTCTCGCGCTCACGATCAAGTTGACGCGCACGGCCAAATTGGCGCGCGCGACCGAATCGGCGTGCACGACCGCCTTGGCGCGCATAAACAAAATGGCAATCATGGAGCGCAGGTTCATCCTATGGCGCTCCATATGCACAAACAGCCTATTGCTCTCCATGCGTGCGAACATCCTGTTGCACGCGAACAACCTCATGCGCTCCAGGAGCGCAAAAAAGGTGCGCGCAATCGGGAGAGGCGCGCGCGAGCTCCCTTCCGCCTACCAACAGTTCAGCGCAAGAACGCACGACCATCTTGGCGCTCACAATCAGTCTCTCGACCCCCTTGGGCCTCAACAGCGTCACAGGCGACCGAGACCAGATCCTATCCCTAAGGGTAGGCCTGTGCCTATCTTGCCTGTAGGGAAGCCTTCATCAGACATGAGGGTTAGGGAACCTGCCCAGGTTCCTAAACCCAGGGAGCAGTCCTTTCCTAAGGACCTTCCCCCTAGTTCCACAGGAGCCCGTGACCCCCCATGGCTTAGCAACTTATTTAATGTAATGCGCCAAGCCAAGAAGGGAGTCGTTCCCTGCTCCCAGTCCTTAGGTGATACACCTAGGATTCCCTTGTCACCTCCTCTCTTCCCGGGGTCCTCTCCTCCCTCCGATCCTAGAAGAAGGTCAGAATTTCTCGCACAGGCGGGCCCCTCAGGCAAGGGGAGACGATCATCCCCTCGCAAAAGACCTCTGGAGGAGATTAGGCATGAACCTCAGGGTAGCCCGCCGCAGTTCAAGACGCCACAGGCCAGGCCAAAGGGGGAAAGGAAAAGGATTCGTCCTTCAGCCCGCAAGGAGAATAGGGTTACTTACTATGGAGACTCCTTCTCTTCTTTACCGGTCGAGATAGTGTCTAATGAGGCACGACCTGCGACCGGACGGGATTCACCCCGTATGGCAATGGACTTACATTCCACCTGTAAGCCGACGGAATCCTCTAGGCCCTTGGGGAAAGAGGATCTCCGGCCTTGTAGGAGGGAACCGAAGGATTGGTTCACCATCCCCAAATCCTCGGCCAGGCTTCCTTCCTCACTGCCTCCCAGGCAGCTGGAAGCAAGCACCTCCCCGGTAGTCTCCCTATCCCCAGTCTATACAGATGACGACTTCGACCCACGCCAGGCTCCTATGGATGAGAGCTTGGATGTGGAAGGGCAGAGCGATCTCGAGGACGACGCTCTGCCAGCAGCCGCTAGCCCTAAGCTTACAGAGGATGAGAGGAAGGAGTCGGAGCACGCCTTCTGGCAGGTCCTAGCCTGCATCCATTCTATCAATGGACTTCCAGATCCATCGGCAGCCCCTCTAGATGGAAAAGAAACAGTCCTTGACCAGTTCTATGGCACTCAGAAACATAGGACCAGTGCAGTTTAGCCCTGGTCAAAGGGGTTGAAGAGTGCCAAACAGAAGGCTGTGTCCCAGGCAACTGGTTCCACCTCTTCTCTCCGCTCCAACTCGTCCTCCAAGCTCTTACCACCTCCGTATGTGTTTCAGAGGAGGTACTACGAGATCCTCGGAGAATCTCTTCCAACGCTGCCTCTCGACCACTCTATAGAGGCACTCTCGAAGGCCACCCCTTTCGAGAAACTTATGGGACTTCCTGTCTCCTTTTCGGCCTCTAAAATCCTAAACCAGGAAAAGGTGGCGAAGTACGCCATGCAGGCTACTTCGTGGCTGGATTTCTGGGTAGGCTCCTTAGGACAACTGATGCGGTATAAAGACCTGTCTCGGGAGTCCTCCAGGAAGTCTTTGGAGACTTTCCTTTTGTCCGGCACTCGGGCCATCGAGTTCCTCTCTCATCAGGTAGTGAACCTTTGGGCCAACACTATCCTGAAGAGGAGAGATGCTGTCATAGGCAAGCTCTATAGACATCTCCCTAAGGCCGAAGTAGCAAGTCTGAGAAATGCTCCTTTCGAGGGCAATTCTTTGTTCCATCCCGAGGATGTCGAGCGGGTGGCAGAGATGTGGAGGAAGTCCAGTCAGGACTCCCTCATCCAAAAGGTCTTAACAGCTAGACCTTACCCCTCTCAGCCACAGCGGAAAGCACAGCAGAACCCGCAGCCGAAGAGGCCTAGAGACCCAAAACAGCAGGGTAAAATGGGTGCAAAGCAGGCCTTTCACAGCAAAAAGTCCTTCCATGGAGGAAAGGGTAAGAAGGGATCTGGCCGAGGCCGGTCCCAATAAGACAGGCAATCCTCCCATTTGTCCACCTGTGGGGGGATGCCTGCAAAGCCGCTGGCAGAGGTGGCTTTACTACGCGGGCGAACCCTAAACGGTCAAGGTGATTTTGTTTAGGGTATCGTATCCCGTTCATGCTCTCTCTCCCTCCACTGACTCGAGTGCCGATTCCATTGAACTCCTGTGCGAAGGGATCCGCACAGGAGTTTGCCCTCAGGGCAGAAGTCCAGTCCATGTTGGAGAAGGACGCTCTCCAGGAGGTCCTCGACGGGTCCCCAGGCTTCTACAGTCGACTCTTTCTTGTGAAAAAGGCGTCTGGAGGCTGGAGACCAGTCATCGACCTCTCGGCCCTGAACAGGTTTGTCAAACAGACACCTTTTAGGATGGAAACGGCCTACACAGTCAGACAAGCGATAAGACCCCAGGACTTCATGTGCACTCTAGATCTGAAGGACGCATACTTCCAGATCCCGATTCACCCGTCTTCCAGGAAGTATCTGAGATTCATGTTCAATCGGAAGCATTACCAGTTCAGGGTACTGTGTTTCGGTCTTTCCACAGCACCCCAGGTATTCACGAGAGTATTCGCCCTAGTATCACCTTGGGCTCACAGAGTCGGCATCCGTCTCCTAAGATACTTGGACGACTGGCTGATTCTGGCAGACTCGGAGGCGGCCCTTCTCCGCCACCGAGATGAGCTTCTAAGGTTTTGCCAGGATCTGGGGCTCATGGTAAACCTCGAGAAGTCTCAACTGCTCCCCTCTCAAGAACTGGTATACCTAGGCATGCGATTAGACACCCTAAGGCGCACAGCATTTCCATCAGACGAAAGGATCCAGAGACTGAGGGAAATAGCACAGGTCTTCCTCAGTCGGGAAGAGCTCCCGGCGCAGTATTGGCTTTGCCTTCTGGGTCACCTCTTTTCCCTGACCCGACTGTTCCCCAACAGTCGCCTCAGGATGAGATCCCTCCAGTGGTGACTAAAATCCCAGTGGAACCAGCACTCTGATTCCCGGGATCACCTAGTCCGCATAGGGCTAGAGGAACAGTCGGACCTCAGGTGGTGGCTGGCGGAGCCAAACCTCTGCAAAGGGGTCGATCTTCTCATCTCTCCCCCAGAATTGATGCTGTTTTCGGATGCATCAAAAGAAGGGTGGGGGGCTCACGTGCTGCACCATTACATCTCCGGCCAATGGTCCGAATCAGAAAGGTACCAGCACATAAATCTCTTAAAGAGATGAGGGCAGCCTTTCTGGCCCTCAAAGAGTTCCACCAAGTCCTGGCAGGGCACTCCGTTTTGCTGATGAGCGACAACACCACGGTAGTAGCTTAGGTAAGCAAACAGGGCGGTACCTTTTCGCAGCAGCTGTGCCATCTTGCAGTAGAGATACTCAGATGGGCAGAAGACAACTCGGTGACCCTATCAGCTCACTTCATTCCGAGCAAGCGGAATGTGCTAGCAGACAAGCTGAGCAGAGTGACTCAGATAGTTGGCACCGAGTGGTCTTTGAATCCTCTGATAGCCAACTAAGTCCTGACTTTGTGGGGTTCCCCGACTGTGGATCTGTTCGCAACGGCCCTGAATTTCAGGCTCCCCTTGTACTGCTCCCTAGTCCCGGATCCCCAAGCTCTTTGGCAAGATGCTTTTCAACAACGGTGGATAAACCTGGACACTTACGGGTTTCCCCCATTCTGTCTGATGAGAAAAGTCCTCAACCAGGTATGAGCAAACAACAATTTGCAAATGACCCTCATGGCTCCGCTATGGCATCACGCAGAATGGTTCCCGGACCTTCTGCATCTCCTCACGGAGATCCCGAGGGAGCTTCCTCCACAACACGACCTCCTCAAACAACCACATGCCAACATCTTTCACAGAGGCGTAGCCTCGCTTCGACTTCACGCGTGGAGACTATCCAGCACCTCCTCACACAGAGAGGCTTTTCGCAACCGGTTGCGAAAAGAATTGCAAGACACCTCAGGAGATCCACAGAGGCAGTCCACCAGGCGAAGTGGTCAGTTATCTGTGGTTGGTGTCATGGAAGGGGTACCCCTCCCCTCGATGCCTCTTCCAACTATAGCGGAGTTTCTTGTATACCTTCGGGAAGAAAAGCTTCTCTCGGTCTCGGCAGTCAAAGGCTACCACTCAGCCTTGAGTCTCGCCTTTAGACTGAAAGGAGTCGATATTTCCTCCTCGTTGGAACTTTCTTTGCTCATACGCAGTTACGAGCTTACTTGCCCCCAGGCAGAGCTAAGACCTCCCCCTTGGAACGTGGTTCGGGTCCTCAGGTCTCTGAAGGGCTTCCCCTATGAACCACTACGCCAGGCCTTAGATCGCCACCTCACGTGGAAGACGGTATTCCTGCTCGCCTTGGCTTCGGCCAAGAGAGTCAGCGAACTTCATGGTCTATCTGCTGATGTCTCCCACTCTAGGAGATGGGGGAAAGTAATCCTCAACTTCATCCCTGAGTTTGTAGCTAAGACTCAAAATCCAGGTGTGCCGGACTCCAGGTTCGGCCCATTTCGGATAGAGAATCTTTGTTTTGTAACCGAAGATCCAGACCAACTGTTACTATGTCCAGTGAGGAGTCTGAGGGGTTACTTAAAAAGAACAGCAAAAGCTCGCCCCCGTGTACGAGCACTTTTTGTCAGCACGGGGAAGGTCAAGAGGAGGGTCACGAGGAATACTTTTTCCTCGTGGATAAGGAAAGTAATCGAATACGCTCTATATCCAGATCCTCCTCTGTCCAACTGACCCAGAGCTCATGATGTCAGAGGCATTGCAACATCTCTGGAGTTCAAGAAAATATTTTCTGCGGCACAGGTATTGCAAGCGGGCGTGTGGAAGCGTCAGACGACCTTCACAGCCCACTACCTGAAAGACGTAACCCACAGGATCATGGAAACCTTCTCCATTGGTCCTGTGGTGGCTGCATAACAAGTGATCTAATGCCTCAGGCTCCTTGATGGACAAGTAGCAGAGGGTTTAGGGCTGAGGTTACCCCGGTTAGTCTAGGGTGAATGAAAAGAATGTCTGGCTCACTTCTTTCTTTCTCCATGCCAGATCTAGGACTTCCGCCCACCTTAGAGTGAGTCATCCACATAGATAACAGGTTTGTTAGTATAGGAACAAATGACAAATTCAGAGATAATTTGTATTTTTCCCTAACTAATACAAACCTGGATTTATTTATATAAATTGGCCCGCCATCACCTGTCCCTCGGAAGTCCTGCCTTGCAATCAAAAGTAACGTCTCGAGTATATGTAGAGGCAGCTGGGTATTCCCCAGTCTCCTCTAGCCTACCCACTCAATCGGTTAGGCAGGGTTGCCACCTTGCAATTAAAGTCTAATGGCTACTTTCCAGCTACGCTGAAAGATACATACATACATATACCAAGGCACTTCCCCCAATTTTGGGGGGTAGCCGACATCAACAAATGAAACAAAAACAAAAAAGGGGACCTCTACTTTCTACGTTCCTCCCAGCCTAACAAGGGACTCAACCGAGTTCAGCTGGTACTGCTAGGGTGCCACAGCCCACCCTCCCACATTATCCACCACAGATGAAGCTTCATAATGCTGAATCCCCTACTGCTGCTACCTCCGCGGTCATCTAAGGCATCGGAGGCAGCAGCAGGGTGCGTCACAATCGCTCGCCATTCATTCCTATTTCTAGCACGCGCTCTTGCCTCTCTCACATCTATCCTCCTATCACCCAGAGCTTCCTTCACTCCAGCCATCCACCCAAACCTTGGCCTTCCTCTTGTACTTCTCCCATCAACTCTTGCATTTATCACCTTCTTTAGCAGACAGCCATTTTCCATTCTCTCAACCTGGCCAAACCACCTCAACACATTCATATCCACTCTAGCTGCTAACTCATTTCTTACACCCGTTCTCACTCTCACCACTTCGTTCCTAACCCTATCTACTCGAGATACACCAGCCATACTCCTTAGACACTTCATCTCAAACACATTCAATTTCTGTCTCTCCGTCACTTTCATTCCCCACAACTCCGATCCATACATCTCAGTTGGTACAATCACTTTCTCATATAGAACTCTCTTTACATTCATGCCCAACCCTCTATTTTTTACTACTCCCTTAACTGCCCCCAACACTTTGCAACCTTCATTCACTCTGACGTACATCTGCTTCCACTCCACCATTTGCTGCAACAACAGACCCCAAGTACTTAAACTGATCCACCTCCTCAAGTAATTTAACATGATATTCAACCTTGCACCACCTTCCCTTCGCGTACATCTCATAACCTTACTCTTACCCACATTAACTTTCAACTTCCTTCTCTCACACACACTTCCAAATTCTGTCTCTAATCGGCCAAGCTTCTCTTCTCTGTCTACAACTAGTACAGTATCATCCACAAACAACAACTGATTTACCTCCCATTCATGGTCATTCTCGTCTACCAGTTTTAATCCTTGTCCAAGCACTTGAGCATTCACCTCTCTCACCACTCCATCAACATACAAGTTAAACAACCACGGCGACATCACACATCCCTGTCTCAGCCCCACTCTCACCGGAAACCAATCACTCACTTCATTTCCTATCCTAACACATTCTTTACTACCTTTGTAGAAACTTTTCACTGCTTGCAACAACCTTCCACCAACTCCATATAACCTCATCACATTCCACATTGCTTCCCTATCAACTCTATCATACGCTTTCTCCAGATCCATAAACGCAACATACACCTCCTTACCTTTTGCTAAATATTTCTTGCATATCTGCCTAACTGTAAAAATCTGATTCATACAACCCCTACCTCTTCTAAAACCACCCTGTATTTCTAAGATTGCATTCTCTGTTTTATCCTTGATCCTATTAATCATTTCTGGGCTCAACCTGTGCCGCCCAGTGAAATGCTCCTTAAGCACCATTTCTAAGGTATATACTGCTATATATTACCAGAGAAAAATTGCATAGGAATGCCAGGTCAAACCCAGCTCGCTCACCTATATAAGGTGTCGGTATATTACTGGGGCGAGATAAATCATAACCAGAGGCCTCGCACCAATTAGAGATTTCCTCTTCAAAATCCCTGAAACAGCGAGGTGCCGTTCAACATCTATGCTGCGTAAGCTACTACTACCAACCCAACCCACGCTAGTGAACTCACTCCTATTATAGCACCCGTACGGGATACGTCTCACGTTTTTTTGTCTGGTGTTTCTTTGGTGTTTTTCTCTGCTTTTCGCTCCGATGTCGGACTCTCAGGTCTCCCCATCAAAGTTAAGTACCAGATCTATGAGTTTTGAGCTTTGGGAGGTAGCGTTGCCCTTTATTGTTAATTATTCGAGTGTTATTGTCTCGTTGTTCTGACCGTCCGAGGTCTTTTGGCGCGCTCCCCTCCCTTGCTCGTTTGTCACGTTTCACAATGAGTTTCATTACTGATCGTTATCCGTTTCGAACATTATTTGGAGTTATTTCACCATTACACCTATTTTTATTGTGAGTCTTTTAGATCCAGTTTAATTTTTAGATCATCTATTCATCATAGCTTGTTCTCAGTTGGCATGCCTGCCTTCGGGCTTAGTCTAGTTGGTTTCGCTCATGCCTTATTTATTTTCAGTTTCAATATTTATCATTGTTTACGCAATTACCATCTAGTATCATTATTTAGTTCGAGTGGGACTCTCGAGACACGGATATTTTATTACGAGAGGCAGTTATTAGCATCTTACTGTCGACATCTATCCGCAGTAGATTCAGTTGGTACCCCTGGTCAGAGCGTCTCACCCGCTCTACAGGCTCCCCGTCATACCCCCTCCCCCCTCCCCTGCCATCTCCTGCGTCCCTCTCTTACTGATTTGTTTTACGCATGCTTATTCCAGTTCAATGCTTACATTATTTGATATTTAGTTGATCATTATTACTGTTCCGTTATGATTTCTGTTTGTTCCGTATCCGATTACAAACCAGGCTTTTATGTACTTAGTTATATCGGACAGGTTGGTATTCCTGTCTCATATTATCACGTGATCTCCTTGTTCCCCCTCATGGACTTGTTCTCGCTTCCCCACTATCCCACCCTCAACCCAGGGGTCCCTCTCCTACTGTTCATTGTGTGTGTGGTTTAACTCTACGGCCGAGTCTTCTTGTACCTCAGTTCTCCCACCACCTTCCCCTCCCCGTCATCCCTATGGGGATTTATTACGACTCACTAGTGGGTCTCATGGAGGGCCTCATGAGACAGGGGTTGCCACAGCTGCAACAATTCATCATCCCGGACGGCTCTAACCTCCCACCCTTCACTAAAAATAATCCTTGGAGAATGGCCTTGCACTCTCCCTACTGACTGAGGAGGCTCTTGTTAGATTGGACAAGGTCCCAAAAGAGACCGTTATTTATCCCAAGGAGCAAGCCCAATCTGCTTGGGTTCGAACCTTGGGCGAATGGGATTGTGTCAACACTATGCTGACCCCCCACAGGAGTTCCTATACCATGTTCCTTGTGGATGAGCAAACCCCTACTCCATGCATTACAAAAATGATGGAGCTCGCTCTTCAGGCCGTCGCCGAAGACAAACCATTGCCACAAATACGAGAGACAGACCCAACATCTCTCTTGCTCCCGTCAGACAACGAGTGTTGGCACAATATTCAGGCCACTTATACTTCTGGCAAACTAGCGGCTGACTGTGCTTCGACACAGTTCAGCGAGAAACTCCCGAGGCTCCCGGAAACCTTAATTCATCTTTAGTTTGAAACCCGGACCAGGTTTAGTAGAACTCTTAATTCCGGGACAATGGCAGAGGTGCTCTCTCTCACATACGAAGAGGAGTCGATTTTTAAAGTTCTAACGAAGTCTTTACTTCAATCATTTTTGTCAGATGCCTACGACTCTATAGTAGCTAGACGCCGTTGCCGTAGGCATGTGCTAGCTGAAGCTACCATTCGGCATGAGCCGAATAAACTTATTAAGGCCCCCTTCTGGGGTCCGGACTTGTTCCCGGAAGACCTAGTGAATAATGTCCTTACGGAAGCGGCTAGGGTTAATCAGAGCCTCTAGGTTCGCTGGGGCCTCGTGCCCAAACGAAAGTTTGAACAGCCAACTGTTCAATCTCGAGGCAGGAAGAGGCTACGCCCGTACCACTCTTCCCAGTACCGCCAACCTCTTCCAGTCGTGCAGCCTATCCCGGTGGCACAGGGAAATCAACCTTCCACTTCCAAAGGCCACCCCCAACAACAATATGTGTTGGTTCCCCAGAGCCAGGTGCCTTCCACCTCCTTTGCCACCTCCCCCGCCTTTAACCCCAACTACGAACCCCGGGGTACCTCTCAGGGTTACCAACGTGGTAGAGGTTCCGGAACAAAGGGATCATTTCACAACAGAGGTGGCGGAAAATCCTTCTACCGTGGCAGAGGATCAGGAGGAGGACGTGGAGGTAAATCCACATCAAGCTATTGAAAGCTCTCAGGTAGGGGGAAGGCTTTATGCATTCCGGCACCGTTGGAAGTTCAGCAATTGGGCCTTCAGCATAATTTCCAGAGGTCTGGGGTGGAGTTGGATAGAAGGCCCCCCTCCACCGACCAGATTCCATCAACTTCCAACGGAGGAGCTGACTTTATTTGTTCAAGATCTTCTGCAAAAGAACGCAATCAAAGAAGCAAAACATTTGAGATTTCAAGGTCGCTTGTTCAGCGTGCCAAAGAAAGGCTCAGGCAATCGAAGAGTCATTCTAGATCTGTCTCGTCTGAACTTGTTCATTCAATGCGACAAGTTCCGCATGCTAACCGTTTCTCAAGTGCGGACCTTACTTCCCCGTGGGGCCGTCACCACCTCCAATAGATCTTACAGATGCCTACTATCACGTTCCGATAGCAAGGCACTTCCGTCCATTCCTAGGATTCAAACTAGGCAACCAGGCCTACACGTTCATAGTAATGCCATTCGGGCTCAATATTGCCCCCAGAATTTTCACAAAGTTGGCAGAAACAGTAATCCAGGAGTTACGAACGCAAGGAATTCAGGTAGCTGCATACCTAGACGACTGGCTCATTTGGTCAGGCAACATCGAGGACTGTCTCAAGGCAACAGACAAAGTAATTCAAGTCCTACAACACTTAGGGTTCCAGATCAACTTCGGGAAGTCTCGGCTGGTCCCAGAGTCCAAATTTCAGTGGCTAGGACTACAGTGGGATCTACGCTCCCATACCTTATGTCTCCCCAAAGCCAAGAGAACGGAAATAGCAAAGAGCACGAAACGTTTTCTCAAGGACAAGCTGACGTCCAGAAGGAGCCAGGAGAGGATCTTGGGCTCCTTACAGTTCGCCTCAGTGACAGATGTCCTACTGAAGGCCAGACTGAAGGACATAAACAGAGTTTGGCGCTCCAGAGTGAACGAAAGGTATCGGGACAAGAAAGCTCGTCTTCCTCCAATTCTGAGGAGACTCCATCCATGGACAAAGGCCAAAAACCTGGCAAAGTCAGCCCCCCTTGCAATACCCACCTCCAAAACTCGTTATCCACACAGACGCCTCCTTGACAGGCTGGGGAGGATACTCCCAGCACAGGAAGGTTCAGGGACTATGGTCGACGATGCTTCAACAATTTCACATCAATATCTTAGAAGCAAAGGCGGTCTTACTAACTCTGAAACGACTATCCCCAGCCAAGAAACAACACATAAGACTGGTTCTCGACAGCGAAGTCATAGTCCGCTGCATAAACAGAGGAGGTTCCAAGTCAGGCAACATCAACCATGTGTTGTTAACGATCTTTTCGTTAGCGGCATCAAATCAGTGGCACTTGTCAGCCGTCCACCTGGCGGGAGTACGAAATGTAGTGGCGGACGCAATCTCGAGGACAACCCCGTTGGAGTCGGAATGGTCTCTAGATCTAAAGTCATTCCGTTGGATCCTGTCCCAGGTCCCAGGTCTCCAAGTAGACCTCTTTGCAACAGACTCCAATCACAAACTAGCATGTTATGTAGCCCCAAACCTGGACCCTCGGGCTTATGCCGTGGACGCAATGTCCCTAGACTGGAACACTTGGGAGAAGATTTATGTGTTCCCACCGGTAAATCTGCTGATGAGGGTGTTGGACAAACTCCGGACTTTCAGGGAACAAGTGGCTCTCGTGGCTCCCAATTGGCCCAAGAGCAATTGGTTTCCTCTGATGCTGGAATTGGGTCTCCATCCCCATCAGATACCCAACCCAATTCTTACGCAAATAGTACAAACTTGCACTGTGTTCGCTTCCTCAAACATTCAGGGTGCCCTAGCTTTATGGACTTCATGAAATTTGCAGCCCAAAAAAGCGCAGACATCGATCCGCAAAATACGTTATTTTTGGAGTCTGACAAAAGGGATTCCACCCTTCGCCAATACGATTCAGCGGTTAGGAAGCTTGCAAAATTTTTGAAAGACTCAAAGGTCAAATTAATGACTATGAATCTGACTGTAACCTTCTTCAGGTCCCTTTTTGAGTCAGGTCTGGCAGCCAACACTATTACCATGCTTAAATCTGCTCTAAAGAAGATTTTCCATATCGGGTTTAACATAGACCTAACAGATCCACTATTCTCATCAATCCCAAAAGCCTGCGCCAGATTGAAACCATCTATTCGCCCTAGCTCGGTTTCCTGGTTTTTGAATGATGTCCTCAAGTTGGCATCCGAGACCCTCAATGACTCGTGTGATTATATACCCTTGCTAAGGAAGACCTTATTCCTTATGAGCCTAGCTTCTGGCGCCAGAATATCAGAACTTGCAGCCTTGACTAGGGACCAGGGCCATATTGAATTTCTCTCATCAGGGGAAGTTCTCCTCTCTCCTGACAAAGTTTTCTTAGCCAAAAATGAGAATCCCCAGGATAGGTGGTCCTCCTGGAAGATTGTTCCGCTCCCTCCGGACCCATCACTATGTCCCGTAACCACCCTGAAATCCTACTTAAATAGAACCTCCTATAAGTCCTCAGGGCCCTTATTCATTAGAAAACATGGTGGTACCATTACCCTCAAAGGGATCAGGCAACAAATTTTATATTTCATTAAACAGGCTAATCCTGATTCATTCCCCCATGTCCATGATATACGAGCTGTAGCTACCTCGGTTAACTACTTTCATTACATGAATTTCACTGAACTTACTAAATATACAGGCTGGAAGTCCCCAACAGTATTTAAGTAACACTATTTAAAACCTCTGGAAGCCCTTAAATTCGCTACAGTAGCAGCAGGGAATGTGGTTCCACCTGAACATGCCGAGTCTTAACTAACCATGTCTTGCTATCTTCTTCCTCTTACCTGCCTTACTTACAGTTCCTACCTTGGTTTTTGGTTTTGTTTTACCTGAGCTATACCAGTACAGTGTAACATTTTATTATATCAATTGCTCTTATTCCACGAATTGTTTTTGTTTTCACTCATGTTACCTTTTCAATCATGTTGTAATTTAGATTTTATCCTGTGACTGTTAATACCTAGCTGTCCCTGTCATCCCTCCTTAAGAGAGTGATTTCATGTTATCTTTATTACTTTTCAATATTAGAGGGGATATACCTCTATTCTTATATATGTTTATTGAGTAAATTATTTGATGTTACCATGTCTTTAATTGTTTTCCTCTCAGGTTATTTCCAAGTTTGGGACCATTTCTCTTGTACTATTTCACTGGGCGGCACAGGTTGAGCGAAGAAAAGGGATTTTGACGAAGGAAAAATCTATATCTGGGCGAGAGACCTGTGCCGCCCAGTGAACCCACCCTCGAAATCCCTCCCTGCTTGGGCACCAAACTTGGGGTGCTATAGGGAGTGAGTTCACTAGCGTGGGTTGGGTTGGTAGTAGTAGCTTACGCAGCATAGATGTTGAACGGCACCTCGCTGTTTCAGGGATTTTGAAGAGGAAATCTCTAATTGGTGCGAGGCCTCTGGTTATGATTTATCTCCCCCCAGTAATATACCGACACCTTATATAGGTGAGCGAGCTGGGTTCAACCTGGCATTCCTATGCAATTTTTCTCTGGTAATATATAGCAGTTATATACCTTAGAAATGGTGCTTAAGGAGCATTTCACTGGGCGGCACAGGTCTCTCACCCAGAAATAGATTTTTCCTTCGTCAAAATCCCTTTACTCTACCATACACTTTTCCAACTACGCTTAACAAACTAATACCTCTTGAATTACAACACTCATGCACATCTCCCTTACCCTTATATAGTGGTACAATACATGCACAAACCCAATCTACTGGTACCATTGACAACACAAAACACACATTAAACAATCTCACCAACCATTCAAGTACAGTCACACCCCCTTCCTTCAACATCTCGGCTCTCACACCATCCATACCAGACGCTTTTCCTATTCTCGTTTCATCTAGTGCTCTCCTCACTTCATCTATTGTAATCTCTCTCTCATTCTCATCTCCCATCACTGGCACCTCAACACCTGCAACAGCAATTATATCTGCCTCCCTATTATCCTCAACATCAGTCAACTTTCAAAATATTCCGCCCATCTTTTCCTTGCCTCCTCTCCTTTTAACAACCTTCCATTTCCATCTTTCACTGTCTCTTCAATTCTTGCGCCAGCCTTCCTTACTCTCTTCACTTCTTTCCAAAACTTCTTCTTATTCTCTTCATATGAATGACTCACTTCACTTTTGGCTTGGACGTTGTACAGATGTTCTGTCCCGTCCTCGCATATTGACAGCCTTAATTTGTTTGCTTTTTCTTCCAGTGTGTGTTTGTTGAAGTTGGCCTCTACCTTTGCTTTCCACCATGCGGAAATGCCCTGGACTTCCCGATCGCCCCTGTGGAACTTTTATGTCGGCGATCGAGACAGACCCTCACACCCTTTGCCCGCAGTGTCGAGGTCAACGGTGTAGTAGTGATAATCTGTGTATGGAATGTCGGGAGTGGCCTACTTCCCAGTGGGAGAGGTTTGCGCGGCAGCGTAAGAAGAGTTCTAAGAGAGACCGTTCTTCCCCCCAGGGGAAGGAAGGCTCCAAGGACTCTTCTTCTGTTGCCCGAACCTCCTCCGAAGCTACCACTCGTTTGGTCTCTCGTGAGAGGCCGCCAAGTGGTAGCATAGGCCCTTCTTGTTCCCAAACTCGGTGTGTGGGAGAGGGCGTTGCCTCCCATAGCGAGGCAGTTCCCCCTCCTCCTCCGGGGGAGGATTTTATTGACTATGTAGATTACGATCAAACAGTGTCTAATGATGATCTTTTCCAGCTTTGGGCTTCCTTGGGGCTTAAGGGCTCGCCCTCCAAGGAAGCCCTGTTTGATCTGATCCAGTTAGGGGCAGCTGTCCAACAATCGCCGGTAATACCAGAGGTAGATCCTTTGGCTATTGACGACGTTGTTGTGACAGACGGGTCATGTCAAACCCCTGCTGAAGGCCCAAGGTCCCCCTCCGAACATCCTTCGAGGGGGAAGCTGGGTCCAACGGTCTCTCTCCTGCGAGTGTTGCTCCCCCTTGGGGGAGTGCACTAACAGAGACTCCTCTTCGGAGGACCGACGATGCTGATACCCTGCCACGAGGTCGTCTTCGCCGTAAGGCTCGCCCTCCTCTTCGTCGCCGAGGCCTTCCTTCTCCTTACAAGGGAGTCAAGAGGCGCCTCCTCTTCGGGTCGTCATCCTCGTCGTCCCCTGTGAAGGACTCTTCTCGTCGGGAGCAGACCGTAGCAGCAGCTCCTTTGGACCTCTCTGCTGATCGTTCGCGATCTCCTGTGCCTGCCAGATCTCCCTTGCCTATGCAAGCACCGGTCCCTTCGGGGCAGAAGGAACTCTCCCACAATGTGGGTAAGGCCCTTCTGCGCCAGGTTACACCTGTGCGCCCTTCTGAAGTTCGCAAGCGCCACCGCTCACCTGATCGTCAACGCCCGCCTGCTCGCCAGCGCTCTCCTGCTCGCCAGCGCCCTCCTGCTCACCAGTGCTCTCCTGCCGTAGTGTCTCCTGACTCTCCTGATCGCCAGCGCTCTCCTGATCGCCAGCGCTCTCATGCTCATCAGCGCCCTGCGCGCAAGCGCTCTACGTCAGATGAGTTGTCAGACTCTTCTTGCCAGCGCTATCCTGCTCGTCATTGCTCTCCTGCTCGTCATTGCTCTCCTGCTCGCCAGCTTTTACCTGCTCGCCAGCGCTTCCCTGCTCAGCGATCGCCTGCGCCCCCGCGCACTAAAGCCCCTGCTGCGCGCCCTGCGCATCAACAGTCTCCTGAGCGCCGTCCACCTCCATCGCATCAGCGCACTACGGCACGCCCAGTTCCTGATACGCGCCCAGCGCGCCAACGCTCGCCCACGTGCCCACGATCTTCGGATCTGGGCGCTGGCAAGGACTTTGTTCCTTTGCCTTGTCAGCGTTCCCCTACGCGACGACCACCGCCTGCACTCCAGTCTCCAGCGCGCACTAAAGTGCATACACGCCCGCTCGCCCACGAACTAGATCCTGAGCCCGCCCATGAGACTTCACCATCGAGACCTTCAGCCACGGCTCGCCATTCTACGCGTCAGCGATCTCGTACGCGCCAGCATTCTCCTGCGCGCCTGCCCGATTCTTCGCCTGCGCGCGAGCGCTCACCAACGCGCCCACGCTTATGATCGCCACAGGGCTCCGACTCGTCCACGCGCCAACTCTCCTGTACGCGGTCGGTCGCCCATGCGTCATCGATCGCTAACGCGCCGTCGCTCGCCAACTCGCCGTCGTTCGCCAGCAAGTCGTCACTCACCAACGCGCTTGATCTCGCCTAGGCCACATCGTTCGCCTATGCACCATCACTCTCCTGATCGCCAGCGATCACCCAGGCGCTCCCGCTTTCCTGTGCTGTCACGCAGACCCTCGCCTGCGCTTACGCGCCCACTCGCCAGCGCGCCCACGCGCTCACGCGCCCGCGCCCTCATCTCCACGCGCCTGCGCGCCAACGGTCACCCGCGCGCGATCCAGCACCCACGCGCGACCCCGTGGTTCTGCCATCGTACGAGCTCCAGCGCGAACCAGCGATCCTTCCATCGCGCGAACCAGCGATCCTTCCATTGCGCGAACCAGCAATCCTTCCATTGCGCGAACCAGTGATCCCTCCATCGCACGAACCAGCGATCCGTTCATCGCGCGAACACCAGCACAACCCCCAGCGCGATTCCCGCCGGGTTTCGCAGCTCGCCCAGCCTTGCGAGGCACCAGGGCCGCATATTTCCAGGTCATCCTCGCGATCGCCATCACGGAAGCGCCGAGCACGCGTCCAGGAACAAGAAGAGTCTTCAGAGAGGTCCGGACAACTTTCTTCTTCCCTTTCTTCTTTTCAGACAGGACCTGTAGTATCCACTCCGAAGGATCAACCGATCCCCTTCCCTCCAGCGGGGATCGCTGACACTGCGTCAGTCAGCCGCCAGCCTTGGTTCGGTTCCCTGATGAAAGCGGTGGTGCAGGCTATGAAGCCAGCCCTCGCTGATCTGGGACTAAAACCAAAGGCTCCCTCGCCCCCGCTGAAGAGAAGGAGAGGATTGGATTTCGCGCGGTGACTTCTCCCCGGGTTAAGCTGGCTCCCAAGAGGTCCGTCGGGAAGGCCCCTTCCCCCTCGCAGACGTTTTCTCCTCCTGTGGACGAACCTTTCCCGTCCTCGGGAGAATCCAGCGAGGTGAGACACTCTCCCACGGCACCAATGGGAGGAACCCCACCTCAAGGAAGAGAAACGTCTCGCGTAGGAAGTACTTTCCAGACCACTTTGCTGGAGTCCTGTATCCCTCCCAGGAGGGAGCCCAAGGACTCCAAGACGTTACCCAAATCATCGTCAAGGTTTCGTCCAGAGCCAGCCCTTCCCCGTGAGAACGTCCACGTTTCTCCCCATGAAGAGCCAATGGGGACAGGAGACTTAGCTGCCAGTCCACAAGGAGGAGAGCAGCGAGAATCGGAGCACGCCTTCTGGCCGGTCCTTGGACTAATGAGGCAACTCAATAGTTTCAAGGATCACGAGACCGCCCCTCACGAAGGCAAGGATACGGTCCTGGACCAAGTTTATGGCATTCAGAAGCCCCCCAAGACCAGTGCAGCCCTGCCCTGGTCCCAAGGGATGAAGAGTGCCAGGGACAAGGTCGAGGGCCAGCTTTCCGAGCTTGCCTCCTCCAACCGTTCTTCTGCCGGGAACAAACTCCTCCCACCTCCTCGCGTACAGCAGAGGAGGTACTTCGAGATCATGGAGGAGCCTTGTTTAGCTCTTCCCCTCCACCACTCCGTGGAAGAGCTCACCAGGGGTCCCTCTGTAGAGAAACTCAACGCCCGGCAGGTGACATTCACAGCGTCGGAGGTCCTGAGCCAGGAGAAGGTCGCGAAGTGTGCCATGCAGGCCACTTCATGGCTGGATCTCTGGCTAGGGTCTCTGGGCATCCTATTGTGCTCTGAGGACTTGTCCAAGGAGACCAATAGGAAGTCCCTGGAGACCTTCCTCCTCTCGGGAACGCCCTCTATCGAGTTTTTAGCTCACCAGGTCACTAACCTGTGGGCTAACTCTATTCTCAAGCGCCATGACACGGTGACCGAGAGGTTCCACCCGAAGGTCCCTGCGATGGATGTCAGCAAGCTCAGACACTCCTCCATCCTTGGAGGAAGCCTGTTCGAGCCCAAGGACGTAGAACGGACAGCTGAGAGGTGGCGGAAGACGAGTCAAAATTTGCTCCTCCAGAAGACCCTTACATCCCGGCCCTACAAGCCTCCAGCTCCTCAACAACAACAGCAGCCTCGCAGGACACCGAAGCAGGCTCCGGCAGCTAAGACCAAGGTGTCTTAACCGCAGCCCTTTCCTGTCAAAGATAAGAAGGGCACAAAGTCCTCCAGGGGAGGCGAAAATCCTAGAAGGAGCAGCCAAGATTGGCAATCCCCCTGCGTGTCCACCTGTGGGGGGATGCCTACAAAGTTGCGTGCTCAGGTGGCAGCAACTCGGGGCCGATTCCTGGACGACCTCTGTGGTCAGACAAGGATATCGCGTCCCGTTCATTTCATCTTTACCTCCCCTGACAGCGAATCCAGTGTTGTTGAGCTCCTATGCCACGGGATCGGCAAAGGGGCTAGCCCTTCGGGCAGAAGTCGAGACCATGCTCAAGAAGGATGCTCTCCAGGAGGTCGTGGACGGCTCCCCAGGCTTCTTCAGTCGACTCTTTTTGGTAAAGAAGGCGTCTGGAGGCTGGAGACCCGTCAACGACCTCTCAGCCCTGAACAAGTTTGTCAAGCAAACTTTGTTCAGCATGGAGACAGCAGACACGGTCAGACTTGGAGTGAGACCGCAAGACTTCATGTGCACACTGGATCTGAAGGACGCGTACTTCCAGATCCCAATCCATCCGTCTTCCAGGAAGTACCTACGTTTCAGCCTAGACAACAAGATCTACCAGTTCAAGGTGCTGTGCTTCGGTCTCTCCACAGCACCTCAGGTGTTCACCAGAGTGTTCACACTGATATCTTCGTGGGCGCACAGGAACGGCATCCGTCTCCTTCGTTATCTAGACGACTGGCTAATCCTGGCAGACTCGGAGTCGACCCTTCTTCGACACCGAGACAGGCATCTGGGAATTTGCCAAGATCTAGGGATCATGGTAAATCTTGAGAAGTTCTCTCTGCTCCCAACACAGCGACTGGTATATCTAGGCATGATATTAAACACCGATCTCCACAGAGCCTTTCCATCGGACGACAGGATAGCAAGGCTGAGGATGGTTGCAAAGCCTTTCCTCAGTCGAGAAGACCTTCCAGCCCAATCGTGGTTACGTCTGTTAGGTCACCTAGCCTCCCTGGCCCGTCTAGTTCCCAACAGCCGCCTCAGGATGAGATCTCTGCAGTGGCGGCTCAAGTCCCGGTGGTATCAAGGCATCGATTCCCCGGCCTTCCTGGTCTCAATAGGACCTGCGGAACGGATGGACCTGCAGTGGTGGCTGACCGTCGACAACCTCCGAAAGGGAGTGGATCTTCTCGTCCTTCCCCCGGATTTGATGTTGTTTTCGGACGCGTCAAAAGAAGGGTGGGGGGCCCACGTTCTGAACCACAGGACCTCAGGCCTATGGTCAGAATCAGGAAAGTACCTCCACATCAACCTGCTAGAGCTGAAGACCGTTTCTCTGGCCCTTCAACAGTTCCAACAGACCCTGGCGGGCCACTCTGTGGTGGTGATGAGCGACAACACCACGGTAGTGGCTTATATCAACAAGCAAGGAGGTACCTTTTCACAACAGCTATCCCATCTTGCAGTAGGGATACTAAGATGGACCGAAGTCCACTCGATACGTATATCAGCTCGCTTCATTCCTGGGAAAAGGAATGTGCTCGCCGACAATTGATCTTTGGATCCTCAGATAGCCAACAAAGTCCTGACTTTGTGGGGTTCCCCGACAGTGGACTTGTTCGCGACAGCCTTGAATTTCAAGCTGCCGCTGTACTGCTCCCCAGTCCCGGACCCCAAAGCACTCTGGCAAGATGCCTTCCAACAACGGTGGGACAACATCAACGTCTACGCCTTCCCACTGTTCTGTCTGATGAGAAGGGTGCTCAACAAGACCAGACTATCGGTCAACCTGTCGATGACCTTAATAGCTCCGCTATGGCATCATGCAGAGTGGTTCCCGGACCTTCACGCAACCCCGGAGAGCGCTTCCCCCACGACACAAGCTACTCAGACAACCACATTGCAACATCTTCCACAGAGCCGTAGCATCGCTTCGGCTTCATGCCTGGAGACTATCCAGCGTCTCCTCTCTGAGAGAGGCTTTTCGCAACAAGTTGCGGAAAGGATGTCTCGACACCTGCGAAAGTTATCCGCAGGTGTCTACCAGGCGAAGTGGAGAGTCTTCTGTGGTTGGTGTCGTGGGAGGGGTATCTCTCCCCTCGATGCCTCTATTCCAGCAATAGCGGAGTTCCTCGTTTATGTGCGGGAGGAAATGCGCCTTTCGGTCTCAGCGGTGAAAGGCTATCGCTCAGCCTTAATCCTTGCCTTTAGGCTGAAAGGAATAGACATTTCCTCCTCGCTGGAACTTTCCTTACTCATACGTAGCTACGAGCTTACCTGCCCTCAGTCGGAAGTGAGACCGCCTCCTTGGAACGTGGTTCGGGTCCTCAGGGCTCTGAAGAGACCTCCGTTCGAACCATTACGCCAGGCCTCTGACCAACACCTGTCTTGGAAGACGGTATTCCTGCTCGCTCTGGCTTCGGCCAAGCGAGTCAGTGAACTTCATGGTCTCTCATACGACATCGCCCATTCAAGAGGATGGGGGGAGGTAACGTTCAAGTTCGTTCCTGAGTTTGTTGCCAAGACTCAGAACCCTGGAGTTCCGGACCCACGGTTCGACTCCTTCAGGGTTGTGAGTCTCTGCTCTGTAACAGATGACCCAGATCATCTGCTACTCTGCCCAGTGAGAAGTCTGAGACATTATCTGAAGAGAACAGCTGCAGCCTGTCCCCGCGTGCAAGCCCTGTTTGTGAGCACGGGTAGGACGAAGAGGAGGGTCACCAAGAACACCATCTCAGCCTGGATTCGACGGACCATCCATCACGCCTTGAATCCAGACCCTCCTCCGTCACGTCGCCCTAGGGCACATGATGTCAGGGGCATCGCCACGTCCCTGGCCTTCAAGAGAAACTTCTCTTTGACGCAGGTTCTACAAGCTGGAGTCTGGAAGCATCAGACGACCTTCACAGCCCACTACCTGCAGGACGTGACCCACAGGAGCCTCGATACTTTATCTATCGGCCTGTGGTGGCTGCACAACAGCTGGTCTAACCTCAGGCACCTTAATGGACAGGTAGCAGAAGGTTTAGGGCACTGTTACTCGGTTTTAGTCTGCGTGAATGAAAAAGTATGTCTGGTCCTTACTTCTTTCTTCATCCTCCCTTCTCTTGGGGAATGCAGCATCCTGGGTCTCTGCATAGCTGACCTCAAACCTCTGCAGGTAAACCATGCTTCCTTTTGTTCCTAGTATTAAGTACAATACTGTCGCGTCCCCCATACCCTGACGAGGTGGTATTGGGACGTCCTAGCCTGGAACTCCATATAAAGGACTGAAGGTCAACTTCCTAGGATGAGTCACACTTCATCTCTCCACACACACTTATGTAGGCTGCTCGTTTCTTGCGTAGCAATAAACTTGTGAGGTGCAGGGACTTTTTCTTGAAGTGCTACGCACTCGGATTCTGAGTCCCCGGGTAAGCCAAAGCCAGGAAGGCTGGGGACTTTCCACCCTGCCTAAGGGTAAGTCACCCTATGTAAATAGCGTGGTTTGTATTTTGGTTACGGAACAAATAACAAATTCGAAGATAATTTGTATTTTTCCTAACCATACAAACCTTAGCTATTTACACATATTTGCTCGCCAGCCCTGTCCCTCGAGACAAGTCCTACCTCTAAGCGAAGTGAAGCAGCTCACTGGTGTGTGGAGGGGGGGAGGGGTAGCTAACTACCCCTCCCCTACCCCCGTGCTAACTAGCGCGGGGGGTAGTTAAACCCTCGTTAAAACTTTAATGGCTCGTCATTTCAGCTACGCCGAAAGGAAACCCTATGTAAATAGCTAAGGTTTGTATGGTTAGGAAAAATACTAATTATCCTCGAATTTGTCATGTTCAATAGAAAATAACACAAGTCAATCAATTTACCAAAGTATTTTTAAATGACTTCTTAAATAAACATAATTTTACCATACATGAATGTTAGCAAGTTTTAAGAGAAATTATTTAATCTCTAGTTAAGGTTTTAAATGTACAAATTGATTTAATCTTTAATGTATAGATTATATGGGGAAATTTCCTGTGTTCCATGCCTCCATCCTACATTAGAAAGAAAATTATTTAAATATCAAAGATAGAATGGAGTTCTATTTGATGTTGTATTCATAGGCTGACCAGGGCACCAGCCACCCATTGAGATACTACCACTAGAGAGTTATGGGGTTCTTTTACTGGCCAGACAGTACTGCATTGGATCTTTCTTTCTGGTTACGGTTCACTTTCCCTTTGCCTACACATCCACCGAATAGTCTGGCCTATTCTTTACAGATTCTCCTGACAGCACTGAGAATACCAAGCAATTCTTCACCCAAGGGGTTAATTACTGCACTACTGTATATTTGTTCAGTTAGTACTTTCCTCTTGGTAGGGTAGAAGAGACTCTTTAGCTATGGAAAGCAGCTCCTCTAGGAGAAGGACACTTCAAAATCAAAACATTGTTCTTGGGTAGTGCCATAGCCTCTGTACCATCGTGTTCCACTGTCTTGGGTTAGAATTCTCTTGTTGAGGGTACACTCAGGCACACTATTCTATCTAGTTTCTCTTCATTTGGTTTTGTTAAAGTTTTTATAGTTTATATAGGAAATATTAATTTTATTGTTACTGTTCTTAAAATATTCGATTTATCATTGTTTTCTTTCCTCACCAGGCTATTTTTCCTGTTGTGGTCCCTGGGCTTATAGCATCCTGCATTTCCAACTAGGGTTGTAGTTTAGGAAGTAATAATAATAATAAAATGCTCTCTTATTAAAAGTGACATTGGAGGTACCATGCAGTGTTACAAACATAGCTGTAGGATAATTGAAAAAATACTTCAAAAGACTGGTCCCAAGAGCTTTTATTGAGGGGAAAATGTTTAGAGTAAGTCTTATTGCTAGAGCCTTGTTGGTATTTGGTTTGAGTAGTTAGTTTTCATGTAATTATTATTATGTACAGTAAAGTAAATTTTACAATAGCTCTTCCTAACATGATTAGACTTTTTTCATATACAAAAAGTAAAGGTCGGAAAATCATCTTCCCAGGTTTCTCTATAAACAGTAATGATGGTTCATATTTATAATGTGATTTATATTTCAGTTTTACTGATAAGACCATACTAAGCTTGTAATTCCAAGGTAAGTAAATTAAAACATCCTTAAGAAATAAGATAAACACAAGGGGTTCCTGAGAATAATTCCTTATTATAAAAAATTTATATTTTAATTAAAGCTGTTTTGAATAGGTAGACCTATGTATTGAAGATTCGTTCATAAGCATTACTAGAATATCATGTACAGGATTACCTGGTAGTCTCTGAAAATATCTTGAGTGATAAATGACAAACTATGTTTAGGAATAGTTGAAAACTGGTAATATAGGTCCAAAGAGGAAATTTCTAGAGAAATAATGTCTAAGTATATATATATATATACACACACACAGTGGAACCTCTACACACAAAAGTATCTACATCCAAATTTTCCAACACCCGAAGTAAAATTCAAGCAATTTTTTTACTCTACACCCGAATTTTTTTTCGACACAAAGTAAGCAATTTTCATCATACCGGTTGTATCCGAATTTTTCGACACGCGAAGTACAATTCGAACACGTTCCTACTCTACACCCGAATTTTTTTTCGACACCCGAAGTAAACAATACCCGTACACGTAGATGGTACTCATAGCGCCGGATGTATTTTTTATTTCCGCCGATAGAAGGCAGCATTTCTACCTCGGAGGGACCCTCAATTAGCGTGGCTTGGGACATTCCTCTGTTCTCGTCGGCTTCGTGTGGTTGTGCTCTGTGCGTTCTGCTATTAACTGTGTTTTAATCGTGATTTTTTACGTTCATCCTTTTACGGTATTTTACGTAAATCATGGGTCCTAAAAGGCCTAGTTTCGCAAGTGGTAGTGGTAGTGGTGAGAAAAGGAATAAGGGAAGTCTTTCTTTAGAAATAATTGATTTCCTTTTCATTTATTCTTGAAATCTTTTTGTTTGGGGTTATTTTAAATAATTTAACCTTTGGTTTATGTTTTCGGTCTCTCTCTCTTAACAATTCAATATGGCCGACCCCTCCCCTGTAATTCGGAAGTGTGTTAAAAGTTGTCATACTCGACTTCCTAAGGCTTCTGTGGACCTTCATAGTATTTGTATTAGATGTAGGGGAAAGTCTTGTTCTTTTGAGGATCGGTATGATGAGTGCATTTCATTAACAGATAGCGAGTGGGTAACTTGCGTACGTTATATTAAAAGGTTAGAGAGGGACAGGGTTAGGCGCAGTTCATCTCGTTCTGTTGATTTGTCCTTACCTAATGTCATTGATCCTATTCCTTCCCCCTTAGTGGTAGATCAACAACCGAAGGAACCGTCTATGAAGGATATGTTTACCGCAATTCAGGCTCTCAGTGAAAGAGTTGAGTCTTTAGCGGCGGACAAAAATCAGATTTTGTCCGAAATCAATGTGCTGAAAAACCAACCAAATGCAAAAAGTGTTTCAAATGTGTTTAGTGTTGTGGAGGGTGTGTCTGCACGAACCCATGGGAGAAGTAATCTCGGATGGCAAAAGGGAACGAGAAGCTTCATCAATTGTACAGACGTCCCCTCGAGCGTTCCTGCTGTCGTAACACAGGTCGCTCACCCTCATCATAGAAAAGATGCCGTTGATGTGTTATCACCTTCATCGAATGAAGGTTCGTTTAGCGAGACCTGGCGTCACGCTTCCAGACCACTCAAAAGGAAGTCTCACGCGATCGTTCAGCATCACGAATCTCCTCCACGTCTACCAGGCTGTAGTACCTGGGATATGCCTGAGCGTTTTCATTCTCCTGACGGTTGCACGCCTGAGAAACGCTCTGACAGAGGTCCTGTTGTAGATGTCGATGTGTTACAGTCTGATTCTCAATTTATGCCGGTTTCTGATGTGACGGTTCATGCACCGCCGCTTCCGTCAGACTGGCTTTCGTCGCCCGAAAGTGGGAAGCGTTTTGATAGTGAAGTAGAAGCCGATCTCCCATTAGAAAAGGAGTCTAATGTATCTCATAGCAGCGACCCTAAATGGTCTTTGCTTTTGGGAATGAAACAACAGCTCTCGTCGTTGATGCGGTCTTATAAACCTATGGTTAGCAGTGCGGTTGGGCGTCAGTCTCTGGACCCGTTGTCGCACAGGCGGCCTGTGGTCTCGGGCACTGACGCGTTATCGCACAGGCGATCTCCCAATCGCAGTGTTCAACCGCAGGTTGAGTTAGATGGGTCGCGTCAGGGAGCTGTTGCTAGACAAAAATCATCTTCTGAAGTTTTTTCGGCTAAAAGTGTTGATGTTCATCTTGGACAGGATGGTAACGAACGCGATGCGGAACGGCGGCGGCGGCGGCAAGTGAACGCAACGCATCACGCGACTCTCAGCAGTCTACTTATGATGCAACGGAGTGTCAGCGTCAACAGCAAGCTGACGCTAGGCGTCCACGCGACGGCTCACGCCAGTTGACTCTTGACGGCATAGAGCGTCAGCGTCAACAGCAAGCAGACGCTAGGCGTCCACACGACGGCTCACGTCAGTTAACCCTTGACGCCGAGCGTCAGTCCATTCATGGAGTCACACATCAGTCAACCTCGACCTCTCCACTTCAGTTGGATGCTGTTTCCCAGACTGAATGCAATTTTAAACGAAAAACTATTGATCGCTCAATGGAAAGAGATGTTGAGCATCGCAAACGTTCACATTTCGACTCTGACCCTTCGGTTCAGGCTGCAGCAACAGCTGCACTGCCAGAAGATGAATCGGAGGAAGTATCTGACCTGGACGAACCGTTAGAAACTGTTTCGGAAGAAGAAGAGAAACATTATCAACATTCAGTGCATCTTAAAAAAATGATATTAATTTTCACGGGACTCTTTCCAGACCACTTTACTCCTGTGGCTCCTCGTTCTCCCCCATCGGAATTTACCTTAGGGAAGGCTACTAAAGTGCCTATTTTTACTAAGAAGGTACTCTCACGCTCTTCTGAAAGAGCCTTAAAACTGATGGGATCTTGGTTGGAATCAAAGAGGACTCTTGGCAAGACGGGCTTTGCCTTTCCACCCGCAAGATTGGCTTCTAAATCCAGTATTTGGTATGAGACAGGGGAAGTTCTGGGCTTGGGGGTTCCTGCCTCTGCCCAGGGAGATTTCTCGAGCCTTGTGGACTCCTCTCGTTGTCTGGCCTTGAGGAAAACGAAAAGTGTGGTGGTCTATGACAGAGTTTGATCATCTACTTAAAGGCTTGTTCAGGGTCTTTGAGGTCTTTAACTATTTAGATTGGTCTCTGGGAGCCCTAGGGGAAAAGGTCTCTGGAATGAAAGGCTCGGACACTAGCAGTCTTATTCATTTGATGTCCTGTATGGACAAGGGAGTTAGGGTTGGATCTAACGAGTTGGCTGCTCTTTTCACGGTTGGAGTGATTAAGAGGGCCACTATGTGTTCTTTTCTCTCAGCGGGAGTTTCCCCTTACCAGAGATTGGAATTGCTTTTCTCTCCACTGTACTCTACTCTATTCCCACAAGAGTTGGTAGGGGAGGCTGCCACTGCTCTAACCCAAATGGCTATGCAGGATCTAGTGACCATTACGGCCAGGAAAGTTCTACTTCTTTTTCGTTCCGTAAACCAAAAGAAAGTACTTCTGGGGTACGACCCTCTCAGCCCTTTTGTGGTAAACCTACCGGAAGGGGTTCCTTCAGGTCCGACGGGAGGAAACCCAAAAAGAGAGGAGCCAAGACCGGCCGAGGTAGAGTCTGACTGTCGTATCCTTCAGACAGCAGTAGGAACCAGGCTGAATTACTTCTGGAAGGCCTGGGAGAAGAAAGGGGCGGACCTTTGGTCCGTCTTAGTGTTGAAGGAGGGATACAAAATTCCATTATTATCAAATCCTCCACTAGTCACAGATCCAGTGGATCTTTTGCCCGGATACAGGGAGGGGCCAAAGAGGCAGGCCATGCGGCTTCAGATGTCTCTGTTACTGGAGAAGCAAGCGATAGAGAGGGTGCAGGATTTAACATCTCTGGGGTTTTACAACTGGCTATTCTTAGTACCCAAGAGTTCGGGAGAATGGAGACCAGTTCTGGACGTAAGTGTTCTAAATGGCTACGTCCAGAACACAAAGTTTACCATGGAAACGCAGAAGACGGTTCTGGCAGTGGTAAGGAAGGGCGATTGGATGGTCTCATTAGATCTTCAAGACGCCTACTTCCATATTCCAATACACCCCAGCTGCAGGCGCTATCTGAGGTTTATGTACGGAAACAAGGTCTTTCAATTCAGAGCCTTATGTTTCGGTCTCAGCACAGCTCCTCTGTTGTTTACCAAGATCATGCTGAATGTCGCAAGCATGCTGCATTCAAGGAGAATCAGGGCCTCCCTGTACCTGGACGAATGGCTTATAAGAGCCACCTCAGCCGATTGCTGTTTGAAGGACCTGAGAATGACATTGGAATTGACCAAGGAACTGGGGCTCCTGGTGAGTACGAAGAAATCTCAGCTGACTCCATCCTAGGAGATTCTTTATTTGGGGATGGAGATTCCCAGTCAGAGTTTTCAGGCTTTTCTGTCGCCTGTAAGGATCCAAACAGCACTCCTAAAACTTCGAGCTTTTATAGAGAAGGACGTTAGTTCAGTGAGGGAATGGATGAGCCTTCTGGGGACTCCCTCATCATTAGAGAAGTTTGTGTTTTCTGGGGAGGTTACATTTACGCCCCCTTCAGTTTCACCTCAATTGGCATTGGAAGAAAGGGGACAGTCTCGACAGGGAAAGCATTCCCATCACGACTTCCATAAAGACGCATCTTCAGTGGTGGAACAACGAACACTGAGGGAAGGCCTGTCGTTGGATCAGAAGAGCTCAGACCTCGTGTAGTTTTCCGACGCCTCAAACTCGGGGTGGGGAGCAACATTAGGGAAGAAGGAGCTCTCGGGGCTGTGGACGTTAGAGCAAAAGGCCCTCCACATAAACCAAAAGGAGCTTTTGGCAGTACATCTGGCCCTCAAAGGCTTCGAGGAGCAGATCCTGGGCAAAGTGGTCCAAATCAATGCGGACAGCACCACAGCTCTAGCCTATATAACGAAACAAGGCAGGACCCATTCGTGTTCTCTGTACGAGATAGCGAGACCTCTTCTCGTATGGGCAGAGGAAAGGAAAGTGACATTATTGACTCGTTTTATTCAGGGGGTTAAGAATGTAAGTGCGGACAGACTCAGCGGGAGAGATCAGGTTCTCCCCACGGAATGGATGTTGCACCCAGAGGTCTGCAAGAGTCTGGCAGTTATGGGGTCGTCCTCTTGTGGATCTTTTTGCTACCGCAAAGACGAAGAGGCTGGAGTGCTACTGTTCTCCGGTACCGGATCCCGAGGCCATGCACATAGACGCTTTCCTAACGAATTGGTCACACATGGAGGTGTATGCATTCCCACCATTCAAGATTCTTTACAAGGTGATGCAGAAGTTCTTGTCGCACGAAGGAACCAGGATAAGTCTAATAGCTCCGTTCTGGCCGTCAAGAAGCTGGTTTTCAGAGGTACTGGAATGGATGGTAGATGTCCCGAGAAGCCTTCCCTTAAGACCAGATCTTCTCAGACAACCTCACTTGGCACGAAACCACCTAAACCTCCGAGCTCTACGTCCGACTGCCTTCAGACTATCGAAAAACTCGCTAGATCTAGAGGCTTTTCGAAGAAGGCAGCCAAGGCTATTGCGAGAGCAAGGAGGTCTTCTACCATCAAGGTGTATCAGTCCAAGTGGGAGTTGTTCAGAGAATGGTGTAAAGCTAATTTGGTTTCTTCATCCAGTACCTCTTAAAACTCAGATGGCAGATTTCTTCCTAGACCTCAGAAATAAGCATAACTTCTCGTCCTCTACAATCAAAGGTTACAGTAGTATGTTGACTGCAGTCTTTAGACAGGAATTTGGACCTTTCCAACAATAAGGACTTGCAGGATCTGTTTAAGTCTTTTGATACCTCAAAGAAAAGACAACCAGAATTGCCTGCTGGGAACCTGGACATGGTTCTTGAATATCTCATGAGTGACAGATTTGAGCCTTTACACTCAGCCTCTTTTAAGGATCTAACCTTGAAAACTCTGTTTTTGGTTAGTTTAGCCACTGCTAAAAGGGTTAGTGAAGTTCATGCCTTTAGCAGGAACATTGGGTTCCGAGATGGGAAAGCCATATGCTCCTTGCAGTTGGGATTTTTGGCCAAGAATGAAAAGCCTTCCTGTCCATGGCCGAAGTCTTTTGAGATCCCTAACCTCTATGATGTGGTGGGAGAAGAGTTGGAGAAAGTGCTCTGCCCTGTAAGAGCATTAAGGTTCTATTTGGACAGAACTAAGAGTTTGATAGGTGACTCAGACGCTCTGTGGTGTGCTGTTAGAAAACCTTCACTGCCCATGTCAAAGAACGTTTTATCCTTTTTCTTAAGGCTCTTGATTAGAGAGGCTCACGCCCAGTGTGATGAAGCAGACCAGAGGCTATTCAAGGTGAAGACACATGAAGTCAGAGCGGTAGCGACTTCAGTAGCTTTTAAACAGAACCGTTCTCTGCAAAGTTTGATGGATACAACTTTCTGGAGAAGTAAGTCTGTATTTGCATCCCATTATTTAAAGCATGTTCAGACTCTCTATGAGGACTTATACGTTGGGTCCATTCGTGGCGGCAAATGCGATAGTAGGTGAATGATCTACCACTACGTTCCCTTTTTCCTAATACCCTTTTCTATCTCTTGGAACTTGTAAAGTTTATGGTTGTATGTTGAGATTGGACGTCAGTCTTCCGCAATCTGTTATTTGGTCAGGTGGTCAATTTGTTCCTAGAGTGCTCTCAGAACAAGGGTATTAGTTGAGGTCCTGTCATGTTATAGGTTATTGCACTGTTTGACAGCTCCTAAAGATCATCAGGCCCCTGGGTGGACCGCTGGATCTCCTAAGGATAGCAGACAATATGAGGCAGAGAATCATTGCAGTCAGCTTCCTTATCAGGTGAGAACCTCTTAAGTTGTTTATTTAACTCAAGTGAATTTCCAATTATGTTGCTGTCTCTGACCCACCACCAAGGGTGTCAATCAGCCATTATTATATAACCAGCTGGTAAGTTTTATATTTAAAAATATTTTCATAAAATAAATTTTTGAATATTCTTACCCGCTGGTTATATAAGTTAAGAACCCACCCTCCTCCCCTCTAGAGACCATGGGGCATGTAAGATCTGAAGATTTTGGTATAGTTCTACCTGAATACCGCAAGGGCGCTAGTGTACACCTGGCATATCTGCGATAGCCACGAGATTTTGAATTTTTTGCCGGGCGTCTAGGGACTTTAGCCATTCTTATATAACCAGCAAGTAAGTATATTAAAAAATTTATTTTATTATGAAAATATCATTTTTATATTAACTTTATCCCGCCGATTCGTAGTGCGCACGGCAGAAGTTCAAAATTCGCGGCAATCGCCGATAGATGGCTAGGTGATCATACCTGTGCTCCCTCTACCCAGGTACCTGGAACCATTCCCATTTGTCCTCAGAAATTCCCTGCCGTCGTTCTGGCAACACGTTGGAAATTCGCTCTACTTTGTTTGGGTTTGCTTTAACTACAAATTGGTGAAGTACCCATTGCTTGTTTTTTTTTTTTTTTGTTAATGGCTTTCACTTATATTAGATATTCCTTGATTTCTTTTTCACATAGATAAGATAGATTTTGTTGGTTTCCGACTTGGACAGTTTGTTTTCACTTGTTTTCTAAATTTTCAAGATGCTGACTCTGTTGTTAGAATGTGTGTGAAGGGGTGCAAGACTCGGCTTCCAAAAGCTGCTCTTGATCCCCACACAATATGTAAGATATGCAGAGGGCATGTGTGTACATTTGATAGCAGATGTAATGAGTGTGAAAGTTTGTCGGAGAGAGAGTGGAGAGAGTATGATCGCTATGTGTGGCGATTGGAAAAGGACAGAATTAGGAGAGCTAGATCTTCGAGTGTTCTGTCAACTAGGTCTTCTGATAGTCAAGTCTTTTCTAACTTGTATAATACTAATATTCCTGATCCTAGCCCTAATGTAGTAATACCAGACCCACCTAAGGAGTCGGAGGTAAGTGAGCCTACTATGAAGGATATTATGGCTGCTATCTCTGCCTTGGGTATTAAAGTGCAATCCATTACTTCGGATAAGGAAGTGATGGGGAGGGCAGTGCATGATTTGCAGCGCAAGTTCGAGGACAGTGCTAGTGCAGTGAAGGGTGCGTCCGTTCGTGTCTGTCGTGCTCCTAGCCCTAGACCTCTTCCATGCTCCCCAACCCCTGGGAGAAGGAACGTCGACAGGCTAAGGGAGGTGAGAGATGTTGTACAGCGAGTAGATGTCCCCTCGAGCGATCCTGTTGATGCATCCCAGGATGCTCCCCATCGCCGCAGGAAAGGCGAGATGGGGAAGTGTTCGTCATCCTCGGAAGACGCAAGACCCAGACGCGGTTGGCGACAACCTCAAGAATTGAGACCTCTCAAGAGACACAGGTCCCCCGTTACGTTCCAGCAACCCTTTTGTAGCAATTGGAACTCTCCGGCGAGATTCCTGTCGGAGGAGGACGACGCATCCGCGCCTAAACAGAGGTGTAAGACGCATAGCTCTTCAGAGGAAGAAGACGTGTACATTACGTCAGTTCACACTTCTCCCCCTCCCCCGGATGGGGAGATGTCGCAAGGGGCGTCACCACCTCTTTGCCAGAAGACCCCAGCAAGTGTCTCCGAAGCTGTAGACGTACGTGCAGTGCCATCTCCAGTTGTTCCCCAGCAGCAAGAGGCACCGCAAGCAGCGTTCTTGTCAGAGCTTCAGCAATCCATTACGTCTCTGTTTAACGTTTACAAGTCGCAAGGACTAGGAGAGGAAGCACGCAAGAAGGAACCTAAGGGAGTCAACAGACCCAGGAAGAGGATAAGACCGGAGTTAGGACAGCGAGACGCTAACAGCCAGCAAGACGCGGACTCGCGGAAAGTTGCAGCACTCATAGACGCTCCCTCGCAGCAATCTGGACGCGTGACAGGAGGTGACAAGGATCGTGACGCTCCCTCGCAGCATGCTGGATGCATGCATGATGCACGCAAGCAGGACGAGGCGTGTGATTCCCCCACTCATTCAACATTGGAAATCGCCAATCCATTGGAAGAGATCTAAGAGGAGGAGACGCAAGAAACTCTTCATGCGGCGGATCTAAAAAGATTACTTGCGGGATTGGCGGACTTATATCCGGATGACTTTCAGCAGGCTGTACCTCGGAGCCCGCCTTCGCAGTTTTTGAAGGGTAGACCCCAGAAGTCTTCCTCCTTCAAGAAAACAGTTTTAGCCAGATCGGTGAAGAGGGCTTTTTCTATGCTGAATGATTGGATTTTCAAGAAAAAGGAACAGGGAAGGACAACCTTTTCCTTCCCCCCGACGAGATTAGCTTCTAGATCTAGCGTGTGGTACGAGACTGGGGAGGCTCTCGGCTCGGGAGTCCCTGCTTCCTCCCAAAGGGACTTCTCCAGACTCGTAGATGCCTCATGTAGAACAGCCATGACTAAGGCTAAAGTTATGTGGTCCTCATTGGAAATAGACCACTTGCTGAAAGGCATCTTCAGGACAATTGAAGTCTTCAGCTTGATGGACTGGACTCTCTGAGCCCTCGCAGATGTCACGGACGAGAAGAATGAGACGCAAATGCACCTTGTTGCCTGTCTCAATAAAGCTGTGAGGGATGGGGCGGTTGAATTCACAGCCCTTTTCACAGCTGGTATTATTAAGAAAGAGCTATGCTGTGTTCTTTCCTGTCGTAAGGAGTGACTCTCGCACAGAGAGCAGAGCTCTTGTATACTCCCTTGACCAAACACCTCTTCCCTTCAGAGATAGTGAAGGACTTATCGGCAGCTCTTACGCAACAAGCAATGCAAGATCTGATTACAAGGACAGCGAGGAAAGTTCTTTCGGCAAACATTTTAGCCAGGAAGGAGAAGGAAGCTCCTCCCATGCGTCAGCCCTTTCGAGAGGAAGCCAGAGAATGGCTGCTGGAGGACAACCTCGTAAAAACCCCAAACAGCAACCGAAACCCGGAAAGTGAACTCAACAACCTCCAGACACTAATGGGAGCCAGGTTATCCCACTACTGGCAAGAGTGGAGCCAAAGGGGAGCGGACGACTGGACATTCGAAGTAATGAAGGAAGGATACAAAATCCCCTTCCTAAGGAAGCCTCCTCTTTCGCCAGAGCCGTTAGAGTTGACAGCTACTTAATCGGGGAGCAAAGCAGCAATAGAAGTGGTAGAGGACCCCTCGTCAGAGGTATTTTACAACTGACTTTCTGGTACCCGAGAACTCGGGGGGGGGGGGGGGGGGGGGGGGTTGGAGACCCTTTCTGAACAAGTACGTGAGCAAAGTCAAGTTTGCCATGGAGACATCTGCATCAGTCCTAGCAGGCACCAGACAAGGAGACTGACTGGATGGTGTCGATAGATCTGCAGGACCCGTATTTTCATGTCCCAATTCACCCGAACTACAGGAAATATCTGAGGTTTGTACATCACACAACAACATATCAGTTCAGAGCACTTTGTTTTGGACTAAGCACGGCTCCTTACATTTTCACACAAGTGGTATGGAACGGGGCTCTCTGGTTACTTCTGAAAGGGGTACGAATATCGATGTATCTGGACGACTGGCTAATCAGAGCCAGGTCGCAAGAAAAGTGTCTAGAGGATCTACAAGTGACAATGACTATGTCGCAACAGCTGGGAATGGTAGTAATTCTTGCCAAATCACAACTGACGCCTTCACAAGACATCATCTACCTGGGGATGAGGATTCTGTCAGTGGTTTTTCGGGCTTTTCCAGCCCCGAAACACATCCTAGAATGCTTAAAAAAGGTAAAGCTCTTCTTAGGGAGATGGACCTGCTCGGCAAGGGAATGGATGAGTCTGCTGGGGACCCTCTCCTCGATCGAGCAATTCGTCTCTCTGGGAAGACTACATCTATGTCCACTTCAGTTCCATCTGTCAAGATACTGGACAAGAGACCAAGACCTAGAGACGTGGATTCCGATCCCTCTGGAAATCAGGAATCAGTTGAGTTGCTGGGACGACCCCAACAAACTACAAGAAGGCTTCGAACTTCAACAGAAGAAGTGTTGTATTCAGACGCATCCGACATTGGGTGGGGTGCAACACTGGGGAAGGGCGAGATCTCGGGTCTATGGGAAGACAATCAGAAGAAATGGCACATAAACGTGAAGGAACTGGTGGCCGTTCATCTAGCGCTAATACACTTCCAGGACGAAGTCCAGAACACGTTAGTACAGGTCAACGCAGACAACACCACAGCGTTGGCCTACATCAGGAAACAGGGAGGCACTCATTCGGATTCCCTTTACAAGGCAGCAAAAGATCTGCTATGGGCAAAAGCGAACAATATAACTCTGATAACCCGCTTCATAGAGGGAGAGAAGAATGTCAGAGCGGATCTTCTCAGCAGAGGAAGACAGGTTCTCACGACAGAATGTACCCTACATCACGAGGTGTGCAGCAGGCTTTGGAATCTGTAGGGAGAACCGTCAATAGACCTCTTTGCGACTCAGAGAACAAAGAGGTTACCTGTTTAAGGCCGATTCACACGACCCGTTTTCTTTCCGACAGGCTCGCCGTCGGTTAAGCGGCGTCTAGGTTTCTTACGTGTATTCAAATGCAACTGTTCACACGACCCGTCAGGCAGACGACGGCCCTCGGACGTCGCCCTTCCGAGGCGGCTCGGCTTTCTTCCCAAGAAACCCCGACCGGTTTGACGGACGTTAGCCACCCGTCCCAACCAGCGGGTGGATGATGTTTTGTGTGAACGAGGACCTGTATTGTACCCGTTCGTTTCGTGGCCTACAACCCCGACTTTTCCTCATAGTATAGAGTCATAGAAATTAGTTAGTTTGTTGTTGACACAATGTATTAGAGGTTAATTGAACTTTTTCAAGGGTATGAGGAGATGTTTGACATGGCAAACAAGATGTATAGAAATAATTTACATAAATAAAAGATATGGAAAATGACTGGAGAGGCATTAAATAAAACAGGTAATTTATCGCAATTTTAATTTTCTTGACATAGTGCATAAAGCATTATGAAGTTGCATAACCTATTTTATAAACACAGTTATCAACCAACATCTTAAAGTGTCAAAATTATCGTAATTTACTCGGTCCTCACGTGACAGAGTCTAAGTAAACAATGAAAACCACACGCTGGTAAACGGATACGGAACGCCTCGTGTGAATGTACAACATTTCGACGGCGGTTAGCCACCACCCAGCCTGTCGGAAAGAAAACGGGTCGTGTGAATCGGCCTTTACTGCTCTCCAGTCCCAGACAAAGAAGCATTGGCAGCAGACGCCTTCCTCATGGAGTGGGAAGGACTAGACACGTACGCCTTCCCCCCATTCAAGATCCTAGACAGTCATGAAGAAGTTCAGGGAGTCGAACAACGCCCGCATGACCCTGATAGCTCTGTTTTGGCCCATGAGACCCTGGATCACAGAAGTGATGGAGTGGCTAGAAGATACCCCCAGATTGTTACCTTGTCGGAACGATCTACTCAGACAACCACATATAGAGAGATACCATTAAAATCTCCTCGCTCTCAATCTAACTGCCTTTCGACTATCGAAAAACTGGCAAGACCGAAGGGCTTTTCGAGGGAAGCTGCAAGAGCAATCGCGAGAGCAAGGAGGACGTCCACAATCAAGGTGTACCAGTCAAAGTGGGACGTGTTCAGGGAATGGTGCAGAGTCAACAACGTTTCCTCTTCCAGTACCTCTCTAACTGAACTGAAAGATTTTCTGTTACACTTAAGAATCCTAGAGAAACTAGCAGTATCAACCATCCAGGGATACCGCAGCATGATAGCTTCTGTCTTCCGTCACAGAGATATTGACATGTCAGGAGATAAGGATCTCTCGGACCTCATAAGGTCCTTTGAGAGAGTTAAGAGGAAGGACAACCCAACCCCCTCTTGGAATTTGGATGTAGTCCTGATGTTTTTAATCTCGAGCAGGTTTGAACCTCTCAACAAGGCTTCGTGGAAAGATCTCACTAAGAAGACCCTATTCCTGGTTGCATTGGCAACAGCCAATTGGAAAGGAGAATTGCAAGCTTTTCGCAGAAATGTAGGCTTCAATGAAGAGAATGCAGTCTGCTCGCTGCAACTAGGTTTTCTCGCCAAGAACGAGAATCCTTCTCAGCCATGCCCCAGATCCTTTACCATTCAAGGATTATCCATTTAGTAGGACGGGAAAAGGAGAGAGGCCTTTGTCCAGTGAGGGCCTTAAAATTTTATCTGCAGAGGACCAAAAACATGAGAGGACAGGCAGGCAACCTATGGTGCTCGGTGAAGAAACCTTCGTTACCTTTGTCGAAGAATGCACTGGCGTTCTTTATCAAGGATTTAATAAGGGAAGCTCACCAGAACTGTGACGAGAAAAGCTTCCCAATCCTCAAAGTCAAAGCACATGAAGTAAGAGCTGTGGCGACTTCGATGGCTTATAGACACAAAAATTCTTATGAAATCGATTTTGGAAGCGACATTCTGGCGAAGCAAGTCAATCTTCGCAGATTGTTACCTTAAAGAGGTACAGACCCAATATGAGGATTGTTGTTCCCTGGGTCCGTACGTTGCCTCCGGCGCTGTAGTTGGAGAAGGTACTACTGCCTCTAACCTATAACCTTGTTTATACCCTTGCTTTTTCTTGAACTTGATTTCACAGGTTGTCTGTGAAGGTTGTTGCAATCTTCCATGGTCTGGGGTGCAAGTCTGTTAGGTTTTATGGAGTGTGTTTTTAGGGTGTTAGTGGGTCAGGTGGTCAGATCATTGTCCATGGCTATGCCAGGATAGCAAGGGTGGTGGTCTTGTCATGTTAAGGTTAAGAACTGTGTGATAGCCCCACAGAGACTTTCTACAGCCCCCTGGGTGGATTGCTGGGTCTCACAAGGAATGCACGCAAATGAGGCAGGAAAACTATGAAGCCAGCTTCCTTATCAGGTAGGAACCAGATTATTGGTACAGCTAATTTGTAGCGATTAATAATTATACGAATTCCCGATGGTGTTGCGGTTCTCTAACCCACCACCAATGGTGTCAATCAGCTATTATATATGTAACTACCAGGTAATTTATATATTTAAAAATGGTATTTTTATTTTATAATAAGTTTTTAAATCTACTTACCTGGTAGTTACATATATAAAAGGTCCCTCCCTCCTCCCCTCTGAGAACAAGGGCATGGAATTTCTGAGGACAAACGGGAATGGTTCCAGGTACCTGGGTAGAGGGGGCACAGGTATGATCACCTGGCCATCTATTGGCAATTGCCGTGAATTTTTAATTTCTGTCGTGCGCGCAACGAATCGGCGGGATAAAGCTATAAATATATGTAACTACCAGGTAAGTATATTTAAAAACTTATTATCAAATGAAAATACCATTTTACTAGTTCATGTTAGTCAATTTGAAGATAGAATAAAAGTGGGCATATTAATCCATAAATTTATATTAATAAATCAATTACTTCCATATTGATGTCTTGAATTTTCTAATGTTCTAAATGTTACTCCTTCAATTAATTGAAACGTTCCTTATAATCTGTAGATAATTTTGCTCATACCAATTGAATCCCCAATTTCCATTTGTAAAAGCTTATTTTCATCTTCTTTTCCTACCCTCATCTAAATGCAATTTTTAGCAAACTCATGGATTAAATCTGTTCTGTTTATAAGAAATCTAAATAGCTCATTTAGATAACATAGTAAAAAAAAATCTATTAACTGAATCTATAGAATGCGTGTGCTTGTTTCTATTGATTTTCATGAAAGAATAGTTATTAAAAGTAAAAATTATTTTTTGATATAATCTCATCTAATAACTGTTTTTATATACTGTACATGATTTTTTAGTATATGTTTCGGTTCTCCTATCAAAGCGTCTTATTTGTCCTAAATTGTGAGGGGAGTAGTAATTCATAAAATATTTTTTTTCAGGATACAGTTGGTCGTTGCTTGAGATGAATAAATACACAGATATAACGGTGCTGTCCATTAACCACAAGAAAACTTCTGTCCAAATGTGAAATAGAGGATCTCTGACTTCATAAAAAAAGATACATGCCATTGTCTTGGGTATTGGAAGAATTAATCATCTTCAAAATTCTTGTGTAGGTCTGTTTACACTGAGGCTCCAAGTGGCCTGATATTGCCTAATTGATTCCTTAAAGGTAACAGTTAGAATTCAGCTACAAAACTAATATTTTTTTTATAAACCCTAAAATCTATTGCTGTCTGAGCCATATAGCTTTCTTTGTAAATTTTACTGTACTGATTAAGTCTTAACTTTTGTAAATGCTACTGTCAGTTTTTTATTTGAAAATTTCAACAAACAACAAAACGTAAAATTATGTTATACTTTATAGGCAACTTAAAATATCACTGAAGCACCAATTCAATAACTTTGATCACCTGCTCAGTCTTTTGGTAATTTGTCTCACTAAATTTACTAGAAGCCTCATTATTGTTATCAATTGTAAATTTTACTTATATGATTTTTTTAATATGAGGTGTAAGTATGTTAGTGATACCCTGTTTTATCAAGACTAAAGAACAAGGTCATATTATTTTCAGTTGTGTGCCACTAAATTCAAATTTGATTTGACCACAATGCTTGTATGTTTGCCATAGTTTTATATAGCATTTAAAATGACACAAACTCTAAACCATAGTATTCTTGTAGATCAGAAAGCATAGCTGAAACTTTTGTTACTAATATAAAATGGCTATTTCTTTTCACAAACATTGTGGTATCTTTAGGTAATTTTTTTCTGCTTTTTACAAAAAGGACGTAGAACATTTTTAATCCAATAATGTAGTACAGTATAATGTGTGTTTTTAACAAGATATGTCATCTTAGGTCCAGATATTTGATCTTATTTTTACTAATGTATTTATGTAATCTAAAGTTTAACTGATGGCCAGTTTCTCAAATAGGTGAGGTATTACTGGGGGAAGATCTTTTTTATACAGTGATTTCTATTCATTGTATTTTTATGATACCGTTCTCTTATTGGTACCTGCGGATATTGGACTAGGCTGATAGATGGGAAAGCTACTTAGCATTTCTGAGTTTTTTTACCTAGTGTTTTAGCTTATCATATTATAAGGTTTTGTTTCTATCCTTACTTTCCATTAGGTCTCCCTATTCTGTAAATATTTGTTGGCCATTAACTTTAGTCTTTAATTAGAACACATCTTATGAGTCTTTAATTAGAACACATCTTATGCACCTTAATATCATAAAACCTATGATGATTGCTATGGTTTTTTGGAGTTCTCTGCTTAGATGGTTTTTTTTTGTTGTTGTAAATAACCAAGTTTCAGCAGCAGTAATTTAGTTCCACTTTTCCTGCTCTGTGTGATGTGAAGCCTGCTCATGATGTTGAATAATATGGAGAATTGCACAGGATATGCATTATTTGGTTAGATTATAATTCTTATTTCAAGTTAATTGACTGGTTTGAACATACAGGTAAATTTTGCTAAACTATCAAGTTTGTGTTGTTAGTAACCGATTATATATGAAGGTTCTGGCCAGAAAATTAGTCTTGGAGAATTTATAGTCTGGTACTTTAAGAACAGTCTTTAGAAGTTTCTTTCTGTGGATCTTGATGAAGATATGTTATTATTGGTTAAGTGTTGATGGTTTGATGTGGAAATGCTAAAATTATTAAGAAGTTAAGGCATTCTACAAAACTAAAACGATATCCAGCTTGGAAATTTATCCCCAATCAAGTTTTGAAGCATGGTCTATACTTTCTTAAAGTTTATTTCTCTTTTCATGATAGGTTTATTGCATTTTCATATTGAAAATATTGATCTCATTCAGAGGATGTAATGATTTCACAGCTTAGTTTCCTTTAGATATTCAATTTTTCTGAAAGCTTCCTGTTGATATCCTTTTTGAGGAATAGTTAGAATCATTTTGCTCCAATGGTTACTGGAAGGAGTATTGAAATTGAATTTATAGATATCAGGAGATTTAATGGTTTGATAAACTTAATAGCAACTTATAACTAATTATTCATAATGGTAATAATTCATCATGTTGGTTTCCAGTGATATCCACCCTAAGGATATCAGTATGTCATTGCTTTTGTTCTTTGGTACTCTATTAGTTGTGAAAAAAATTAAGAAAATTATGTAAAGGTTATGATCTTCCCACATCAATTCAAAATATTTTCTTTCATATTTAGGTTTGCAAAGTTTTACAAGGTTTTTCTGAATTTCAGGATTATGCCTACCTTAAGGAAAGGTTTAGGCCACTCAAGCAGACAGTTTTGAATGGGCTGGTTTGGTTTAAATAGCTTTAAAGTTATTCCTTGTTTTGTCGCAGGGGGCAATCAGCTTGTTGTAAAGTCCTAAGATCCTGAGTGTGTTTTTTGGTCTGTTGAGTTACTTTGGGCATTCCTTACCAGGTAGAGTTGTCTGTGAGTAACTTTGTTTACAGATTTTTTTCACATAATTCTGTTTTGGAGATATATTTTTCTGTCATTTCAGGGCATAAAGGGCTTTCTTTAGTAATGAAGATTTTTTCTGGCACTTTGTTTGAAATTGTTTCCAGAGTTTTCTTTGGGCAAATATTGGGTATTGGGTAATGCCTTGATTTACCAAGATTTGGTGAACACTCATTGGTTTCAATTCTCTTAAAACTTTTGTAGCACTCCTTGGTCTATGGAGTTATTTGAGGAACTCCTTAGCTATGGATTATGGCGAAATTCAGGGTTTTACGTTATTTGGGATACTCATTAATCTATTCGGTAATATTACAATATTTTATCTATGGTGTTAGTCAAGGTGTTTCTTGATTCAATAAGCTATCTGGGGCACATGTTTGAATTATCAATTTGAAGTATCCCTTATTTACAGAATTTTTTTGTGAGATTCATTGTTTTGTTCAGGACATCACTTTGGCTGTCACATTATTAGGGCCTTATTTCTTTATCCATTCACTTATTCATGACCTTTTTAAAAGTAATTCTGGACACTTGTCTTCAGTGTTATTTAATAAACTTGTGTTATTTGGAGTAATATATTGCCTATGGAATTATGTAGTGCAATCTCTTGTGTATGGAGTTATCTGCTACACACCTTGGTTTAAGGAGCTATTTTGTGCACTCATTGGATTGATTATTTCATGTGACATATTGATTCCATGTTTCTGTGAGAGTAATTCCCAGTTTCATTTTTTAAATCTTGTTTTCAAGTTCCAATTTACTCGTCAATCTTTAGGCTCCAGAGTTATGTGGCTCCATTGCTGTATGATTTAAGATCAATTAGACAAAATCTTTGTAGTTTGTAAATTTAAGATTTATACATATTTCTAATAATTTTGCTTTTATCTTTCTGGGGATATTTAAAAGAGAACTTCTGTATCAATAGAATTCAAGGTATGTGCTGACATGCAGCTCCAAAAGTTTTTCTTCCTCTGCTGTCTGCTAAACTATTATAAAACTGACGAAAATTTGCTTTATCCCATTTTGTTTTTTAAATAAGGAAATATTTAAAGCATAATATTCTGTAAATTTCTTATATTGTAAGGGAAAAATTGTGTAAAATAATTAGCTTTTTCTTTCCTTTTATTGAAAACAATGTATTATTACCCTTGTGCAATTCTGTTTCTTAATAACTTAAACTAGAATCTTTCTTTGTTTCTACACAAATACAAACCATTCGCTCTTTACTATGGGTATATTGTCTTGGCGCAGCTGGAAACTAGCCGTAAACATTTTACGCGAGGTAAACTACCTGCCACTAGTTAGTGGGGGTTAGACCACACAGTCAGCTCTCCTATTTATCCCCTTTTGCTTTTGGCTTAATGTAGAGCAGACGTGCTGTCTCTCTTTTGTGTAAAAACTTAATTGTTGAAAGTAATGGCTGCCTCAGTTGCATTGATCTTACACTCCGTCTTCTCGATGGCTCTAATTATCTTCTTTTCAGGACTACTGCATACAGCCAGTAACTGAGGAAAATTCATCCTTCATGGTGGGTAGTCAAATTCAGGAATAATTGGAGAGTCAAGGTTTTAATAAAAAATTGTTCCAACACAGAATACTTACCTCAAACTACTTTCTTAGGAGAGTCTGGGGATCTCTCAATCACCGACCAAGAATTTTGCGTATTTGCCCCCCCTCTCCACTGCTTCTCAAGGGCGTTCCAGGGCGAAGGGATACACGCCCAGGAGCGACCCAGGTCACGCGGGTGGCCATGTTTTCCAACCATTAAGCTTTTGGTCGCGACGTAGATAATATCTCGCCGCTCTCTCGCTTATCCCGACCATTCACCTTGTGTTCCCACATGATTACTTTGTGTTCTCAACCCTTGTCCCACGTGTTCCCGTGCGTTCCTTTACATTGTGTCTCGCGTATTCCCGTTGTGTTCCTCACCTTTCCCTTGTGTCGTTTGTGTTCGCTTGTGTCGTGGAACCTCAGCGTCACTGTCCCGGGCCTCAAGCAGGTAAGACTTGCGGGGGCATGGCTCTCGCTGACCGGGGTCGACCCGCATCCCATGTGTTCCCCGGAGTGTGAGTCTTGGCCGAAGCTCCAATGGGCTCTTTTCGCCAAGAAAAAGAAGAAGGCTTCTAAGAAGTCAGGCCTTTCGTCGCCCTTGGTCCTATTGGAGAGAGGTTCTCCTTCGCCTTCCCCTACCCAGGGTAGGGGACTAGGTAAGTCCGTTTCGGGGAAGCGGCCCATTGCCGTTCCCCATGAGTCTAATGTGGGGGATTCTGTGTTGGAGGGGTCTGCTAAAGTGGTGGGAGTGTGTGCTTTAGACGAAGGCCTGGTGTCCGCAGGACCCGTCATAAGTGTGGATCCGGGGTGGGGGCGCTTCAGCACCCATCCCCACGCCCGTAACGTGCTTTTCAGGTGCAACATCCTTCGGGGGTGGCCAGGATATTAGTAAGCGACCCACGGGCGTTTCGGACCCCGACTCCATCGTTTGGAGGACCCCCTTCAGGTCCCACTTGAGATTGGAGGAGGACAGCGAAGGATGGTTCGACGGTCGTCCCATAACCCATTCACCCCCGGCACCATCAGCCACGCTCCCGCCGGACTTCATGGAGCCGGTAACCCCGAATTCCAGACCTAGGACCCCCAGGAGGCTCGTGGTAGAGTCAGAAGTTTCAATCTCCTCGTACTCCGATGACGCCTTCTACGAATCCTATTCGTCGGATGGTTACAGCGATCGAGACTCTAGGAGGAGGAGGAGATCAAGCCCACGCGACAGTCCACCTAGGGAGAGGGGGAGGTCCTCGAGGAGGGACTACCAAAGGAAGTTATCGCCGCGGAAGAGGTATGTCAAACTGGTTCGACATCGTAGGGAATCCAGCAGGTCGGTTGCCGCTCCAAAGCCTGCCTAGGTGGCTGCTGGAGCCGCTCCCGTTGCCCTGTATAGTGTCTCTTCGGCTCCGCCCGTTCGTCGGGGGCAACCGTTGGCACACTCGTTACTGCCCCGGCCTAGTAAGTCGGTGGAGCCACCCGTGTGCGGAGACATCCCGCGGGCTCGGCCCAGTAACGTGGATTAGAGTCTTTGGTCAGTAACGTGACTCAAGAGTCTTTGGTCACAGCGGTCCCGGCCAAGTTTCGGGATTCGCCGCTGCCACGACCATCATCCAGTGCCAGCCGGGTGAGGCTGGGAGGGGGTAGACCCATGACGGCTACCTCCGCCCCGACAGCTCTACCCGTGATGGAGGCACCTGCTCTATCATCCTACCAGGAGGAACGGGATGCCTCCACGCCCATGGATCCCTCTGCGTTCGATGAACCTGCCCACGGGGGGTACGGGTAGTGCACGGTTTAATTGACTTGGGCGAGTGTTCGGTGGAGGTGGTCTCGTCCTACCATAAGGTGCTTGCTCTCATCCGACGGCACTATAAGTTGGACGAACCTCAACCAACGGCTGCGCGATCTTGGCTCTCGGGTCTGGGCAGGATGGTGGAGGATCCTGTGCAGAAGAAGCCTTCCTTGACCCTGCCTTTAGCCCCCTATGTTGCCATGGGAATGGAACACGTGGACCTGTACGTCTCAGCCCCGGAGAATTCCCTGAGATCACAGGGCTCAGGCAAACTCCTACCGGGTCTCAAGACCCAGATGAAGTTCTACGTGCTGGACGGTCACCATTCAGGGCCCCGCACGGTAGAAGTGGTTGTTACACTAAGCCAAGGCAACTCGGACGAACGTAGCCTTAGCGCGCCGGTGGTCTTCTCTCCAGCGGAGGCCTCCATGATGGAGGTCATCGCACAGGACGTCGTGAATATCACCTCTTGGCTGGATTGGTGGGCCTGTACGCTGGCGGAGTTTCAGATCTCATACGACCTCGCAGTGCCAGACAATCAGGCTCTTCTGAAAGAATTGATCTGCTCGGGGGATAAAGCCATGAAATTTCTGACACACCAGTCCCTTACCCAGACTGCCAACTGGGTTCTGAAGAGAAGGGACACTATCCTAAGCAGACTTTCCTGCAGGCTCCCCGAGCAAAAGGCAAAGTTCCTTAGAAACTCTCCCATCTGGGCCAAGACAATGTTCCCTCTCCAGACGGTAGCAGAGACAATGGAGAGAGCCCAGGCAGCAGTTGCCAAGGCGGGCCTTTGCGAGACCTCCGGCGGACAGGGCCTACCCGCTTCCGCCCCCAGATAGGCAAGGAGCATCCACCTCTTCATGGCACCAGCCTCCGCGGCCCTCCAGGGGGAATGGTGCTCAACCCCAAACCTCCTATAGACTTAAGTTCTCCGGGTCAAGGAGAAGCTGGTCAAAACGCCTTCATAGAAGGAGATAGGGAGAGAGGCCCCCTACACCTCCCCACACCCCTGGTGGGGGGATGCCTCAAACAATTTTGGCAAGCATGGCGGGACAACGGGGCGGACCCATGCACGGTTACTGTTCTCAGGGAGGGATACAGGATTCCCTTCCTGTCAGAGCCGCCCCCGCTGATCCCCAATCCAATCACCGAGGGGTATGGTTAGCTTCCAACGACTCAGAGAAGAAGGCAGCTCTACAGGCAGAGGTGGAAGTTATGCTGGAGAAAAGAGCCCTGCAACCCGTGCACGAGCCGGCACCGGGATTCTACAGCAGACTCTTCCTGGTGGAGAAAGCGACAGGAGGTTGGAGACCAGTAATCGACCTCTTGGCTTTGAACAAATTCATCAAGAAGACGCCCTTCAAGATGGACACACCGAAGTCGGTTCTGGCAGCCGTGAGAGAAGGGGATTTCATGATGTCCCTGGATCTCAAGGATGCCTACTTCCAGGTTCCTGTTCACCTCTCCATCAGGAAGTTTCTCAGGGTAAAGTGGGGCCCCAGACTCTTCAATTCAGGACCCTCTGCTTCGGTCTGTCGACAGCCCCTCAAGTCTTCACGAGAGTCTTCGCCCTGGTCTCGACCTGGCACACAAGCAAGGCATCAGACTGAAAAGGTACCTCAACGACTGGTTGTTGCTTTCAGCCTCAGAGATAATCTTGAAAGAACAAGGGAGTCAACTGATCAATTTCTGCAAAGAACTTGGGATAACCATCAATTTTGGGAAATCTCATTTGGTTCCCACCACCAGGATGACTTACCTGGGGATGGTGTTAGATTCCCGGCTGGTGAGAGGCTTCCCATCCCAGGAGAGACTTAGACAACCTGGACCAGGTGATCCGCCCGTTCCTGACCGGTGCCCCAAGGAAGGCCAAGGATTGGCAGAGATTAGTAGGTCACCTGGTCTCATTAGAGAAGTTGGTTCCGCAGGGCAGGCTCAAACTCGGACCAGTTCAGTGGAACCTGAAGGACCTCTGGTCAAAGGGAAGCTCCCCACAGAAGATAATCCCGGTGTCACTTCCCTCCAAAGAAGTTCTCCTCTGGTGGTTCAACAGGAGGAATACGTTGAAAGGGATTCTGTTCGGCTCCCCTCTCCCGGAGATACTGCTCTTCACGGAGGCATCGAAGGAAGGGTGGGGAGCACATCTCCTCGAGGAAACAGCAGAGGGGAAATGGTCAGTGGAGGAAAAAGCCCAGCAAATCAATCTTCTGGAGCTCATGGCAGTGCAGAGGGCATTGATAACCTTCGTCCACCTCGTTCAGGGGAACTCGGTAGCCCTCATGTGTGACAACGCCATGGTAGTAGCGTACATCAAGAAACAAGGAGGGCTAAGATCAAGGGATTTGTGCGATCTCGCAGCTCGGGTCCTAGAATGGGCCGAAAGGAACGACATTCTCCTATCGGCCAGATTCATACCCGGAAAGAGGAACGTCCTGGCGGATGGGCTAAGCAGGGAAGGCCAAGTAGTGGGATCAGAGTGGTCCCTTCACCCCCAAGTGGCACAGGAAGTCCTCCGTCGTTAGGTCTCCCCAGTGATAGACTTGTTCGCCACAAGACTAAACGCGAAGCACCCCATGTTCTGCTCCCCGATACCAGATCCGACAGCAGCCTTCGAAGACGCCTTCCAGCACCCTTGGGACAACCTCGACGTATACGCCTTTCCCCCCTTCGGGATGATCAGACAGGTGCTCAACAGGTTAAGACATTCAAAGTCCACAGAGATGACTTTAGTACTGCCCTGGTGGCCAGAGAGGGAGTGGTTTGTGGATCTGCAGGACCTAGCCATTCTCCTGCCGTGGCCCTTACTAGTAAGAGGAGACCTGCTAAGTCAACCACACTTCCAAAAGGTGCACGAAAACACTCAGGGGCTGAGGCTTCACGCGTGGAGGTTATCAAGCGGTTGCTAAGGAAGGAAGGGTTCTCAGACAAAACAGCGGATAGGATGTCGGGGTACCTGCGGAGGTCCTCTTGTGTTGGTGCTAAATGGGCAAACTTTGTCAAATGATGTGCCACTCAGAACCTTCGGCCCTTGGACGTTTCGGTCCACAACATCGCAGACTTCCTGGTACACTTGAGGGATGATCTAGGGGTCTCCATCCCAGCCATCAAAGGGGTTCGAGCAGCGTTAGGACAGATGTTCCAACTTACGGGCATCAATCTAGGGACCTCGCGTCACATCTTGATGCTCATCAGGAGTATTGAGCAAACTTGTGATCCCCGCACCTCAAGGGTTCCCCAGTGAGATGTGGCCAAAGGCTCGGTCAAGAAGGCAGTTTCCAAAAACACCATATCCTTCTGGCTGAGAAAGGTCATAAGGAGGGACTATGAGAATGGGGGCTCCACGGTGCCTGGTACCCCCAAGACCTCATGATATTAGAGGCCTTAGCATGTCCTTAGCGTTTGGCACCAACATGGCGGTAAGCCAAATCTTACGGGCGGGCACTTGGGCTAGGCAGTTTACCTTTACAGCCAACTACCTCAAGGACTATACAAGGAAGTCCTTGGATACCTTCTCCATCGGGCCAGTCATTGTCATTGTGGCCATGCAACAAGTTTAGTAGTTTGGGCCCCGGGTTAGCCGGGGGGAAGTAATCGTAAGCAACAGAAGTTCCTCCTTACTTCCTTGCTAACCTCTTATCCTTTTCCCGAGACTCCACCCCCCCTTTTTTCCCCATCCCTACATGAGAGATGGGACGTTAGAACACATCAAGTTCCTCCTTACTTCCTTGCTAAACTCTTATCCTTTTCCCGAGACTCCACCCCCCTTTTTCCCCATCCCTACATGAGAGATGGGACGTTAGAACACATCAAGTATGGATTTTGAATAAAAGGTTAGTTGTACATAAGGTAGACTTTTGCGTGCTTTCCCCTACTCTCCTGCCGCTTTCCCCTACTCTCCTGCCTCTCCCTGGGAGTCCCAGAACTAGCCCCCTAGCTAGTTCAAGGACCCCAGCGAGTCTCGAACATTTCAATCTGTAAGCTACTCCCTCCTCCTAAAGTATAAGTTTCCTAAGAAAGTAGTTCGAGGTAAGTATTCTGTGTTGGAACAAATCACAAATTTTAAGTAATTTGTATTTTTCCTAACATACTTACCTCGAACTACTTTCGGGTAATGGCCCTCCCATCTTGCCCCGAGTATCTTCTGGAGTTCGAGGAGGACTTAAGACATTAGCTTAATGGTTGGAAAGCATGGCCACCCGCGTGACCTGGGTCGCTCCTGGGCGTGTATCCCTTTGCCCTGGAACGCCCTTGAGAGGCAGCGGAGAGGGGGGCAACTACGCAAAATTCTTGGTTGGTGATTGAGAGATCCCCAGACTCTCCTAAGAAAGTAGTTCGAGGTAAGTATGTTAGGAAGTTCGAGGTAAGTATGTTAGGAATAATACAAATTACTTAAAATTTGTGAATTCAAAAATTAGGCAAGATTCACAATTCACA
>NC_090761.1:11809787-11854787 GCF_036898095.1 Palaemon carinicauda
AGGGGGATGGGGTATTGTTCTATATTGGTAGGAGGGGGATGGGGATTGTTCTATATTGGTAGGAGGGGGATGGGGAATTGTTCTATATTGGTAGGAGGGGGATGGGAGAATTGTTCTATATTGGTAGGAGGGGGATGGGGTATTGTTCTATATTGGTAGGAGGGGGATGGGAGAATGACCTATATTGGTAGGAGGGGGATGGGGTATTGTTCTATATTGGTAGGAGGGGGATGGGGATTGTTCTATATTGGTAGGAGGGGGATGGGGTATTGTTCTATATTGGTAGGAGGGGGATGGGGTATTGTTCTATATTGGTAGGAGGGGGATGGGGTATTGTTCTATATTGGTAGGAGGGGGATGGGAGAATGTCCTATATTGGTAGGAGGGGGATGGGGTATTGTTCTATATTGGTAGGAGGGGGATGGGAGAATGACCTATATTGGTAGGAGGGGGATGGGGTATTGTTCTATATTGGTAGGAGGGGGATGGGAGAATTCCTATATTGGTAGGAGGGGGATGGGGATTGTTCTATATTGGTAGGAGGGGGATGGGAGAATGTCCTATATTGGTAGGAGGGGGATGGGGTATTGTTCTATATTGGTAGGAGGGGGATGGGAGAATGTCCTATATTGGTAGGAGGGGGATGGGGTATTGTTCTATATTGGTAGGAGGGGGATGGGAGAATGTTCTATATTGGTAGGAGGGGGATGGGGTATTGTTCTATATTGGTAGGAGGGGGATGGGAGAATGTCCTATATTGGTAGGAGGGGGATGGGGTATTGTTCTATATTGGTAGGAGGGGGATGGGAGAATGTTCTATATTGGTAGGAGGGGGATGGGGAATTGTTCTATATTGGTAGGAGGGGGATGGGGTATTGTTCTATATTGGTAGGAGGGGGATGGGAGAATGTTCTATATTGGTAGGAGGGGGATGGGGTATTGTTCTATATTGGTAGGAGGGGGATGGGAGAATGTCCTATATTGGTAGGAGGGGGATGGGGTATTGTTCTATATTGGTAGGAGGGGGATGGGAGAATTCCTATATTGGTAGGAGGGGGATGGGGATTGTTCTATATTGGTAGGAGGGGGATGGGAGAATGTCCTATATTGGTAGGAGGGGGATGGGGTATTGTTCTATATTGGTAGGAGGGGGATGGGGTATTGTTCTATATTGGTAGGAGGGGGATGGGAGAATGTCCTATATTGGTAGGAGGGGGATGGGGTATTGTTCTATATTGGTAGGAGGGGGATGGGAGAATTCCTATATTGGTAGGAGGGGGATGGGGATTGTTCTATATTGGTAGGAGGGGGATGGGAGAATGACCTATATTGGTAGGAGGGGGATGGGGATTGTTCTATATTGGTAGGAGGGGGATGGGGTATTGTTCTATATTGGTAGGAGGGGGATGGGAGAATGTCCTATATTGGTAGGAGGGGGATGGGGTATTGTTCTATATTGGTAGGAGGGGGATGGGAGAATTCCTATATTGGTAGGAGGGGGATGGGGTATTGTTCTATATTGGTAGGAGGGGGATGGGAGAATGTTCTATATTGGTAGGAGGGGGATGGGGATTGTTCTATATTGGTAGGAGGGGGATGGGGAATTGTTCTATATTGGTAGGAGGGGGATGGGAGAATTGTTCTATATTGGTAGGAGGGGGATGGGGTATTGTTCTATATTGGTAGGAGGGGGATGGGAGAATGTCCTATATTGGTAGGAGGGGGATGGGGTATTGTTCTATATTGGTAGGAGGGGGATGGGAGAATGTCCTATATTGGTAGGAGGGGGATGGGGATTGTTCTATATTGGTAGGAGGGGGATGGGGTATTGTTCTATATTGGTAGGAGGGGGATGGGGATTGTTCTATATTGGTAGGAGGGGGATGGGGTATTGTTCTATATTGGTAGGAGGGGGATGGGAGAATTCCTATATTGGTAGGAGGGGGATGGGGATTGTTCTATATTGGTAGGAGGGGGATGGGAGAATGTCCTATATTGGTAGGAGGGGGATGGGGTATTGTTCTATATTGGTAGGAGGGGGATGGGGAATTGTTCTATATTGGTAGGAGGGGGATGGGGTATTGTTCTATATTGGTAGGAGGGGGATGGGAGAATGACCTATATTGGTAGGAGGGGGATGGGGTATTGTTCTATATTGGTAGGAGGGGGATGGGGTATTGTTCTATATTGGTAGGAGGGGGATGGGAGAATTGTTCTATATTGGTAGGAGGGGGATGGGGAATTGTTCTATATTGGTAGGAGGGGGATGGGGTATTGTTCTATATTGGTAGGAGGGGGATGGGAGAATGTCCTATATTGGTAGGAGGGGGATGGGGTATTGTTCTATATTGGTAGGAGGGGGATGGGGTATTGTTCTATATTGGTAGGAGGGGGATGGGGAATTGTTCTATATTGGTAGGAGGGGGATGGGGTATTGTTCTATATTGGTAGGAGGGGGATGGGGAATTGTTCTATATTGGTAGGAGGGGGATGGGATTGTTCTATATTGGTAGGAGGGGGATGGGGTATTGTTCTATATTGGTAGGAGGGGGATGGGAGAATGTCCTATATTGGTAGGAGGGGGATGGGAGTATTGTTCTATATTGGTAGGAGGGGGATGGGGTATTGTTCTATATTGGTAGGAGGGGGATGGGAGAATTGTTCTATATTGGTAGGAGGGGGATGGGGTATTGTTCTATATTGGTAGGAGGGGGATGGGAGAATGTCCTATATTGGTAGGAGGGGGATGGGGATTGTTCTATATTGGTAGGAGGGGGATGGGAGAATGTCCTATATTGGTAGGAGGGGGATGGGGATTGTTCTATATTGGTAGGAGGGGGATGGGAGAATGTTCTATATTGGTAGGAGGGGGATGGGAGAATTGTTCTATATTGGTAGGAGGGGGATGGGAGAATGTCCTATATTGGTAGGAGGGGGATGGGGATTGTTCTATATTGGTAGGAGGGGGATGGGAGAATGTCCTATATTGGTAGGAGGGGGATGGGAGATTGTTCTATATTGGTAGGAGGGGGATGGGAGATTGTTCTATATTGGTAGGAGGGGGATGGGAGAATTGTTCTATATTGGTAGGAGGGGGATGGGAGAATTGTTCTATATTGGTAGGAGGGGGATGGGGATTGTTCTATATTGGTAGGAGGGGGATGGGAGAATTGTTCTATATTGGTAGGAGGGGGATGGGAGAATTCTATATTGGTAGGAGGGGGATGGGGATTGTTCTATATTGGTAGGAGGGGGATGGGAGAATTGTTCTATATTGGTAGGAGGGGGATGGGAGATTGTTCTATATTGGTAGGAGGGGGATGGGGATTGTTCTATATTGGTAGGAGGGGGATGGGAGAATGTCCTATATTGGTAGGAGGGGGATGGGAGAATTGTTCTATATTGGTAGGAGGGGGATGGGGATTGTTCTATATTGGTAGGAGGGGGATGGGAGAATGTTCTATATTGGTAGGAGGGGGATGGGAGATTGTTCTATATTGGTAGGAGGGGGATGGGGATTGTTCTATATTGGTAGGAGGGGGATGGGAGATTGTTCTATATTGGTAGGAGGGGGATGGGAGAATTCCTATATTGGTAGGAGGGGGATGGGGTATTGTTCTATATTGGTAGGAGGGGGATGGGAGAATGTCCTATATTGGTAGGAGGGGGATGGGGTATTGTTCTATATTGGTAGGAGGGGGATGGGGAATTGTTCTATATTGGTAGGAGGGGGATGGGGATTGTTCTATATTGGTAGGAGGGGGATGGGGTATTGTTCTATATTGGTAGGAGGGGGATGGGAGAATGTTCCTATATTGGTAGGAGGGGGATGGGGTATTGTTCTATATTGGTAGGAGGGGGATGGGAGAATTCCTATATTGGTAGGAGGGGGATGGGGATTGTTCTATATTGGTAGGAGGGGGATGGGAGAATGTCCTATATTGGTAGGAGGGGGATGGGGTATTGTTCTATATTGGTAGGAGGGGGATGGGAGAATTGTTCTATATTGGTAGGAGGGGGATGGGAGATTGTTCTATATTGGTAGGAGGGGGATGGGAGAATGTCCTATATTGGTAGGAGGGGGATGGGGTATTGTTCTATATTGGTAGGAGGGGGATGGGAGAATGTCCTATATTGGTAGGAGGGGGATGGGGATTGTTCTATATTGGTAGGAGGGGGATGGGGTATTGTTCTATATTGGTAGGAGGGGGATGGGGTATTGTTCTATATTGGTAGGAGGGGGATGGGAGAATTGTTCTATATTGGTAGGAGGGGGATGGGAGAATTGTTCTATATTGGTAGGAGGGGGATGGGGTATTGTTCTATATTGGTAGGAGGGGGATGGGAGAATGTCCTATATTGGTAGGAGGGGGATGGGGTATTGTTCTATATTGGTAGGAGGGGGATGGGGAATTGTTCTATATTGGTAGGAGGGGGATGGGAGAATTGTTCTATATTGGTAGGAGGGGGATGGGGTATTGTTCTATATTGGTAGGAGGGGGATGGGGAATTGTTCTATATTGGTAGGAGGGGGATGGGAGAATTGTTCTATATTGGTAGGAGGGGGATGGGGTATTGTTCTATATTGGTAGGAGGGGGATGGGAGAATTGTTCTATATTGGTAGGAGGGGGATGGGGATTGTTCTATATTGGTAGGAGGGGGATGGGAGAATGTCCTATATTGGTAGGAGGGGGATGGGGATTGTTCTATATTGGTAGGAGGGGGATGGGAGAATGTCCTATATTGGTAGGAGGGGGATGGGGTATTGTTCTATATTGGTAGGAGGGGGATGGGGTATTGTTCTATATTGGTAGGAGGGGGATGGGGTATTGTTCCTATATTGGTAGGAGGGGGATGGGAGAATGTTCTATATTGGTAGGAGGGGGATGGGGAATTGTTCTATATTGGTAGGAGGGGGATGGGGAATTGTTCTATATTGGTAGGAGGGGGATGGGAGAATTGTTCTATATTGGTAGGAGGGGGATGGGGATTGTTCTATATTGGTAGGAGGGGGATGGGAGAATGTCCTATATTGGTAGGAGGGGGATGGGAGAATTCTATATTGGTAGGAGGGGGATGGGGTATTGTTCTATATTGGTAGGAGGGGGATGGGAGAATGTCCTATATTGGTAGGAGGGGGATGGGAGATTGTTCTATATTGGTAGGAGGGGGATGGGGATTGTTCTATATTGGTAGGAGGGGGATGGGAGAATGTCCTATATTGGTAGGAGGGGGATGGGAGATTGTTCTATATTGGTAGGAGGGGGATGGGAGAATGTCCTATATTGGTAGGAGGGGGATGGGGTATTGTTCTATATTGGTAGGAGGGGGATGGGAGAATGTTCTATATTGGTAGGAGGGGGATGGGGATTGTTCTATATTGGTAGGAGGGGGATGGGAGAATGTTCTATATTGGTAGGAGGGGGATGGGAGATTGTTCTATATTGGTAGGAGGGGGATGGGAGAATGTTCCTATATTGGTAGGAGGGGGATGGGGTATTGTTCTATATTGGTAGGAGGGGGATGGGAGAATGTTCCTATATTGGTAGGAGGGGGATGGGGTATTGTTCTATATTGGTAGGAGGGGGATGGGGTATTGTTCTATATTGGTAGGAGGGGGATGGGGTATTGTTCTATATTGGTAGGAGGGGGATGGGGATTGTTCTATATTGGTAGGAGGGGGATGGGAGAATGTCCTATATTGGTAGGAGGGGGATGGGGTATTGTTCTATATTGGTAGGAGGGGGATGGGGATTGTTCTATATTGGTAGGAGGGGGATGGGAGAATGTTCTATATTGGTAGGAGGGGGATGGGGATTGTTCTATATTGGTAGGAGGGGGATGGGAGATTGTTCTATATTGGTAGGAGGGGGATGGGAGAATTGTTCTATATTGGTAGGAGGGGGATGGGAGAATGTCCTATATTGGTAGGAGGGGGATGGGGTATTGTTCTATATTGGTAGGAGGGGGATGGGAGAATTGTTCTATATTGGTAGGAGGGGGATGGGGATTGTTCTATATTGGTAGGAGGGGGATGGGAGTTCTATATTGGTAGGAGGGGGATGGGGTATTGTTCTATATTGGTAGGAGGGGGATGGGAGAATTGTTCTATATTGGTAGGAGGGGGATGGGGTATTGTTCTATATTGGTAGGAGGGGGATGGGAGAATTGTTCTATATTGGTAGGAGGGGGATGGGGTATTGTTCTATATTGGTAGGAGGGGGATGGGAGAATGTTCCTATATTGGTAGGAGGGGGATGGGGTATTGTTCTATATTGGTAGGAGGGGGATGGGGTATTGTTCTATATTGGTAGGAGGGGGATGGGGATTGTTCTATATTGGTAGGAGGGGGATGGGGTATTGTTCTATATTGGTAGGAGGGGGATGGGAGAATGTTCTATATTGGTAGGAGGGGGATGGGGTATTGTTCTATATTGGTAGGAGGGGGATGGGAGAATGTTCTATATTGGTAGGAGGGGGATGGGAGAATTGTTCTATATTGGTAGGAGGGGGATGGGATATGTTCTATATTGGTAGGAGGGGGATGGGGTATTGTTCTATATTGGTAGGAGGGGGATGGGAGAATTGTTCTATATTGGTAGGAGGGGGATGGGGATTGTTCTATATTGGTAGGAGGGGGATGGGAGAATTGTTCTATATTGGTAGGAGGGGGATGGGGAATTGTTCTATATTGGTAGGAGGGGGATGGGAGAATGTCCTATATTGGTAGGAGGGGGATGGGGTATTGTTCTATATTGGTAGGAGGGGGATGGGGTATTGTTCTATATTGGTAGGAGGGGGATGGGGATTGTTCTATATTGGTAGGAGGGGGATGGGAGAATTGTTCTATATTGGTAGGAGGGGGATGGGGTATTGTTCTATATTGGTAGGAGGGGGATGGGGATTGTTCTATATTGGTAGGAGGGGGATGGGAGAATGTTCTATATTGGTAGGAGGGGGATGGGGTATTGTTCTATATTGGTAGGAGGGGGATGGGGTATTGTTCTATATTGGTAGGAGGGGGATGGGGTATTGTTCTATATTGGTAGGAGGGGGATGGGGAATTGTTCTATATTGGTAGGAGGGGGATGGGGTATTGTTCTATATTGGTAGGAGGGGGATGGGAGAATGTTCTATATTGGTAGGAGGGGGATGGGGTATTGTTCTATATTGGTAGGAGGGGGATGGGAGAATGTCTATATTGGTAGGAGGGGGATGGGGTATTGTTCTATATTGGTAGGAGGGGGATGGGGAATTGTTCTATATTGGTAGGAGGGGGATGGGGTATTGTTCTATATTGGTAGGAGGGGGATGGGAGAATTGTTCTATATTGGTAGGAGGGGGATGGGAGAATTCTATATTGGTAGGAGGGGGATGGGGTATTGTTCTATATTGGTAGGAGGGGGATGGGAGAATGTCCTATATTGGTAGGAGGGGGATGGGAGATTGTTCTATATTGGTAGGAGGGGGATGGGGATTGTTCTATATTGGTAGGAGGGGGATGGGAGAATGTTCTATATTGGTAGGAGGGGGATGGGGTATTGTTCTATATTGGTAGGAGGGGGATGGGAGAATTGTTCTATATTGGTAGGAGGGGGATGGGGATTGTTCTATATTGGTAGGAGGGGGATGGGAGAATTGTTCTATATTGGTAGGAGGGGGATGGGATTGTTCTATATTGGTAGGAGGGGGATGGGAGATTGTTCTATATTGGTAGGAGGGGGATGGGAGAATTGTTCTATATTGGTAGGAGGGGGATGGGGAATTGTTCTATATTGGTAGGAGGGGGATGGGAGAATTGTTCTATATTGGTAGGAGGGGGATGGGAGATTGTTCTATATTGGTAGGAGGGGGATGGGGTATTGTTCTATATTGGTAGGAGGGGGATGGGAGTATTGTTCTATATTGGTAGGAGGGGGATGGGGTATTGTTCTATATTGGTAGGAGGGGGATGGGAGAATGTTCCTATATTGGTAGGAGGGGGATGGGGTATTGTTCTATATTGGTAGGAGGGGGATGGGGAATTGTTCTATATTGGTAGGAGGGGGATGGGAGTTCTATATTGGTAGGAGGGGGATGGGGTATTGTTCTATATTGGTAGGAGGGGGATGGGAGAATTGTTCTATATTGGTAGGAGGGGGATGGGAGAATTGTTCTATATTGGTAGGAGGGGGATGGGGATTGTTCTATATTGGTAGGAGGGGGATGGGGTATTGTTCTATATTGGTAGGAGGGGGATGGGGTATTGTTCTATATTGGTAGGAGGGGGATGGGAGAATGTTCTATATTGGTAGGAGGGGGATGGGGATTGTTCTATATTGGTAGGAGGGGGATGGGAGAATGTTCTATATTGGTAGGAGGGGGATGGGAGTTCTATATTGGTAGGAGGGGGATGGGGTATTGTTCTATATTGGTAGGAGGGGGATGGGGATTGTTCTATATTGGTAGGAGGGGGATGGGAGAATGTTCTATATTGGTAGGAGGGGGATGGGGTATTGTTCTATATTGGTAGGAGGGGGATGGGGAATTGTTCTATATTGGTAGGAGGGGGATGGGGTATTGTTCTATATTGGTAGGAGGGGGATGGGAGAATGTTCTATATTGGTAGGAGGGGGATGGGAGTATTGTTCTATATTGGTAGGAGGGGGATGGGAGAATGTTCTATATTGGTAGGAGGGGGATGGGAGATTGTTCTATATTGGTAGGAGGGGGATGGGAGAATTGTTCTATATTGGTAGGAGGGGGATGGGGTATTGTTCTATATTGGTAGGAGGGGGATGGGAGAATGTCCTATATTGGTAGGAGGGGGATGGGGTATTGTTCTATATTGGTAGGAGGGGGATGGGGATTGTTCTATATTGGTAGGAGGGGGATGGGGTATTGTTCTATATTGGTAGGAGGGGGATGGGAGAATTGTTCTATATTGGTAGGAGGGGGATGGGGTATTGTTCTATATTGGTAGGAGGGGGATGGGGATTGTTCTATATTGGTAGGAGGGGGATGGGGTATTGTTCTATATTGGTAGGAGGGGGATGGGAGTATTGTTCTATATTGGTAGGAGGGGGATGGGGTATTGTTCTATATTGGTAGGAGGGGGATGGGAGAATGTCCTATATTGGTAGGAGGGGGATGGGGTATTGTTCTATATTGGTAGGAGGGGGATGGGAGAATGTCCTATATTGGTAGGAGGGGGATGGGAGATTGTTCTATATTGGTAGGAGGGGGATGGGGATTGTTCTATATTGGTAGGAGGGGGATGGGAGAATTGTTCTATATTGGTAGGAGGGGGATGGGGTATTGTTCTATATTGGTAGGAGGGGGATGGGAGAATTGTTCTATATTGGTAGGAGGGGGATGGGAGTATTGTTCTATATTGGTAGGAGGGGGATGGGGATTGTTCTATATTGGTAGGAGGGGGATGGGGTATTGTTCTATATTGGTAGGAGGGGGATGGGGAATTGTTCTATATTGGTAGGAGGGGGATGGGGTATTGTTCTATATTGGTAGGAGGGGGATGGGAGAATGTTCTATATTGGTAGGAGGGGGATGGGGTATTGTTCTATATTGGTAGGAGGGGGATGGGGATTGTTCTATATTGGTAGGAGGGGGATGGGAGAATGTCCTATATTGGTAGGAGGGGGATGGGGTATTGTTCTATATTGGTAGGAGGGGGATGGGAGAATTGTTCTATATTGGTAGGAGGGGGATGGGAGATTGTTCTATATTGGTAGGAGGGGGATGGGAGAATGTTCCTATATTGGTAGGAGGGGGATGGGGTATTGTTCTATATTGGTAGGAGGGGGATGGGGTATTGTTCTATATTGGTAGGAGGGGGATGGGGATTGTTCTATATTGGTAGGAGGGGGATGGGAGAATTGTTCTATATTGGTAGGAGGGGGATGGGGAATTGTTCTATATTGGTAGGAGGGGGATGGGAGAATTGTTCTATATTGGTAGGAGGGGGATGGGGATTGTTCTATATTGGTAGGAGGGGGATGGGGATTGTTCTATATTGGTAGGAGGGGGATGGGGATTGTTCTATATTGGTAGGAGGGGGATGGGAGAATTGTTCTATATTGGTAGGAGGGGGATGGGGTATTGTTCTATATTGGTAGGAGGGGGATGGGGATTGTTCTATATTGGTAGGAGGGGGATGGGAGAATGTTCTATATTGGTAGGAGGGGGATGGGGTATTGTTCTATATTGGTAGGAGGGGGATGGGGAATTGTTCTATATTGGTAGGAGGGGGATGGGGTATTGTTCTATATTGGTAGGAGGGGGATGGGGTATTGTTCTATATTGGTAGGAGGGGGATGGGGATTGTTCTATATTGGTAGGAGGGGGATGGGGTATTGTTCTATATTGGTAGGAGGGGGATGGGGTATTGTTCTATATTGGTAGGAGGGGGATGGGAGAATGTTCCTATATTGGTAGGAGGGGGATGGGGTATTGTTCTATATTGGTAGGAGGGGGATGGGAGAATGTTCTATATTGGTAGGAGGGGGATGGGGTATTGTTCTATATTGGTAGGAGGGGGATGGGAGAATGTTCTATATTGGTAGGAGGGGGATGGGAGAATTCTATATTGGTAGGAGGGGGATGGGGTATTGTTCTATATTGGTAGGAGGGGGATGGGAGAATTGTTCTATATTGGTAGGAGGGGGATGGGAGAATTGTTCTATATTGGTAGGAGGGGGATGGGGATTGTTCTATATTGGTAGGAGGGGGATGGGAGAATGTTCCTATATTGGTAGGAGGGGGATGGGGTATTGTTCTATATTGGTAGGAGGGGGATGGGAGAATTGTTCTATATTGGTAGGAGGGGGATGGGGATTGTTCTATATTGGTAGGAGGGGGATGGGAGAATGTTCTATATTGGTAGGAGGGGGATGGGAGTTCTATATTGGTAGGAGGGGGATGGGAGATTGTTCTATATTGGTAGGAGGGGGATGGGGAATTGTTCTATATTGGTAGGAGGGGGATGGGGTATTGTTCTATATTGGTAGGAGGGGGATGGGAGAATGTTCTATATTGGTAGGAGGGGGATGGGGATTGTTCTATATTGGTAGGAGGGGGATGGGGAATTGTTCTATATTGGTAGGAGGGGGATGGGGTATTGTTCTATATTGGTAGGAGGGGGATGGGGAATTGTTCTATATTGGTAGGAGGGGGATGGGAGATTGTTCTATATTGGTAGGAGGGGGATGGGGTATTGTTCTATATTGGTAGGAGGGGGATGGGGATTGTTCTATATTGGTAGGAGGGGGATGGGAGAATTCCTATATTGGTAGGAGGGGGATGGGGTATTGTTCTATATTGGTAGGAGGGGGATGGGAGAATTGTTCTATATTGGTAGGAGGGGGATGGGAGATTGTTCTATATTGGTAGGAGGGGGATGGGGATTGTTCTATATTGGTAGGAGGGGGATGGGAGAATTGTTCTATATTGGTAGGAGGGGGATGGGGTATTGTTCTATATTGGTAGGAGGGGGATGGGAGAATTGTTCTATATTGGTAGGAGGGGGATGGGGATTGTTCTATATTGGTAGGAGGGGGATGGGAGAATTGTTCTATATTGGTAGGAGGGGGATGGGAGAATTCTATATTGGTAGGAGGGGGATGGGGTATTGTTCTATATTGGTAGGAGGGGGATGGGGTATTGTTCTATATTGGTAGGAGGGGGATGGGAGAATGTTCTATATTGGTAGGAGGGGGATGGGGTATTGTTCTATATTGGTAGGAGGGGGATGGGAGAATGTTCTATATTGGTAGGAGGGGGATGGGAGATTGTTCTATATTGGTAGGAGGGGGATGGGAGAATGTTCCTATATTGGTAGGAGGGGGATGGGAGATTGTTCTATATTGGTAGGAGGGGGATGGGAGAATGTTCTATATTGGTAGGAGGGGGATGGGAGATTGTTCTATATTGGTAGGAGGGGGATGGGAGAATGTCCTATATTGGTAGGAGGGGGATGGGGTATTGTTCTATATTGGTAGGAGGGGGATGGGAGAATGTTCTATATTGGTAGGAGGGGGATGGGGAATTGTTCTATATTGGTAGGAGGGGGATGGGGTATTGTTCTATATTGGTAGGAGGGGGATGGGGTATTGTTCTATATTGGTAGGAGGGGGATGGGAGAATTGTTCTATATTGGTAGGAGGGGGATGGGGTATTGTTCTATATTGGTAGGAGGGGGATGGGGATTGTTCTATATTGGTAGGAGGGGGATGGGGTATTGTTCTATATTGGTAGGAGGGGGATGGGAGAATTGTTCTATATTGGTAGGAGGGGGATGGGGTATTGTTCTATATTGGTAGGAGGGGGATGGGAGTATTGTTCTATATTGGTAGGAGGGGGATGGGGTATTGTTCTATATTGGTAGGAGGGGGATGGGAGAATTGTTCTATATTGGTAGGAGGGGGATGGGAGAATTGTTCTATATTGGTAGGAGGGGGATGGGAGATTGTTCTATATTGGTAGGAGGGGGATGGGGATTGTTCTATATTGGTAGGAGGGGGATGGGAGAATGTCCTATATTGGTAGGAGGGGGATGGGAGATTGTTCTATATTGGTAGGAGGGGGATGGGGATTGTTCTATATTGGTAGGAGGGGGATGGGAGAATTGTTCTATATTGGTAGGAGGGGGATGGGAGATTGTTCTATATTGGTAGGAGGGGGATGGGGATTGTTCTATATTGGTAGGAGGGGGATGGGGTATTGTTCTATATTGGTAGGAGGGGGATGGGAGAATTCCTATATTGGTAGGAGGGGGATGGGGTATTGTTCTATATTGGTAGGAGGGGGATGGGAGAATGTCCTATATTGGTAGGAGGGGGATGGGAGATTGTTCTATATTGGTAGGAGGGGGATGGGGATTGTTCTATATTGGTAGGAGGGGGATGGGAGAATTGTTCTATATTGGTAGGAGGGGGATGGGGTATTGTTCTATATTGGTAGGAGGGGGATGGGAGAATTGTTCTATATTGGTAGGAGGGGGATGGGGATTGTTCTATATTGGTAGGAGGGGGATGGGAGAATTCCTATATTGGTAGGAGGGGGATGGGGTATTGTTCTATATTGGTAGGAGGGGGATGGGAGAATGTCCTATATTGGTAGGAGGGGGATGGGGATTGTTCTATATTGGTAGGAGGGGGATGGGAGAATGTCCTATATTGGTAGGAGGGGGATGGGGATTGTTCTATATTGGTAGGAGGGGGATGGGAGAATTGTTCTATATTGGTAGGAGGGGGATGGGGTATTGTTCTATATTGGTAGGAGGGGGATGGGAGAATTGTTCTATATTGGTAGGAGGGGGATGGGGATTGTTCTATATTGGTAGGAGGGGGATGGGGATTGTTCTATATTGGTAGGAGGGGGATGGGGTATTGTTCTATATTGGTAGGAGGGGGATGGGGTATTGTTCTATATTGGTAGGAGGGGGATGGGAGAATGTCCTATATTGGTAGGAGGGGGATGGGGTATTGTTCTATATTGGTAGGAGGGGGATGGGGTATTGTTCTATATTGGTAGGAGGGGGATGGGGATTGTTCTATATTGGTAGGAGGGGGATGGGGATTGTTCTATATTGGTAGGAGGGGGATGGGGTATTGTTCTATATTGGTAGGAGGGGGATGGGAGAATTGTTCTATATTGGTAGGAGGGGGATGGGGATTGTTCTATATTGGTAGGAGGGGGATGGGAGAATGTTCTATATTGGTAGGAGGGGGATGGGAGATTGTTCTATATTGGTAGGAGGGGGATGGGAGAATGTTCCTATATTGGTAGGAGGGGGATGGGGATTGTTCTATATTGGTAGGAGGGGGATGGGAGAATGTCCTATATTGGTAGGAGGGGGATGGGGTATTGTTCTATATTGGTAGGAGGGGGATGGGAGAATGTCCTATATTGGTAGGAGGGGGATGGGGTATTGTTCTATATTGGTAGGAGGGGGATGGGGTATTGTTCTATATTGGTAGGAGGGGGATGGGGTATTGTTCTATATTGGTAGGAGGGGGATGGGAGTATTGTTCTATATTGGTAGGAGGGGGATGGGAGAATGTCCTATATTGGTAGGAGGGGGATGGGGTATTGTTCTATATTGGTAGGAGGGGGATGGGAGAATGTCCTATATTGGTAGGAGGGGGATGGGGTATTGTTCTATATTGGTAGGAGGGGGATGGGAGAATGTCCTATATTGGTAGGAGGGGGATGGGAGAATTCTATATTGGTAGGAGGGGGATGGGGTATTGTTCTATATTGGTAGGAGGGGGATGGGGAATTGTTCTATATTGGTAGGAGGGGGATGGGAGATTGTTCTATATTGGTAGGAGGGGGATGGGGATTGTTCTATATTGGTAGGAGGGGGATGGGAGAATTGTTCTATATTGGTAGGAGGGGGATGGGAGATTGTTCTATATTGGTAGGAGGGGGATGGGAGAATTGTTCTATATTGGTAGGAGGGGGATGGGGTATTGTTCTATATTGGTAGGAGGGGGATGGGAGAATGTCCTATATTGGTAGGAGGGGGATGGGGATTGTTCTATATTGGTAGGAGGGGGATGGGAGAATGTTCTATATTGGTAGGAGGGGGATGGGAGAATTGTTCTATATTGGTAGGAGGGGGATGGGAGAATGTTCTATATTGGTAGGAGGGGGATGGGGATTGTTCTATATTGGTAGGAGGGGGATGGGAGAATGTCCTATATTGGTAGGAGGGGGATGGGAGATTGTTCTATATTGGTAGGAGGGGGATGGGGTATTGTTCTATATTGGTAGGAGGGGGATGGGGAATTGTTCTATATTGGTAGGAGGGGGATGGGGTATTGTTCTATATTGGTAGGAGGGGGATGGGAGAATGTCCTATATTGGTAGGAGGGGGATGGGGTATTGTTCTATATTGGTAGGAGGGGGATGGGGATTGTTCTATATTGGTAGGAGGGGGATGGGGAATTGTTCTATATTGGTAGGAGGGGGATGGGGTATTGTTCTATATTGGTAGGAGGGGGATGGGAGAATTGTTCTATATTGGTAGGAGGGGGATGGGAGATTGTTCTATATTGGTAGGAGGGGGATGGGAGAATGTTCCTATATTGGTAGGAGGGGGATGGGGTATTGTTCTATATTGGTAGGAGGGGGATGGGAGAATGTCCTATATTGGTAGGAGGGGGATGGGGATTGTTCTATATTGGTAGGAGGGGGATGGGAGAATTCCTATATTGGTAGGAGGGGGATGGGGTATTGTTCTATATTGGTAGGAGGGGGATGGGAGAATGTCCTATATTGGTAGGAGGGGGATGGGAGATTGTTCTATATTGGTAGGAGGGGGATGGGAGAATGTTCTATATTGGTAGGAGGGGGATGGGGTATTGTTCTATATTGGTAGGAGGGGGATGGGAGAATGTCCTATATTGGTAGGAGGGGGATGGGGTATTGTTCTATATTGGTAGGAGGGGGATGGGGTATTGTTCTATATTGGTAGGAGGGGGATGGGGTATTGTTCTATATTGGTAGGAGGGGGATGGGGTATTGTTCTATATTGGTAGGAGGGGGATGGGAGAATTGTTCTATATTGGTAGGAGGGGGATGGGGTATTGTTCTATATTGGTAGGAGGGGGATGGGAGAATGTTCTATATTGGTAGGAGGGGGATGGGAGAATTGTTCTATATTGGTAGGAGGGGGATGGGAGAATGTTCCTATATTGGTAGGAGGGGGATGGGGAATTGTTCTATATTGGTAGGAGGGGGATGGGAGAATTGTTCTATATTGGTAGGAGGGGGATGGGGATTGTTCTATATTGGTAGGAGGGGGATGGGAGAATTGTTCTATATTGGTAGGAGGGGGATGGGGTATTGTTCTATATTGGTAGGAGGGGGATGGGAGAATTGTTCTATATTGGTAGGAGGGGGATGGGGTATTGTTCTATATTGGTAGGAGGGGGATGGGGTATTGTTCTATATTGGTAGGAGGGGGATGGGGATTGTTCTATATTGGTAGGAGGGGGATGGGAGAATGTCCTATATTGGTAGGAGGGGGATGGGGTATTGTTCTATATTGGTAGGAGGGGGATGGGGATTGTTCTATATTGGTAGGAGGGGGATGGGAGAATGTCCTATATTGGTAGGAGGGGGATGGGGTATTGTTCTATATTGGTAGGAGGGGGATGGGGTATTGTTCTATATTGGTAGGAGGGGGATGGGGTATTGTTCTATATTGGTAGGAGGGGGATGGGGTATTGTTCTATATTGGTAGGAGGGGGATGGGGTATTGTTCTATATTGGTAGGAGGGGGATGGGAGAATTGTTCTATATTGGTAGGAGGGGGATGGGGATTGTTCTATATTGGTAGGAGGGGGATGGGAGAATGTTCTATATTGGTAGGAGGGGGATGGGGTATTGTTCTATATTGGTAGGAGGGGGATGGGAGAATGTTCTATATTGGTAGGAGGGGGATGGGGTATTGTTCTATATTGGTAGGAGGGGGATGGGAGAATTGTTCTATATTGGTAGGAGGGGGATGGGAGTTCTATATTGGTAGGAGGGGGATGGGGTATTGTTCTATATTGGTAGGAGGGGGATGGGAGAATTGTTCTATATTGGTAGGAGGGGGATGGGAGAATTGTTCTATATTGGTAGGAGGGGGATGGGGATTGTTCTATATTGGTAGGAGGGGGATGGGAGAATTGTTCTATATTGGTAGGAGGGGGATGGGGATTGTTCTATATTGGTAGGAGGGGGATGGGGTATTGTTCTATATTGGTAGGAGGGGGATGGGAGAATTCTATATTGGTAGGAGGGGGATGGGAGAATTGTTCTATATTGGTAGGAGGGGGATGGGGTATTGTTCTATATTGGTAGGAGGGGGATGGGGTATTGTTCTATATTGGTAGGAGGGGGATGGGAGAATTGTTCTATATTGGTAGGAGGGGGATGGGAGTTCTATATTGGTAGGAGGGGGATGGGGTATTGTTCTATATTGGTAGGAGGGGGATGGGAGAATGTCTATATTGGTAGGAGGGGGATGGGAGAATTCCTATATTGGTAGGAGGGGGATGGGGATTGTTCTATATTGGTAGGAGGGGGATGGGAGAATGTTCTATATTGGTAGGAGGGGGATGGGAGAATATCCTATATTGGTAGGAGGGGGATGGGAGATTGTTCTATATTGGTAGGAGGGGGATGGGAGAATGTTCTATATTGGTAGGAGGGGGATGGGGATTGTTCTATATTGGTAGGAGGGGGATGGGAGAATGTCCTATATTGGTAGGAGGGGGATGGGGTATTGTTCTATATTGGTAGGAGGGGGATGGGGTATTGTTCTATATTGGTAGGAGGGGGATGGGGTATTGTTCTATATTGGTAGGAGGGGGATGGGGTATTGTTCTATATTGGTAGGAGGGGGATGGGGTATTGTTCTATATTGGTAGGAGGGGGATGGGGTATTGTTCTATATTGGTAGGAGGGGGATGGGGATTGTTCTATATTGGTAGGAGGGGGATGGGAGAATTCTATATTGGTAGGAGGGGGATGGGGTATTGTTCTATATTGGTAGGAGGGGGATGGGGTATTGTTCTATATTGGTAGGAGGGGGATGGGAGATTGTTCTATATTGGTAGGAGGGGGATGGGGATTGTTCTATATTGGTAGGAGGGGGATGGGAGAATTGTTCTATATTGGTAGGAGGGGGATGGGGTATTGTTCTATATTGGTAGGAGGGGGATGGGAGAATGTCCTATATTGGTAGGAGGGGGATGGGGATTGTTCTATATTGGTAGGAGGGGGATGGGAGAATGTCCTATATTGGTAGGAGGGGGATGGGAGAATTCTATATTGGTAGGAGGGGGATGGGGATTGTTCTATATTGGTAGGAGGGGGATGGGGTATTGTTCTATATTGGTAGGAGGGGGATGGGAGAATGTTCTATATTGGTAGGAGGGGGATGGGGTATTGTTCTATATTGGTAGGAGGGGGATGGGGAATTGTTCTATATTGGTAGGAGGGGGATGGGAGAATTGTTCTATATTGGTAGGAGGGGGATGGGAGAATTGTTCTATATTGGTAGGAGGGGGATGGGAGTATTGTTCTATATTGGTAGGAGGGGGATGGGAGAATTGTTCTATATTGGTAGGAGGGGGATGGGAGATTGTTCTATATTGGTAGGAGGGGGATGGGAGAATGTTCTATATTGGTAGGAGGGGGATGGGGTATTGTTCTATATTGGTAGGAGGGGGATGGGAGAATGTTCTATATTGGTAGGAGGGGGATGGGGTATTGTTCTATATTGGTAGGAGGGGGATGGGGATTGTTCTATATTGGTAGGAGGGGGATGGGGTATTGTTCTATATTGGTAGGAGGGGGATGGGAGAATGTTCTATATTGGTAGGAGGGGGATGGGGTATTGTTCTATATTGGTAGGAGGGGGATGGGAGAATGTTCTATATTGGTAGGAGGGGGATGGGGTATTGTTCTATATTGGTAGGAGGGGGATGGGAGAATGTCCTATATTGGTAGGAGGGGGATGGGAGAATTCTATATTGGTAGGAGGGGGATGGGGTATTGTTCTATATTGGTAGGAGGGGGATGGGAGAATGTCCTATATTGGTAGGAGGGGGATGGGAGATTGTTCTATATTGGTAGGAGGGGGATGGGGATTGTTCTATATTGGTAGGAGGGGGATGGGAGAATGTTCTATATTGGTAGGAGGGGGATGGGAGATTGTTCTATATTGGTAGGAGGGGGATGGGAGAATGTCCTATATTGGTAGGAGGGGGATGGGGATTGTTCTATATTGGTAGGAGGGGGATGGGAGAATGTTCTATATTGGTAGGAGGGGGATGGGGATTGTTCTATATTGGTAGGAGGGGGATGGGAGAATGTTCTATATTGGTAGGAGGGGGATGGGAGATTGTTCTATATTGGTAGGAGGGGGATGGGAGAATTGTTCTATATTGGTAGGAGGGGGATGGGGATTGTTCTATATTGGTAGGAGGGGGATGGGAGAATGTCCTATATTGGTAGGAGGGGGATGGGGTATTGTTCTATATTGGTAGGAGGGGGATGGGGTATTGTTCTATATTGGTAGGAGGGGGATGGGGAATTGTTCTATATTGGTAGGAGGGGGATGGGGTATTGTTCTATATTGGTAGGAGGGGGATGGGAGAATGTCCTATATTGGTAGGAGGGGGATGGGGTATTGTTCTATATTGGTAGGAGGGGGATGGGGATTGTTCTATATTGGTAGGAGGGGGATGGGAGAATTGTTCCTATATTGGTAGGAGGGGGATGGGGTATTGTTCTATATTGGTAGGAGGGGGATGGGAGAATGTTCTATATTGGTAGGAGGGGGATGGGAGATTGTTCTATATTGGTAGGAGGGGGATGGGAGAATGTCCTATATTGGTAGGAGGGGGATGGGGTATTGTTCTATATTGGTAGGAGGGGGATGGGAGAATGTTCTATATTGGTAGGAGGGGGATGGGGATTGTTCTATATTGGTAGGAGGGGGATGGGAGAATTCTATATTGGTAGGAGGGGGATGGGGAATTGTTCTATATTGGTAGGAGGGGGATGGGGTATTGTTCTATATTGGTAGGAGGGGGATGGGAGATTGTTCTATATTGGTAGGAGGGGGATGGGAGAATGTTCTATATTGGTAGGAGGGGGATGGGGTATTGTTCTATATTGGTAGGAGGGGGATGGGAGAATGTTCCTATATTGGTAGGAGGGGGATGGGGTATTGTTCTATATTGGTAGGAGGGGGATGGGGTATTGTTCTATATTGGTAGGAGGGGGATGGGGTATTGTTCTATATTGGTAGGAGGGGGATGGGGTATTGTTCTATATTGGTAGGAGGGGGATGGGAGAATTGTTCTATATTGGTAGGAGGGGGATGGGGTATTGTTCTATATTGGTAGGAGGGGGATGGGGTATTGTTCTATATTGGTAGGAGGGGGATGGGAGATTGTTCTATATTGGTAGGAGGGGGATGGGAGAATGTTCCTATATTGGTAGGAGGGGGATGGGGTATTGTTCTATATTGGTAGGAGGGGGATGGGAGAATGTCCTATATTGGTAGGAGGGGGATGGGGTATTGTTCTATATTGGTAGGAGGGGGATGGGAGAATGTCCTATATTGGTAGGAGGGGGATGGGGTATTGTTCTATATTGGTAGGAGGGGGATGGGAGAATGTTCCTATATTGGTAGGAGGGGGATGGGGTATTGTTCTATATTGGTAGGAGGGGGATGGGGTATTGTTCTATATTGGTAGGAGGGGGATGGGGATTGTTCTATATTGGTAGGAGGGGGATGGGAGAATGTTCTATATTGGTAGGAGGGGGATGGGGTATTGTTCTATATTGGTAGGAGGGGGATGGGGTATTGTTCTATATTGGTAGGAGGGGGATGGGAGAATGTCCTATATTGGTAGGAGGGGGATGGGGTATTGTTCTATATTGGTAGGAGGGGGATGGGGTATTGTTCTATATTGGTAGGAGGGGGATGGGGTATTGTTCTATATTGGTAGGAGGGGGATGGGGTATTGTTCTATATTGGTAGGAGGGGGATGGGGTATTGTTCTATATTGGTAGGAGGGGGATGGGAGAATGTTCCTATATTGGTAGGAGGGGGATGGGGTATTGTTCTATATTGGTAGGAGGGGGATGGGAGAATGTCCTATATTGGTAGGAGGGGGATGGGGTATTGTTCTATATTGGTAGGAGGGGGATGGGAGAATGTTCCTATATTGGTAGGAGGGGGATGGGGTATTGTTCTATATTGGTAGGAGGGGGATGGGAGAATGTTCTATATTGGTAGGAGGGGGATGGGATTGTTCTATATTGGTAGGAGGGGGATGGGGTATTGTTCTATATTGGTAGGAGGGGGATGGGAGAATGTCCTATATTGGTAGGAGGGGGATGGGAGATTGTTCTATATTGGTAGGAGGGGGATGGGGAATTGTTCTATATTGGTAGGAGGGGGATGGGAGAATGTTCTATATTGGTAGGAGGGGGATGGGGTATTGTTCTATATTGGTAGGAGGGGGATGGGAGAATTGTTCTATATTGGTAGGAGGGGGATGGGGATTGTTCTATATTGGTAGGAGGGGGATGGGGAATTGTTCTATATTGGTAGGAGGGGGATGGGAGAATTCCTATATTGGTAGGAGGGGGATGGGAGATTGTTCTATATTGGTAGGAGGGGGATGGGAGAATGTTCTATATTGGTAGGAGGGGGATGGGGTATTGTTCTATATTGGTAGGAGGGGGATGGGAGAATGTCCTATATTGGTAGGAGGGGGATGGGGTATTGTTCTATATTGGTAGGAGGGGGATGGGGTATTGTTCTATATTGGTAGGAGGGGGATGGGGTATTGTTCTATATTGGTAGGAGGGGGATGGGGTATTGTTCTATATTGGTAGGAGGGGGATGGGAGAATGTTCTATATTGGTAGGAGGGGGATGGGGTATTGTTCTATATTGGTAGGAGGGGGATGGGGATTGTTCTATATTGGTAGGAGGGGGATGGGAGAATTCTATATTGGTAGGAGGGGGATGGGGTATTGTTCTATATTGGTAGGAGGGGGATGGGAGAATGTCCTATATTGGTAGGAGGGGGATGGGGTATTGTTCTATATTGGTAGGAGGGGGATGGGGAATTGTTCTATATTGGTAGGAGGGGGATGGGAGAATGTTCTATATTGGTAGGAGGGGGATGGGGTATTGTTCTATATTGGTAGGAGGGGGATGGGAGAATTGTTCTATATTGGTAGGAGGGGGATGGGGATTGTTCTATATTGGTAGGAGGGGGATGGGAGAATGTTCTATATTGGTAGGAGGGGGATGGGAGAATTCTATATTGGTAGGAGGGGGATGGGGATTGTTCTATATTGGTAGGAGGGGGATGGGGATTGTTCTATATTGGTAGGAGGGGGATGGGAGAATGTTCTATATTGGTAGGAGGGGGATGGGGTATTGTTCTATATTGGTAGGAGGGGGATGGGAGAATGACCTATATTGGTAGGAGGGGGATGGGAGATTGTTCTATATTGGTAGGAGGGGGATGGGAGAATGTCCTATATTGGTAGGAGGGGGATGGGAGATTGTTCTATATTGGTAGGAGGGGGATGGGAGAATGTCCTATATTGGTAGGAGGGGGATGGGAGATTGTTCTATATTGGTAGGAGGGGGATGGGAGAATGTCCTATATTGGTAGGAGGGGGATGGGGTATTGTTCTATATTGGTAGGAGGGGGATGGGAGAATTGTTCCTATATTGGTAGGAGGGGGATGGGGTATTGTTCTATATTGGTAGGAGGGGGATGGGGTATTGTTCTATATTGGTAGGAGGGGGATGGGGTATTGTTCTATATTGGTAGGAGGGGGATGGGAGAATTGTTCTATATTGGTAGGAGGGGGATGGGGTATTGTTCTATATTGGTAGGAGGGGGATGGGGATTGTTCTATATTGGTAGGAGGGGGATGGGGTATTGTTCTATATTGGTAGGAGGGGGATGGGAGAATGTTCTATATTGGTAGGAGGGGGATGGGGTATTGTTCTATATTGGTAGGAGGGGGATGGGAGAATGTCCTATATTGGTAGGAGGGGGATGGGGTATTGTTCTATATTGGTAGGAGGGGGATGGGAGAATGACCTATATTGGTAGGAGGGGGATGGGAGATTGTTCTATATTGGTAGGAGGGGGATGGGGATTGTTCTATATTGGTAGGAGGGGGATGGGAGAATGTCCTATATTGGTAGGAGGGGGATGGGGTATTGTTCTATATTGGTAGGAGGGGGATGGGAGAATGTCCTATATTGGTAGGAGGGGGATGGGGATTGTTCTATATTGGTAGGAGGGGGATGGGGATTGTTCTATATTGGTAGGAGGGGGATGGGAGAATTGTTCTATATTGGTAGGAGGGGGATGGGGATTGTTCTATATTGGTAGGAGGGGGATGGGGATTGTTCTATATTGGTAGGAGGGGGATGGGGTATTGTTCTATATTGGTAGGAGGGGGATGGGGATTGTTCTATATTGGTAGGAGGGGGATGGGGATTGTTCTATATTGGTAGGAGGGGGATGGGAGAATGTCCTATATTGGTAGGAGGGGGATGGGGTATTGTTCTATATTGGTAGGAGGGGGATGGGAGAATGTTCTATATTGGTAGGAGGGGGATGGGAGATTGTTCTATATTGGTAGGAGGGGGATGGGAGAATGTCCTATATTGGTAGGAGGGGGATGGGGTATTGTTCTATATTGGTAGGAGGGGGATGGGAGAATGTCCTATATTGGTAGGAGGGGGATGGGGATTGTTCTATATTGGTAGGAGGGGGATGGGAGAATGTCCTATATTGGTAGGAGGGGGATGGGGTATTGTTCTATATTGGTAGGAGGGGGATGGGAGAATTGTTCTATATTGGTAGGAGGGGGATGGGGTATTGTTCTATATTGGTAGGAGGGGGATGGGGTATTGTTCTATATTGGTAGGAGGGGGATGGGGATTGTTCTATATTGGTAGGAGGGGGATGGGAGAATGTCTATATTGGTAGGAGGGGGATGGGGTATTGTTCTATATTGGTAGGAGGGGGATGGGGATTGTTCTATATTGGTAGGAGGGGGATGGGAGAATGTTCTATATTGGTAGGAGGGGGATGGGGTATTGTTCTATATTGGTAGGAGGGGGATGGGGTATTGTTCTATATTGGTAGGAGGGGGATGGGGTATTGTTCTATATTGGTAGGAGGGGGATGGGGTATTGTTCTATATTGGTAGGAGGGGGATGGGGTATTGTTCTATATTGGTAGGAGGGGGATGGGAGAATGTCCTATATTGGTAGGAGGGGGATGGGGTATTGTTCTATATTGGTAGGAGGGGGATGGGAGAATGTCCTATATTGGTAGGAGGGGGATGGGGTATTGTTCTATATTGGTAGGAGGGGGATGGGAGAATGTCCTATATTGGTAGGAGGGGGATGGGGTATTGTTCTATATTGGTAGGAGGGGGATGGGAGAATGTTCTATATTGGTAGGAGGGGGATGGGAGAATTCCTATATTGGTAGGAGGGGGATGGGGTATTGTTCTATATTGGTAGGAGGGGGATGGGAGAATGTCCTATATTGGTAGGAGGGGGATGGGAGATTGTTCTATATTGGTAGGAGGGGGATGGGGATTGTTCTATATTGGTAGGAGGGGGATGGGAGAATTGTTCTATATTGGTAGGAGGGGGATGGGGTATTGTTCTATATTGGTAGGAGGGGGATGGGAGAATGTCCTATATTGGTAGGAGGGGGATGGGGATTGTTCTATATTGGTAGGAGGGGGATGGGAGAATGTTCTATATTGGTAGGAGGGGGATGGGAGAATTCCTATATTGGTAGGAGGGGGATGGGAGATTGTTCTATATTGGTAGGAGGGGGATGGGAGAATGTCCTATATTGGTAGGAGGGGGATGGGGATTGTTCTATATTGGTAGGAGGGGGATGGGAGAATGTCCTATATTGGTAGGAGGGGGATGGGGTATTGTTCTATATTGGTAGGAGGGGGATGGGGTATTGTTCTATATTGGTAGGAGGGGGATGGGGTATTGTTCTATATTGGTAGGAGGGGGATGGGGTATTGTTCTATATTGGTAGGAGGGGGATGGGAGAATGTCCTATATTGGTAGGAGGGGGATGGGGTATTGTTCTATATTGGTAGGAGGGGGATGGGGATTGTTCTATATTGGTAGGAGGGGGATGGGAGAATTCCTATATTGGTAGGAGGGGGATGGGGTATTGTTCTATATTGGTAGGAGGGGGATGGGAGAATGTCCTATATTGGTAGGAGGGGGATGGGAGATTGTTCTATATTGGTAGGAGGGGGATGGGGATTGTTCTATATTGGTAGGAGGGGGATGGGAGAATGTCCTATATTGGTAGGAGGGGGATGGGGTATTGTTCTATATTGGTAGGAGGGGGATGGGAGAATGTCCTATATTGGTAGGAGGGGGATGGGGATTGTTCTATATTGGTAGGAGGGGGATGGGAGAATGTCCTATATTGGTAGGAGGGGGATGGGAGAATTCCTATATTGGTAGGAGGGGGATGGGAGAATTGTTCTATATTGGTAGGAGGGGGATGGGGTATTGTTCTATATTGGTAGGAGGGGGATGGGAGAATGTTCTATATTGGTAGGAGGGGGATGGGGTATTGTTCTATATTGGTAGGAGGGGGATGGGAGAATGACCTATATTGGTAGGAGGGGGATGGGAGATTGTTCTATATTGGTAGGAGGGGGATGGGAGAATTGTTCTATATTGGTAGGAGGGGGATGGGAGATTGTTCTATATTGGTAGGAGGGGGATGGGGTATTGTTCTATATTGGTAGGAGGGGGATGGGAGATTGTTCTATATTGGTAGGAGGGGGATGGGAGAATGTCCTATATTGGTAGGAGGGGGATGGGGTATTGTTCTATATTGGTAGGAGGGGGATGGGAGAATGTCCTATATTGGTAGGAGGGGGATGGGGTATTGTTCTATATTGGTAGGAGGGGGATGGGGTATTGTTCTATATTGGTAGGAGGGGGATGGGGTATTGTTCTATATTGGTAGGAGGGGGATGGGAGAATGTCCTATATTGGTAGGAGGGGGATGGGGTATTGTTCTATATTGGTAGGAGGGGGATGGGGATTGTTCTATATTGGTAGGAGGGGGATGGGGAATTGTTCTATATTGGTAGGAGGGGGATGGGAGAATTGTTCTATATTGGTAGGAGGGGGATGGGGTATTGTTCTATATTGGTAGGAGGGGGATGGGAGAATGTCCTATATTGGTAGGAGGGGGATGGGGTATTGTTCTATATTGGTAGGAGGGGGATGGGAGAATGTTCTATATTGGTAGGAGGGGGATGGGAGATTGTTCTATATTGGTAGGAGGGGGATGGGGATTGTTCTATATTGGTAGGAGGGGGATGGGAGAATGTCCTATATTGGTAGGAGGGGGATGGGGTATTGTTCTATATTGGTAGGAGGGGGATGGGAGAATGTTCTATATTGGTAGGAGGGGGATGGGAGATTGTTCTATATTGGTAGGAGGGGGATGGGGATTGTTCTATATTGGTAGGAGGGGGATGGGAGAATGTTCTATATTGGTAGGAGGGGGATGGGGTATTGTTCTATATTGGTAGGAGGGGGATGGGGATTGTTCTATATTGGTAGGAGGGGGATGGGAGAATGTCCTATATTGGTAGGAGGGGGATGGGGTATTGTTCTATATTGGTAGGAGGGGGATGGGGATTGTTCTATATTGGTAGGAGGGGGATGGGAGAATGTCCTATATTGGTAGGAGGGGGATGGGGTATTGTTCTATATTGGTAGGAGGGGGATGGGAGAATGACCTATATTGGTAGGAGGGGGATGGGAGATTGTTCTATATTGGTAGGAGGGGGATGGGAGATTGTTCTATATTGGTAGGAGGGGGATGGGGTATTGTTCTATATTGGTAGGAGGGGGATGGGGTATTGTTCTATATTGGTAGGAGGGGGATGGGGTATTGTTCTATATTGGTAGGAGGGGGATGGGAGAATGTCCTATATTGGTAGGAGGGGGATGGGGTATTGTTCTATATTGGTAGGAGGGGGATGGGGATTGTTCTATATTGGTAGGAGGGGGATGGGAGAATGTCCTATATTGGTAGGAGGGGGATGGGGTATTGTTCTATATTGGTAGGAGGGGGATGGGAGAATGACCTATATTGGTAGGAGGGGGATGGGAAATTGTTCTATATTGGTAGGAGGGGGATGGGAGATTGTTCTATATTGGTAGGAGGGGGATGGGGATTGTTCTATATTGGTAGGAGGGGGATGGGAGAATGTTCTATATTGGTAGGAGGGGGATGGGGTATTGTTCTATATTGGTAGGAGGGGGATGGGAGAATGTCCTATATTGGTAGGAGGGGGATGGGGTATTGTTCTATATTGGTAGGAGGGGGATGGGGTATTGTTCTATATTGGTAGGAGGGGGATGGGGTATTGTTCTATATTGGTAGGAGGGGGATGGGAGAATGTTCTATATTGGTAGGAGGGGGATGGGAGATTGTTCTATATTGGTAGGAGGGGGATGGGAGAATGTTCCTATATTGGTAGGAGGGGGATGGGGTATTGTTCTATATTGGTAGGAGGGGGATGGGAGAATGTCCTATATTGGTAGGAGGGGGATGGGGTATTGTTCTATATTGGTAGGAGGGGGATGGGGTATTGTTCTATATTGGTAGGAGGGGGATGGGGTATTGTTCTATATTGGTAGGAGGGGGATGGGAGAATGTCCTATATTGGTAGGAGGGGGATGGGGTATTGTTCTATATTGGTAGGAGGGGGATGGGGTATTGTTCTATATTGGTAGGAGGGGGATGGGAGAATGTCCTATATTGGTAGGAGGGGGATGGGAGAATGTTCTATATTGGTAGGAGGGGGATGGGAGAATTCCTATATTGGTAGGAGGGGGATGGGGTATTGTTCTATATTGGTAGGAGGGGGATGGGGTATTGTTCTATATTGGTAGGAGGGGGATGGGGTATTGTTCTATATTGGTAGGAGGGGGATGGGGTATTGTTCTATATTGGTAGGAGGGGGATGGGAGAATGACCTATATTGGTAGGAGGGGGATGGGGTATTGTTCTATATTGGTAGGAGGGGGATGGGGTATTGTTCTATATTGGTAGGAGGGGGATGGGGTATTGTTCTATATTGGTAGGAGGGGGATGGGGTATTGTTCTATATTGGTAGGAGGGGGATGGGAGAATGTTCTATATTGGTAGGAGGGGGATGGGGTATTGTTCTATATTGGTAGGAGGGGGATGGGGTATTGTTCTATATTGGTAGGAGGGGGATGGGGTATTGTTCTATATTGGTAGGAGGGGGATGGGAGAATGTTCTATATTGGTAGGAGGGGGATGGGGTATTGTTCTATATTGGTAGGAGGGGGATGGGGTATTGTTCTATATTGGTAGGAGGGGGATGGGAGAATGTTCTATATTGGTAGGAGGGGGATGGGGTATTGTTCTATATTGGTAGGAGGGGGATGGGGTATTGTTCTATATTGGTAGGAGGGGGATGGGAGAATGTCCTATATTGGTAGGAGGGGGATGGGGATTGTTCTATATTGGTAGGAGGGGGATGGGGTATTGTTCTATATTGGTAGGAGGGGGATGGGAGAATGTCCTATATTGGTAGGAGGGGGATGGGGTATTGTTCTATATTGGTAGGAGGGGGATGGGAGAATGACCTATATTGGTAGGAGGGGGATGGGGTATTGTTCTATATTGGTAGGAGGGGGATGGGGTATTGTTCTATATTGGTAGGAGGGGGATGGGAGAATGTCCTATATTGGTAGGAGGGGGATGGGGTATTGTTCTATATTGGTAGGAGGGGGATGGGGTATTGTTCTATATTGGTAGGAGGGGGATGGGGTATTGTTCTATATTGGTAGGAGGGGGATGGGGTATTGTTCTATATTGGTAGGAGGGGGATGGGAGAATGTTCTATATTGGTAGGAGGGGGATGGGGTATTGTTCTATATTGGTAGGAGGGGGATGGGGTATTGTTCTATATTGGTAGGAGGGGGATGGGAGAATGACCTATATTGGTAGGAGGGGGATGGGGTATTGTTCTATATTGGTAGGAGGGGGATGGGGTATTGTTCTATATTGGTAGGAGGGGGATGGGAGAATGTCCTATATTGGTAGGAGGGGGATGGGGATTGTTCTATATTGGTAGGAGGGGGATGGGGTATTGTTCTATATTGGTAGGAGGGGGATGGGAGAATGTCCTATATTGGTAGGAGGGGGATGGGGTATTGTTCTATATTGGTAGGAGGGGGATGGGAGAATGTCCTATATTGGTAGGAGGGGGATGGGGTATTGTTCTATATTGGTAGGAGGGGGATGGGAGAATGTCCTATATTGGTAGGAGGGGGATGGGGTATTGTTCTATATTGGTAGGAGGGGGATGGGAGAATGACCTATATTGGTAGGAGGGGGATGGGAGAATGTCCTATATTGGTAGGAGGGGGATGGGGATTGTTCTATATTGGTAGGAGGGGGATGGGGTATTGTTCTATATTGGTAGGAGGGGGATGGGAGAATGTCCTATATTGGTAGGAGGGGGATGGGGATTGTTCTATATTGGTAGGAGGGGGATGGGGTATTGTTCTATATTGGTAGGAGGGGGATGGGAGAATGTCCTATATTGGTAGGAGGGGGATGGGGTATTGTTCTATATTGGTAGGAGGGGGATGGGAGAATGTCCTATATTGGTAGGAGGGGGATGGGAGAATGTCCTATATTGGTAGGAGGGGGATGGGGTATTGTTCTATATTGGTAGGAGGGGGATGGGAGAATGTCCTATATTGGTAGGAGGGGGATGGGGATTGTTCTATATTGGTAGGAGGGGGATGGGGTATTGTTCTATATTGGTAGGAGGGGGATGGGAGAATGACCTATATTGGTAGGAGGGGGATGGGGATTGTTCTATATTGGTAGGAGGGGGATGGGGATTGTTCTATATTGGTAGGAGGGGGATGGGGTATTGTTCTATATTGGTAGGAGGGGGATGGGAGAATGTCCTATATTGGTAGGAGGGGGATGGGGATTGTTCTATATTGGTAGGAGGGGGATGGGGTATTGTTCTATATTGGTAGGAGGGGGATGGGAGAATGACCTATATTGGTAGGAGGGGGATGGGGTATTGTTCTATATTGGTAGGAGGGGGATGGGGTATTGTTCTATATTGGTAGGAGGGGGATGGGAGAATGTCCTATATTGGTAGGAGGGGGATGGGGTATTGTTCTATATTGGTAGGAGGGGGATGGGGTATTGTTCTATATTGGTAGGAGGGGGATGGGAGAATGTCCTATATTGGTAGGAGGGGGATGGGGTATTGTTCTATATTGGTAGGAGGGGGATGGGGTATTGTTCTATATTGGTAGGAGGGGGATGGGAGAATGTCCTATATTGGTAGGAGGGGGATGGGGGATTGTTCTATATTGGTAGGAGGGGGATGGGGTATTGTTCTATATTGGTAGGAGGGGGATGGGAGAATGTCCTATATTGGTAGGAGGGGGATGGGGGATTGTTCTATATTGGTAGGAGGGGGATGGGGTATTGTTCTATATTGGTAGGAGGGGATGGGAGAATGTCCTATATTGGTAGGAGGGGGATGGGGTATTGTTCTATATTGGTAGGAGGGGGATGGGGTATTGTTCTATATTGGTAGGAAGGGGATGGGAGAATGTCCTATATTGGTAGGAGGGGGATGGGGATTGTTCTATATTGGTAGGAGGGGGATGGGGTATTGTTCTATATTGGTAGGAGGGGGATGGGGGAATGTCCTATATTGGTAGGAGGGGGATGGGAGAATGACCTATATTGGTAGGAAGGGGATGGGGTATTGTTCTATATTGGTAGGAGGGGGATGGGGTATTGTTCTATATTGGTAGGAGGGGATGGGAGAATGTCCTATATTGGTAGGAGGGGGATGGGGTATTGTTCTATATTGGTAGGAGGGGGATGGGAGAATGACCTATATTGGTAGGAAGGGGATGGGGTATTGTTCTATATTGGTAGGAGGGGGATGGGAGAATGACCTATATTGGTAGGAAGGGGATGGGGTATTGTTCTATATTGGTAGGAGGGGGATGGGGTATTGTTCTATATTGGTAGGAGGGGGATGGGAGAATGACCTATATTGGTAGGAAGGGGATGGGGTATTGTTCTATATTGGTAGGAGGGGGATGGGGTATTGTTCTATATTGGTAGGAGGGGATGGGAGAATGTCCTATATTGGTAGGAGGGGGATGGGGTATTGTTCTATATTGGTAGGAGGGGGATGGGAGAATGACCTATATTGGTAGGAAGGGGATGGGGTATTGTTCTATATTGGTAGGAGGGGGATGGGAGAATGACCTATATTGGTAGGAAGGGGATGGGGTATTGTTCTATATTGGTAGGAGGGGGATGGGGTATTGTTCTATATTGGTAGGAGGGGGATGGGAGAATGACCTATATTGGTAGGAAGGGGATGGGGTATTGTTCTATATTGGTAGGAAGGGGATGGGAGAATGTCCTATATTGGTAGGAGGGGGATGGGGGATTGTTCTATATTGGTAGGAGGGGGATGAGGTATTGTTCTATATTGGTAGGAGGGGGATGGGAGAATGTCCTATATTGGTAGGAGGGGGATGGGGTATTGTTCTATATTGGTAGGAGGGGGATGGGAGAATGTCCTATATTGGTAGGAGGGGGATGGGGGATTGTTCTATATTGGTAGGAGGGGGATGGGGTATTGTTCTATATTGGTAGGAGGGGGATGGGAGAATGTCCTATATTGGTAGGAGGGGGATGGGGTATTGTTCTATATTGGTAGGAGGGGGATGGGAGAATGTCCTATATTGGTAGGAGGGGGATGGGGTATTGTTCTATATTGGTAGGAGGGGGATGGGAGAAAGTCCTATATTGGTAGGAGGGGGATGGGGGATTGTTCTATATTGGTAGGAGGGGGATGGGAGAAAGTCCTATATTGGTAGGAGGGGGATGGGGTATTGTTCTATATTGGTAGGAGGGGGATGGGAGAAAGTCCTATATTGGTAGGAGGGGGATGGGGTATTGTTCTATATTGGTAGGAGGGGGATGGGAGAATATCCTATATTGGTAGGAGGGGGGTGGGGGATTGTTCTATATTGGTAGGAGGGGGATGGGGGATTGTTCTATATTGGTAGGAGGGGGATGGGAGAATGTCCTATATTGGTAGGAGGGGGATGGGGGATTGTTCTATATTGGTAGGAGGGGGATGGGAGAATGTCCTATATTGGTAGGAGGGGGATGGGGTATTGTTCTATATTGGTAGGAGGGGGATGGGAGAAAGTCCTATATTGGTAGGAGGGGGATGGGGTATTGTTCTATATTGGTAGGAGGGGGATGGGAGAAAGTCCTATATTGGTAGGAGGGGGATGGGGTATTGTTCTATATTGGTAGGAGGGGGATGGGAGAAAGTCCTATATTGGTAGGAGGGGGATGGGGTATTGTTCTATATTGGTAGGAGGGGGATGGGAGAATATCCTATATTGGTAGGAGGGGGGTGGGGGATTGTTCTATATTGGTAGGAGGGGGATGGGGGATTGTTCCATATTGGTAGGAGGGGGATGGGAGAATGTCCTATATTGGTAGGAGGGGGATGGGGGATTGTTCTATATTGGTAGGAGGGGGATGGGAGAATGTCCTATATTGGTAGGAGGGGGATGGGGGATTGTTCTATATTGGTAGGAGGGGGATGGGAGAAAGTCCTATATTGGTAGGAGGGGGATGGGGTATTGTTCTATATTGGTAGGAGGGGGATGGGAGAAAGTCCTATATTGGTAGGAGGGGGATGGGGGATTGTTCTATATTGGTAGGAGGGGGATGGGAGAATGTCCTATATTGGTAGGAGGGGGATGGGGGATTGTTCTATATTGGTAGGAGGGGGATGGGAGAAAGTCCTATATTGGTAGGAGGGGGATTGGGTATTGTTCTATATTGGTAGGAGGGGGATGGGAGAAAGTCCTATATTGGTAGGAGGGGGATGGGGTATTGTTCTATATTGGTAGGAGGGGGATGGGAGAATATCCTATATTGGTAGGAGGGGGGTGGGGGATTGTTCTATATTGGTAGGAGGGGGATGGGGGATTGTTCTATATTGGTAGGAGGGGGATGGGAGAATGTCCTATATTGGTAGGAGGGGGATGGGGGATTGTTCTATATTGGTAGGAGGGGGATGGGAGAATGTCCTATATTGGTAGGAGGGGGATGGGGGATTGTTCTATATTGGTAGGAGGGGGATGGGAGAATGTCCTATATTGGTAGGAGGGGGATGGGGGATTGTTCTATATTGGTAGGAGGGGGATGGGAGAAAGTCCTATATTGGTAGGAGGGGGATGGGGTATTGTTCTATATTGGTAGGAGGGGGATGGGAGAAAGTCCTATATTGGTAGGAGGGGGATGGGGGATTGTTCTATATTGGTAGGAGGGGGATGGGAGAAAGTCCTATATTGGTAGGAGGGGGATGGGGGATTGTTCTATATTGGTAGGAGGGGGATGGGAGAATGTCCTATATTGGTAGGAGGGGGATGGGGTATTGTTCTATATTGGTAGGAGGGGGATGGGGGATTGTCCTATATTGGTAGGAGGGGGATGGGGTATTGTTCTATATTGGTAGGAGGGGGATGGGGGATTGTTCTATATTGGTAGGAGGGGGATGGGAGAATGTCCTATATTGGTAGGAGGGGGATGGGGGATTGTTCTATATTGGTAGGAGGGGGATGGGAGAATGTCCTATATTGGTAGGAGGGGGATGGGGGATTGTTCTATATTGGTAGGAGGGGGATGGGAGAAAGTCCTATATTGGTAGGAGGGGGATGGGGTATTGTTCTATATTGGTAGGAGGGGGATGGGAGAAAGTCCTATATTGGTAGGAGGGGGATGGGGGATTGTTCTATATTGGTAGGAAGGGGATGGGAGAAAGTCCTATATTGGTAGGAGGGGGATGGGGGATTGTTCTATATTGGTAGGAGGGGGATGGGAGAATGTCCTATATTGGTAGGAGGGGGATGGGGGATTGTTCTATATTGGTAGGAGGGGGATGGGGGATTGTTCTATATTGGTAGGAGGGGGATGGGAGAATGTCCTATATTGGTAGGAGGGGGATGGGGGATTGTTCTATATTGGTAGGAGGGGGATGGGAGAATGTCCTATATTGGTAGGAGGGGGATGGGGGATTGTTCTATATTGGTAGGAGGGGGATGGGAGAATGTCCTATATTGGTAGGAGGGGGATGGGGGATTGTTCTATATTGGTAGGAGGGGGATGGGAGAAAGTCCTATATTGGTAGGAGGGGGATGGGGTATTGTTCTATATTGGTAGGAGGGGGATGGGAGAAAGTCCTATATTGGTAGGAGGGGGATGGGGGATTGTTCTATATTGGTAGGAGGGGGATGGGAGAAAGTCCTATATTGGTAGGAGGGGGATGGGGGATTGTTCTATATTGGTAGGAGGGGGATGGGAGAATGTCCTATATTGGTAGGAGGGGGATGGGGGATTGTTCTATATTGGTAGGAGGGGGATGGGAGAAAGTCCTATATTGGTAGGAGGGGGATGGGGGATTGTTCTATATTGGTAGGAAGGGGATGGGAGAAAGTCCTATATTGGTAGGAGGGGGATGGGGGATTGTTCTATATTGGTAGGAGGGGGATGGGAGAATGTCCTATATTGGTAGGAGGGGGATGGGGGATTGTTCTATATTGGTAGGAGGGGGATGGGAGAATGTCCTATATTGGTAGGAGGGGGATGGGGTATTGTTCTATATTGGTAGGAGGGGGATGGGAGAAAGTCCTATATTGGTAGGAGGGGGATGGGGGATTGTTCTATATTGGTAGGAGGGGGATGGGAGAATGTCCTATATTGGTAGGAGGGGGATGGGGGATTGTTCTATATTGGTAGGAGGGGGATGGGAGAATGTCCTATATTGGTAGGAGGGGGATGGGGGATTGTTCTATATTGGTAGGAGGGGGATGGGAGAATGTCCTATATTGGTAGGAGGGGGATGGGGTATTGTTCTATATTGGTAGGAGGGGGATGGGAGAAAGTCCTATATTGGTAGGAGGGGGATGGGGGATTGTTCTATATTGGTAGGAGGGGGATGGGAGAATGTCCTATATTGGTAGGAGGGGGATGGGGGATTGTTCTATATTGGTACGAGGGGGATGGGAGAAAGTCCTATATTGGTAGGAGGGGGATGGGGTATTGTTCTATATTGGTAGGAGGGGGATGGGAGAATGTCCTATATTGGTAGGAGGGGGATGGGGGATTGTTCTATATTGGTAGGAGGGGGATGGGAGAAAGTCCTATATTGGTAGGAGGGGGATGGGAGAATATCCTATATTGGTAGGAGGGGGATGGGGTATTGTTCTATATTGGTAGGAGGGGGATGGGAGAAAGTCCTATATTGGTAGGAGGGGGATGGGGGATTGTTCTATATTGGTAGGAGGGGGATGGGAGAATGTCCTATATTGGTAGGAGGGGGATGGGGGATTGTTCTATATTGGTAGGAGGGGGATGGGAGAATGTCCTATATTGGTAGGAGGGGGATGGGGTATTGTTCTATATTGGTAGGAGGGGGATGGGAGAAAGTCCTATATTGGTAGGAGGGGGATGGGGGATTGTTCTATATTGGTAGGAGGGGGATGGGAGAATGTCCTATATTGGTAGGAGGGGGATGGGGGATTGTTCTATATTGGTAGGAGGGGGATGGGAGAAAGTCCTATATTGGTAGGAGGGGGATGGGGTATTGTTCTATATTGGTAGGAGGGGGATGGGAGAATGTCCTATATTGGTAGGAGGGGGATGGGGGATTGTTCTATATTGGTAGGAGGGGGATGGGAGAAAGTCCTATATTGGTAGGAGGGGGATGGGAGAATGTCCTATATTGGTAGGAGGGGGATGGGGTATTGTTCTATATTGGTAGGAGGGGGATGGGAGAAAGTCCTATATTGGTAGGAGGGGGATGGGGGATTGTTCTATATTGGTAGGAGGGGGATGGGAGAATGTCCTATATTGGTAGGAGGGGGATGGGGGATTGTTCTATATTGGTAGGAGGGGGATGGGAGAATGTCCTATATTGGTAGGAGGGGGATGGGGGATTGTTCTATATTGGTAGGAGGGGGATGGGAGAATGTCCTATATTGGTAGGAGGGGGATGGGGTATTGTTCTATATTGGTAGGAGGGGGATGGGAGAAAGTCCTATATTGGTAGGAGGGGGATGGGGGATTGTTCTATATTGGTAGGAGGGGGATGGGAGAATGTCCTATATTGGTAGGAGGGGGATGGGGTATTGTTCTATATTGGTAGGAGGGGGATGGGAGAAAGTCCTATATTGGTAGGAGGGGGATGGGGGATTGTTCTATATTGGTAGGAGGGGGATGGGAGAAAGTCCTATATTGGTAGGAGGGGGATGGGGTATTGTTCTATATTGGTAGGAGGGGGATGGGAGAAAGTCCTATATTGGTAGGAGGGGGATGGGGGATTGTTCTATATTGGTAGGAGGGGGATGGGAGAATGTCCTATATTGGTAGGAGGGGGATGGGGTATTGTTCTATATTGGTAGGAGGGGGATGGGAGAAAGTCCTATATTGGTAGGAGGGGGATGGGGGATTGTTCTATATTGGTAGGAGGGGGATGGGAGAATGTCCTATATTGGTAGGAGGGGGATGGGGTATTGTTCTATATTGGTAGGAGGGGGATGGGAGAATATCCTATATTGGTAGGAGGGGGGTGGGGGATTGTTCTATATTGGTAGGAGGGGGATGGGAGAATATCCTATATTGGTAGGAGGGGGATGGGGTATTGTTCTATATTGGTAGGAGGGGGATGGGAGAATATCCTATATTGGTAGGAGGGGGGTGGGGGATTGTTCTATATTGGTAGGAGGGGGATGGGGGATTGTTCTATATTGGTAGGAGGGGGATGGGAGAATGTCCTATATTGGTAGGAGGGGGATGGGGGATTGTTCTATATTGGTAGGAGGGGGATGGGGGATTGTTCTATATTGGTAGGAGGGGGATGGGAGAATGTCCTATATTGGTAGGAGGGGGATGGGGGACTGTTCTATATTGGTAGGAGGAGGATGGGAGAATGTCCTATATTGGTAGGAGGGGGATGGGGGACTGTTCTATATTGGTAGGAGGAGGATGGGTACGAGGAGTTTTCGCATCTAAAGTTAACGTTTTTTTTTCTTTTCTAACATGCATGAGCCCACTAAATATCCGTTTCTTTATACTTCACTTTCTCACGATCGGCTCTGTACACTTGGTTCCTATCAGCGAGGGTTTCACATAACCTAATAGCTTTGTTTTCCTACACAAACTTTGAGACACATGGTATCGGTAAGTGTCTCTATACTTAAGTAGAGAACTAGGTTTGTATGGACTAACGGATTTGGCTACATCTGGGCTAGATCAGAGCTCCGCTACCTGCTTTTCATAAGACCCTCCTAGCTTATGTAAACTTTACAATTTGTGTTTTAACCATGGATATATATATATATTATATATATATATATATATATATATATATATATATATATATATATATATATATATATATATATATATATATATATATATATATATTATGTATCCATGAAAATGAAAACACAACCAATATTTTGACTAACGCTATCTTTTAGACGACTTTTCATGTTAATTTTTCATTTTATGTGCCTTTGAATCTTTACATACTTACATATACAGTTACTTAAATGCGACTATATATATATATATATATATATATATATATATATATATATATATATATATATATATATATGTGTGTGTGTGTGTGTGTGTGTGTGTGTGTGTGTGTGTAAATATTTGTGAGCTTTCTATTTTCTATTTCATTTCACCCTTGCTTATTTTGCATACTGGATGTGTATATTAATATATATGTATAAATATATATATATATATATATATATATATATATATATATTTATATATATATATATATATATATTATTTTTTTATAAGTCACAAACACTCTAATATAGAATTCCCCTTGTCCTGGGATCTCAGAACCATAGGTAAATTCCTTTAGTGATAAATATCTCTACCCTGTCAGGGATTCGAACCTATGACCAAAATAAATTAGACATTTAGCTCACTCGCCTTAAAAGAGAGATAAGAAAGGATTCCGACTCTACTGTAGTTAATCCTGTTGAATTAAAGATTTGTACTTAAAATTGAACTCGAGCCGTATCCATCATTACACCTTATTGGAATGTATATAAAACTTGACTGTTTTTTCTGATAATATTATTACTAACACTCGTGATTTTAATTTTTTCATATAACCCACAAATATTCTTTGAAATCGAATTCGTGCTGTCATGGGATCTCAGACCCATATAAGTAAATTCCTTTAATGATAAATATTTCTGCCCAACCAATGCTTCAAACCTATGAACCATAGAAATAAGAGTGAACAATAGACATTTAACCTATTCGGCTGTAAACAGATATGAAAATAGATTCAGACCCTATAGTATTTAATCCTATCGAATTCTGTATTTTTACTTAGACTTGAAATCAACCCAACTCCACTATTGCAGCTGATTTGAACATATATAACACTCGGCTATCATTTATGATAATTTTATCAGTAACACTCATTATTTTTATTTTTCATTTTCACATAAGCCACAAATACTGTTTTATATTAAACACTCACAAGTATGAAAAATGAGAAAAGTCAAATATTTAACTTGTAAATCCTTTGATACCTAAAGAATTATAAATAATTTAAGGTTTGCTGAAGCATCATGTAAAAGAAAGTTCATCTGGTAAATTCAAAAGCAATCAAACTTTCTTACTGTTATGTTAAAACTTGAGTAATAAGAATAATATCGATGACAAAGATTCTTCAAAGGAAAGAGATACTGGTATAAATTAAGAAATACTGAATATGAATGCAAAATAGATGAGACATCTTTCTTTGCAACTCTGTTTGTCTGCTTTAGTATTTAAAACTGGAGATAAAGTTAGTCATGCGTATTATGCCTATAAAAATGAGATGTCATAAGCCGATCAAATCTTTTGAATATATGTTGCATTATATTTCATATTCATCAAGTTACACAAACTTGTATGTCAAGTTTCAAAGATAATACAATTCCCTATAAAGATGATAAACAATGATTCATGGAAAAGATAATCTTGTATTATGCAAAGTGCTGTCTAATGAATGACTACATAGCCTAATGAAGGAAGGGCGTAGCCACAATCTTCAATTACTTTATACTCTTTGTAATTGTTCAACATTACAATATCCGTGCATCGTGCAATCTTATTAGACTAATAATATTGGCAGGATCATAGCGTAGTAATGTAAATATTAAAACGCAATCATTATTTATCAAAGCATTTGTGATATAGTAGGGGAATGAATCGCTTTAAAGTTTAGAGTATCGGGAGAGAAACTCAATTCAGAATTCACAGGTCCTCTTGTATGGTGCCTAAAGTCAATTTGGTCCCTACATGTTCTGACGCAAGGGAGTGATTTCGAGGATCTATGTGTCCCTAGGTTGTAATCCCGTACCTACAAATCATCCTTAGACGAATTTTTCATTCAATTTACGCAATAAATATACTCTAGATAAAAATATGACATAGTAATGTCAATAATTTAGATATCATAAAAGAACGTCGATTATTTTCTCCTTGCAGTCAGTTTTTTAGACAAAGTGTTTTAAATATCAAGCATATAAAATGCATACATGTATCTGAGTTCACAACAGAACGTTTTATTTCATATTTTCACAGACCATTGCATGAGTTTCATTTTTCTGTGTTAATCAAATTGGCACCAAGATTTAAAGTGGGCAAGAAATAGGAAACAAGAATAAGGTATTTGTTGAATGAATTCGATGCTAGGAGTTGAGAGAGAGAGAGAGAGAGAGAGAGAGAGAGAGAGAGAGAGAGAGAGAGAGAGAGAGAGAGAGAGCAAATGTAGGTTATATCGGGATAGGACTTCTCCTAATCAATATAAATTACACACACATACATACATATATATACATACATACATATATATACATACATATATATATATATATATATATATATATATATATATATATATATATATATATATATATATATTTCATGCGATCAAGTTGGTTTATTTATTTACTTATTTGTCTCTCTGTGTCTGTGGACAGCATTACGTCAAAACAAAACTACTCGACAGATTTTGACGAAATTTTCACCACAGATAGATCTTAGGCCATAGATGACCCAAAACATTTTTGGAGATGATCCGGATCCGGATTCTAGTTTATTTATTTAATTGTCTGTGTCTGTGGACCAGATTACGTCAAAACTACCCGAAGGATTTTGACGAAATTTTCACCATAGATACAACTTGGGTTATGGATGACCCCATTACATTCCGGATATGATCGGGATCCGCATCCGGACTCTAGATGAAGATTTGCATTTTCGCCATTTTAACGATAGCGTCAAAAGAAATAGACGGATCTTTATGAAATTTCCACCGTAGGCCATGGACGACTCTATTAAATTTTGCAGATGATCCGGATCCGGATATTAGTTTATATATTTATTTGTTTGTGTGACTGTGGACAGAATTACGTCAAAGCTACTCAACAGATTTTCATGAAATTTTCACCAGAGATAGTTCTGAGGTCATGGACGACCCCATTAAATTTTGGAGATGATCCGGATCCAGATTTAAGATCAGGATTTGCATTTTTTGACATTTTAAAGATAACGTCAAAACTACCCGGCGAATTTTGATGAAATTTTCACCACAGACAGATCTTAGGTCATGGACAACTCTATGAAAATTTGGAGATGATCCGGATCCGGACCCAGACTCCGGATTTGGATTTGCATTTTTCGCCGTTTTAATGACAACATCCAAACAAATTGGAGGATTTTGACAAAACTTCAGATAGATCTTAGGCCATGGAAGACTCCAGTAACCTTTGGCGGAGGTCAGAAATCTCCGATTGCTCTTGTTGTGTGTACGTATGGTTCATTCACTCATATTTTTTTAAATTCCTAGTAATCTTGAGTGTGTTCAGGCCTGATTTTAGTATGAGTATAATAGAAGAATATATCTGATCGGTTCACATAGTCAGAAACTAAAAAATAACAATATTCAAAATTGATTCGGAATAAGAATGGAATTCGCGAACACTTATACTCTTACATTTAAGAAGTCAATGGTAAACTAATTCATATCCTGTGGTAAAAAGAATGCAATTGTATCATGTTATTAAATAATTAGTTTCCTTTTTACTTTTTATTGTAAGAAACTACAAAGAAATTACCAGATGAGAGATAAAACACCTGCCTCCCTCTTTGTATTCAAGGTTTTTCATATCTAGTTGGTGCTGCAAGACTTGTAATCTCATGTTTTCATAAATGAGTTTATATATTCAAAAGGTCAGAGATGCAAGGATCTGCTGGAGGCCTTTAATAAGATTATAGAAAGCGGATACCATTGTAAAGCAAAAGAATAAGTTCTTTAATAAATGACTTGAAAATTACTCTTTTTAGATCATTTCAAGCTGTCATTCAAAGGGACGACCATTATCTGAGAAAAGATAAAACCAGCCGTAGTCGAGACCACAGATTATGAATAAAACAAACTAAAATAAAATAAAACCTAGATTATAACTTCGACGTAATTCTATATTTACGACAATATATACTGTAAAATTATATTTTTGTTAGCCACGATTCCATGAAAATTATCACTGGACCTTTTGGTGGTCGGAGATCGAGCAAATATTTTGGGATTCAAATAGACTTTGTACTTAAATATGATAATAATTATTAAAAACACTGTATTACTATCAATATATCTTTTATTAGGCAATGAAATCTATTGCATTATATTCATGAGATTTATATCTGTTTTTATTTATCTCTGAGACCATTGATTTTCAAATATATATTGTCCTAAAAATATTTTAAAATCTAAGTAGAGAAAAACCTAGGAACTGATATGATACAAGTAAATTAGTTTGTTGTTAGACATGGATATGGGAAGGACGTATAATGAGAGTGACAGTTAATCGACAGACAAAAAGAACAAGAGAATGGGTTCCTAGAGATTGCAAAATAAGCATGGGAAGTAAGAGAAGACGATGGAATGAGGAGCTAAGAAAATATGAGGGTATAGACTGGGATAGGAAGCCTACCAACAGGCGTGTCTAAGGCCTTTGTCCTCTAGTGGACTAACAATGGCTGATGGGGATGATGATGAAACAAACAAATAAATAAATAAATATATATATATATATATATATATACATATGTATATGTATATATATATACACACACACACACACATATATATATATATATATATATATATATATATATCTATCTATCTATATATAAAAGTAGTTGTTGTCCCTTAGAACTCAACAAAAGTCTTCTTGTTCTTGTCATTTATTTCTTGTAACACATTCCGAAAAGAATTTTCGAATATTACACAAGTTAATTTCAACTTGAGATATTAACCTTGTCATTCTATTTCATAACGTTGTTAGATTTCAGTCCAAACTATGGCATTTTGTTCTAAGGTTATTCACGAAAATCATGTCTATGATATAAAATTTTTCTTATTCTGGGGAACTTATTTATTTTAAAGGGGATTCAATCAAAAAGAGGCAAAGTGCAATTGAAACCGAAAGAAATAATATGATGATTTATTAAGTATTTACAACGACACTTTAGGCTTATTACATTATAGAGAGAGAGAGAGAGAGAGAGAGAGAGAGAGAGAGAGAGAGAGAGAGAGAGAGAGAGAGAGAGAGTGTGTGTGTGTGTGTTTTACAGCCTTCTTGGTAGCTGAGCATTTCTTCATACAATTTTTTTTTCAGCAGAGAAATCAATTTTCACTAACTTTATCATCTGCTATGAATATTATATTCATCATAAAAGCATCATATACGAATTTCTATATTCCAGATTCCAATCCCTTTTAGACTTCATAATGCAACTGCGGAGTCTTGCCCCATTTGCACTGCAGCGTTTAATGACTTGTCTGGTCCAAATTCCATATATTAATAAATACTTAAAGAATTACATATAGCACATGACTTTACCTCTAATATAGACATCTGGATGACTCCAATGAGAGACATTCTATCATAGAGAAATGAGTTAAATCAAAAGCTCTCAGTATATAATACCAAATGAAATTATTAGGACTAGGTATTAATTCTGAACTGGTTGAATAATTTCTTGCAGCATGAATTTAATAATTTTGGTGAAACACTTCCACTTCATCGCGATTTATCTCTATTTTAATGGCCTGCAAGTGCCGTTGTGCAAAGGATGTGATGGTTATCAAATGAATTTATCTAAATCTAAATTCTACATAAAAATAGGTTCGCATCTTAGATTAACACAAAAGTAGAACAATTGGAAAAATATTTCATCTACTGCATTTTACTAAACGTTAGTCAATGCACAATAACTCTTCTTTTTTTCTTATATGATAGTATTTATCTTGGATTTAATATATCTTTTGTTCGATATTACCAGCTTAGGAAAACTGCTCGAGATGACTAACCATATTTTAGCTTTTTTTATGTATTACATGAACTGAAATATATCTCGGCAACTTCATTTGAGAGTTATAATCGCAATCATTGTATCGTATATTCCATGCTAAAATTAAAACCTTTGTTGTATTTACTAAATGAAACCTAAATTAGCCATAATGTACACAGATCCATTGACTTTTCTTAATTTATTCAAATACGTACAGTATACACCCGTGGAAATAGCCCTATGATATAATCCTTATTATTATTATCATTATTATTATTATTATTATCATCATTATTATTATTATTATTATTATTATTATTATTATTATTATCATTATTATTATTATTATTATTATTATTATTATTATTATTATTATTAGCTAAGCTACAAGACTTACATTCCTAGTTGGAAAACGCAGGATGCTTCAAGCCCAAGGGCTCCAACAAGGAAAAATAGCCCAGTGAGGAAAGGAAATAAGGAAATAACTACAGTTTCTTTTTTAAAACTTGAATAATCTAGATTTTAGTCTTCCAGCCTCCCTTTCATCTTTTAGGTGTTGGATAAACGTCGACTTTCCGTCGATTGTATTTCACGTTGTTTTCACATAGAGTAAAAAAAGATAAGGGTTTATTAAGCGATAAAAATCTAATGTTTCATTCACATAGATCAAATGGGAGAAGAGTTGCATATCTGATAATTAACCGGATCAGATATGCAGAATTACCCAGTACACCAATCAACACATGCAATAAAATATGACCATAAATCTACAGATTACATAAACGAACTTGCATTTTGATAAATATTATTGCAAAATGTTTACGCATTGTTACGCCAGAGTGGAAAATGTAACATATTTTTAGAGTCAATACAGTAGGGAGTAAACACAGTGAATATATAAAACCCAAAGAAGATTCTCCTCTTTTGAAATTATATATAAATAGATTTAGTTTATATATTACCTTGACTAATAGCAAAATTTAATCATCATATATGGTACCATAAGTCAAAATTACCAGCATTATCTTTTTATTTATGATATTACTTTCACTGACCATAACTCACTCGCTCACCCAGCTAAAAAAAAAATCTATGGTATAATGAATCATCAATCCCAGTTATGGCCCAACGCCAATTACCACTGATTGCATTAGAGCCCAGCCTGTTAACAAGTGGAAATTGCTCTTGGAAATGGAATACACAGTTAGCTCGTTCGCATTATGGAATCCCCAATGATTTATGTTCCGCTATATATTTTTTACTCTACGCTTGCAATCAGGAGCTGGAGCCAAAGTTTGGCATCTGGTTACAGCAATAATAATAATAATAATAATAATAATAATAATAATAATAATAATAATAATAATAATAACAATAATAATAACAATAAAAATAATAATAATAATAACAATAATAATAATATTAATGATAATAATATTAATGATAATAATAATAATAATAATAATAATAATAATAATAATAATAATAATATTTCAGGAGTAGATCTTCTTTTAAACAAGTTCTATTGAGAGTAATTGCTGCCTCATATGCGTTAATTTTGTAATGAAAACTGTAGTAAAAAATTTACTATAAAATTAACGCCACTGAGGCAGCAATTAATTTCAATAATAATAATAATAATAATAATAATGATAATAATATGCCTAATACTATTATTCTAACCAATCTATTGATAATTTTTACTTATCATACGAGAATACTTGGATGTGCTAACACTCATAAAAAAAATAAATAAATAAATAAAAAGCATGATTGACAGCTACTATAACCTATATGATTCAGACATTTACGAACATAGCAGAATGAAACCGAATACTTTCACACTTTACCAGAG
>NC_090761.1:11859787-11862287 GCF_036898095.1 Palaemon carinicauda
TATATGCATAATTAAAATTTTTGTGGCTATTTCAAATTTCAACGCAAAGGCACTCTAATCTGTGGAAGCTTGACAAGAGGGTCCATACTCTCTTAGTATGATCCCTTAATATGAACATATATTATGAACAACACCAACATAAATAATAATAATAATAATAATAATAATAATAATAATAATATCTACTTCAAGAATTCTTTTAATTGCAGGCGAATGTACTGATAAATCCATAATCATGACACTATGAACAAATATTGAACAATAAAGGGAAAATTTTAATACAGTCACATGTAATATGGAAGGAAATTTCACCTACCCGATGTCTGTCTGACATTGCGTAACTCCAAAATATTACTGAATAATGAAACATTGATAATTATATCCAGTTACGAATGTATTTCTATTATATATTCTCTGTATGAAGGTTTATTTTCTCATCCTGGCTTCAAAAAAAATAAATATATATTTCCCTTTCATACACTCTATGAAGACATTTTTTCTTTACATATTTGTTCCCATTGTCACTAAACTCTTTACTCTCATCCGTTCCCAAAAGTACAAAGTTATATGGAAAATTACTTCAGAGCTGATGTTTAATCAATATATCCTTTCTATTGTTTTTAATACAAAAAAAAAAAAATACTATAATCAACAAGGGAGAAGTTTCTAGCTTACAAAGTTAAACGGAGAGGACCAGAGAAACAACCTTAAAATATCCTTTAGTCACAGATAGAAACGTCTTACAAGAAAATGTATGAATAAAACAAGAAAACCACTCTGAGAGTGCAGACCTTAGCTACAACAGCTTATTTCTAGAAAACAGCTTGCCTTTCCCAGAATCAATTTAGACCGTAGGCGTACTTGAGGACTGTGTGACAACCAAGCACGAAATTGGGGGCAAGGTTAGGATGAATTCGGTCAAGATTTTTTGCTGCTCGACATTGACCTTGACCTTTGACCTAGGACTTTAAAAAATGAATCACTTCCATGTCTCACACGACAATTAATCCCTGAAAGTTTCACTACTCTATGAGTAAAATCATGAGCAGGAAGTTCACCTACAAACAAATAAACAGAAAATGGACAAACAGACAAACAGGGGTGAAAACATAACCTCCTCCCTACTTCGTTGTCGGAGGTAAATATACATATACACAGGTGAACCCAAATGCTTATCGATATGTAGTACGTGTGGCATCTCATTAAAATTTAAATAAATCAACTCTCTCTCGTGCTGACACACCTAATACCAGTGTTAGTCAGCGTTTATGACTATGTCATGAATATTCAAGTCCCTTTCATCAGTCTTCTATTCACAGGTGGTGACGCAGACAATAGACTTTGGTTTATCGTGTTATTACAGATTTCGTAACGACTCTGTTCAAAAATGGTTCCGGGTTTAAGCGGAATGTCATCATACACTTTATCAAAGAAAATTTTTAAAAAAAATTAGAAGTTGAGATACACAAATTTCGAAATTTGACTGAAATGTTTTAGTTATTGTAACTTTGATCCAAAAATACGTAGAGTGAAACATATAGTGTTTATTACGATAGTACATACATTTTCTATATGCCTTTTACGTTTGCATTCGTTGATAAGGAAACTACAAAGTAAAAATATCCAAATACATCCATATGTGCATATTTCCATATATATATATATATATATATATATATATATATATATATATATATATATATATATATATATATATATATATACAGTATAATATATATATATATATATATATATATATATATATATACATACATATATATAGCCATGAATACTTCATCAAGACCAAATATATGTTGATTACTTTAAATTACTGTAAATTCAAAGTCTTCCTTTATCACATTTCTAATTCTTTGTCGAGGAAAGGTAGAGCACAATTTTAAGAGATCAAAAACGAAGTATCAAAGCTCTGGTGTCTGTCAGACTGCTGGATTGAAAATATAAAAGTTAATGACTCTAGAAAGAGATACTAATTTGTTACCTCCAAGAAGAATGTGCTATTACTTTTACCAACCCATCGTGACTGACCTCGTAGGAGAATCGCGTTCCAACAGGAAGTCATTCCAAAGCAACTTTCGGCAAAATGAACTCCGTATATCCGCTGAGAAATTTAGGCATGATAAAAATGCCATCGTTTCATGAAATATGTTCCGCAAAGATACAAGAAATCTGCCAATATAGATAGAGTTTTAACACGTGTTCTTTAAATAACATATCTTATGCCATAATGATATTGCGTTTCCGATTACAGATGAGGTAATTAAGATATCATCTTGGTTTTGTGCAGGATTTTGTAACAAAACCTGCTCATTATACATTTATCAAAAATCAATGAAGAAGAATATGAATGAATTCATTTCGCTACATTGTACATTTGCTTGCAATAATTTACCAATGATATTGCGGCTATGTGTTTTAATCTCCTTAAAAGAAGTTACAGTTAAGATCTATTGTTAGGTTACATACCATTCTCATAGTAATC
>NC_090761.1:11867287-11870347 GCF_036898095.1 Palaemon carinicauda
GAGAGAGAAGAATGGTGAGAGAGCAATTTATACCTTTCAAAAGGATCACACGATGCTGTGAAATCCTTTTGATCTTTTAAGACATAATATTTTGGTGATGTGTTTTCATATTTCGTCGAGTTAAATTCCTTTTGTTGTTTCTGGATGAAGTCAGTCTCCTATCTCGGGTTCATTATTTAGAAATTTTCTTTTTATACACACTAGCATATATATATATATATATATATATATATATATATATATATATTGTTTATAGAAATAATGCATTTTTTTCTTAACAGCTGTGAGTTTAGTTAACAAAACAGAAGAGAGAGAGAGAGAGAGAGAGAGAGAGAGAGAGAGAGAGAGAGAGAGAGAGAGAGAGAGAGAGAGAGAGAGTTATAGGCTTGTCCATTAGCCTCAGTATCCATTAGAAAAGTAAAGATTTCTGTGAAATTATCTTCCCTATTTTTTGTTTCTTCTTGGCTTAAATAAATTTAGTTTAACTTAAGAAGTATATCCCTTTTCTGCCAGATATTTTTTGTTTCTTAACTATCTGCACAAAATCTTTACCAAACTTTTAAAAAACCTAGTGGTTTATTTTAACGGTCTTTTAATTTTTACATTTTTTTTCGTATGTAAAGAAAGGATATTCTTGTTCGATGGTATTTAATACTGTCTACTGACTGACTTCATTCTAGAGCCCAGACTGTAGATATCTATTATACCTTTTCTCCCAGAAATTTTGAACTATTTCACCGGATGAAACTTGATAAGTTTTATATATTATAGTTATTCATTTTTACCAAAACTGTTTTCTTTCTGTAACCAGTGTTCCCCCAAAACAGGTAATTTTTCTTTTTAATTCTCTGCGTTGTGCACCTGATATGCATTTGTAAATTCATCTTTGTTTTCTGGAAATGGTCAGCTAACATTATAATACTTCTTTATTATATATTTGCTACTTATATCTGCCATATTAACCTACAATTTGCTGACAAATTGATATACTAGGTTTTAAGTGTTCATTCTTATATTTCTATTCCATACCATCTCATTTCGGTACCCTGTCTCAAAGTGCATTGTATATTAAAATATTGTATATTAAAATGTTATTTATTCATATTTAGCTGATTCTCTCTCTCTCTCTCTCTCTCTCTCTCTCTCTCTCTCTCTCTCTCTCTCTCTCTCTCTCTCTCTCTCTCTCTCTCTCAGTTCGGAAGTTAAAGAAATACAGGCGCCTAAACGTTTATAATAAATACCGGTTTAATATAGTCTCGGACTGACATTGAATTTGTCCATCTAAAATAATCACCCATTCAAAATTTCGTCAATCTAAAGTAATCATCTAAAATAATAATCATTTCAAAAATTTTTAGAATTAAAGGAATCATCTAAAATAATCCTCGTTTCAAAATTTTCAACACCCTACTATTAAACGTTTTAGATGTCCTGAAAGGAATAAAAAGGAGAGCATACATCAAATGTGGAAGTCAACAGAGAGAGAAGAATGGTGAGAGAGCAATTTATACCTTTCAAAAGGATCACACGATGCTGTGAAATCCTTTTGATCTTTTAAGACATAATATTTTGGTGATGTGTTTTCATATTTCGTCGAGTTAAATTCCTTTTGTTGTTTCTGGATGAAGTCAGTCTCGTATCTCGGGTTTATTGTTCAGAAATTTTCTTTTTATACACACTAGCATATATATATATATATATATATATATATATATATATATATATATATATATATATTGTTTATAGAAAATAATGCATTTTTTTCTTAACAGCTGTGAGTTTAGTTAACAAAACAGAAGAGAGAGAGAGAGAGAGAGAGAGAGAGAGAGAGAGAGAGAGAGAGAGAGAGTATATCTTGAAAATAATACTGTCTACTGACTGACTTTATTCTAGAGCCCAGACTGTAAATATCTCTTATACCTTTGCTCCCAGAAATTTTTGAACTATTTCACCGGATGAAACTTAATAAGTTTTATATTTAAGTTATTCATTTTTACCAAAATTGTTTTCTTTCTGTAACCAGTGTTCCCTAAAACAGGTAATTTTTCTTTTAATTTCTCTGCGTTGTGCACCTGATATGCATTTGTAAATTCATCTTTGTTTTCTGGAAATGGTCAGCTAACATTATAATACTTCTTTATTATATATTTTCTACTTATATCTGCCATATTAACCTACAATTTTCTGACAAATGGATATATTATGTTTTAAATGTTCATTCTTACATTTCTATTCCATACCATCTCATTTCGGTACCCTGTCTCAAAGTGCATTGTATATTAAAAATGTTGAGATGCCAGAGAATATTTTCTTTATTTAGATTTTTTTTTTTTTAGAAATCACTTTTTTAGCTTGTCCAATGATGTGATTTTATGATATTTATTCATATTTAGCTGATCTCTCTCTCTCTCTCTCTCTCTCTCTCTCTCTCTCTCTCTCTCTCTCTCTCTCTCTCTCTCTCTCTCTCTCTGTATATATATATATATATATATATATATATATATATATATATATATATATATATATATACATATATATATATATATACATACATACATACATATGTATATACATATATATACATATTATATATATATTATATATATACATATGTATATATATAATATATAATATATATATATATATACATACATACATACATATGTATATACATATATATACATATTATATATATATATATTATTTATATAAATATATACATATATATATATATATATTACATATACATATATATATGTATATATATACATAGATACAAAGTAAAAACCGATTTATAAAAAAAAAAGAAAAAAAAAGAAAAAGTTAAATAATACCATTTTATCAACGCCTGCCGTTTCTATCAAACTCGTAAATTTGTTCGTCATTTGAAATTTCAATCTTGATGAGTGTGGGAGTTCAGGTCTGATCATACATTTAGAACTTTTATTTTAATATAATAAAAGCACCTTTGCAAGCTTAAGGCTACATATTCACTCAGATACTTTGTTGGACAATATGAATCCTTTCTATACTTATTTTTTTAGCGTGAAATCTGTTTTA
>NC_090761.1:11873347-11888347 GCF_036898095.1 Palaemon carinicauda
TACATATATATATGTATATATTTATACAGTGTATATATGTATGAATGTAATATGTGTGTGCGTGTGTGTCTGCATCAGAAACTTGGAACCTTACTAAAGCCTAAGAACAAAAGCTAGATACAACTCAAAGAGCTATGGAATGAATAATGTTGGGTATAACACTAAGAGACAAAACAAGAAGAAAATAGATACGCGAGCAAACTAAAGTAGAGGATATTCTTACAACTCGTAAGAAAATTAAAATGGACATGGGCAGGACATATGAGTATGACAGATAATAGATCGACAATAAGAATAAGAGAAAGGGCCCTAGAGATTGCAAAAGAAGCATGGTAAGGAAAAGAAGACGATGGATTGACGAACTAAGAAAGTTTGAGGGTGTGAACTGTCATAGAAACACCATAAACAGACGCAATTGGAAGAACACGTCTGAGGCCTCTGTTCTGCAGTGGACTAGTAACGGATGATATACACACACGCACATATATATATATATATATATATATATATATATATATATATATATATATATATATATATATATGTACATATACATATATAATATATATATATATATATATATATATATATATATGTACATATATACATATATATATATATATATATATATATATATATATATATATAAATTTTACACACGCACATATATATATATGTATATATATATATATATATATATATATATATATATATATATATATATATATTATATATATATTATATTATATATATATATATATTATATATATGTGTGTATATATGTGTATATGTGTATATATATTATATATATATATATATATATATATATATATATGTATATATATATATATATACATACATTATATATAATATATATATATATATATATATATATATATATATATATATATATGTGTGTTGTGTGTGTGTGTGTGTGTGTGTGTGTGTGTGTGTATGTATATGTATTGCACTGTTAGAAGAAAGAAATAATAAATATTTTTAACAGCTAGTTATAGAGTACTTTTATATAGGAACTCTAGTTTTCCGTGTACAAATACTTCCTTAAAGAACACATGATTCCTTGAAATTGGTTTTTCTTTTCGCTCCTTACTCACCAGAAGAATGGATTAATCTTACTATTCTGGGTTAAGACTAGTTTTATATCCATCCTAATACTTTTGTCGTATTCTAGTTTGTGTTACGTTATTATTATTATTATTATTATTATTATTATTATTATTATTATTATTATTATTATTATTATTATTATTATTATTATTATTATTATTATTATTAAGAAATTGTGTATTTACTGCGAAAAGTCACAAATTAGAAAGGCACATATTCCAAAAACATCAATGAAGTTTTTAAGTATTAGTTATCTTTCTATTTCGACATCCTAAATTGTTTTCATGCACTCTAACAATTAAAATTTTTTTACCCTTTTTTAGTACGTGTAACGATGAAAATTTATTGTGGCTAAAATCAGAGAAGCGGCATTATATAATTTCTATCAACTTATGATTATCCTAGCTTCCATAATGGAAATATAGATAAAAACAGTAACTTTCTAGATAAACGAATAAATTACTAACCATAACAAGGTAGATGGATAAACTTCAAAATTGCAGCATGTTTTTATGTTTAACAGGCTAACATAAGTCTTTTTATAGTTTATATATAAATATTTGTTTTGATGTTGTTACTGTTTTTAAAACATTTTATTAATAGTTAATTATTTCTTGTTTCATTTATCTATTTCCTTATTTCCTTTCTTCACTGGGCTATATTTCCCTGTTGGAGCCTTTGAGCTTGTAGCATTTTACTTTTCCAACTAATAATAATAATAATAATAATAATAATAATAATAATAATAATAATAATAATAATAATAATAATAATAATAATAATAATAATAATAATAATATCCTTTCTATACTTTACCCAAAATATTGAAGGAAAAATATGAAACCAAGTTAGAATGTCATTGATCCTAGGGTTAACATACCTCGGATTAAAGGCAAGTAAAAATTTAGATTTAATTTAATGTTGTTACTGTTCTTAGTGTATTGGATTTTGATTATATAACATTTTTCTTGCAGTTTTTTATGGTTCTGTTTCCTTGCCTCACTGGGCTATTTTTTCCCTGTTGGAGCCCTTGGGCTTATAGCATCTTGCTTTTCCAACAATGGGTGTAGTAGTAGTAGTAGTAGTAGTAATAATAATAATAATAAAAATAACAATAATAATAATAGAAAAAAATACCTCCAAGACTTTTTTTTCACCACAATAAAAAGAAATTACATTTTATTGATAAAACATTATGGTTCTTTGTTTATTAGAGTGACTTCAGGTATAGCAATAATAATGAATTGAAAACATCTGTATACTGAAAAGACATTATCATGGTAGCGTCCAAAATCGAAGATTTTGTCCGTTCATTATTAGTAACGTGCTCATGTACCTTACATGCACACACAAACACAAACAAACAAACACACACACATACACACACATATATATATTTATATATATAGATATATATATATATATAATATATATATATATTATATATATATATATATATATATATATATAGATATAGATATATAGATAAATAAATAGATAGTTGGGTATATACATATACAAATATATAAATAGATAGATAGATAGATATGTGTTTGTGTTCTATATAATCAAATATATGTATGTATGTCAATATACATACATATATGTATATATATATATATATATATATATATATATATATATATATATAATATATATATATATTATATATATATATATATATATATATACTTGTAATATCTCAGCATTAGACAAGCTTATATTTTATTATTTACAGACAGTAAGAAGACTTGGAATCATCTCTCCCCTTTATTCTAAACAAACTTAACATTCTGGGAATCCATTCCCGTCATCAGGGCTACAAAAACACCTGAAATTATATTTACATTAGACATTAATTCCATTTTATGATTTTTGATGAAAATTATGGTGCTAGAACACAATATAAAAGGTTAAAGTTAATAAATTAGTACAAACACGAATAAATGTATGATAACTGGGATAGCTAATTACGGTTCTTCACAATTATAACAATAATAGATAAAAACATAAGTGGTTGGCCTTACTTCAACAGATGTGCCCAAAAACTGTACAAGACTGGAAATTGTTATAAAAACTAAAAATAACCAGAGGACGAACTAGAGAGGAACTGGTGTGTGAGAGTATTTCGAAATGATTATACCGAGCCTGGGTTTTACACAAATTTGAATAATTTATAATTGATAAAAATTTTTGGTTTTAATATGGAACAAGTACGATGACTGACACCCGTTTGGAAATCGATGTGGATCTTCAGTAATCGTCGACTAGACCCTATATAATTTCCCAAATTACATATTGGACAATATCAAACTCAGGAGGAGTGGCCTTGAACCTAAACTAGTTAAATATATATATGATATCGGCATAATGATACAAAGTGCTCAGAGCTGTGGGGAGCTTCTATCTGGAAAAATATCTTTTACATAATGAAAGGATATATATATATATATATATATATATATATATATATATATATATATATATATATATATATATATATATATATATATATATATATATATATATATACACACATATGATTGTGTGTACGTGCGTGTATACGTACACATAAACACACACACTGACTGGTCAGACAGCACTACATAGGATCCTTCTCTCTGGTTACGGTTCACTTTACCCTTGCCTATACATGCACTGAATAGTATGGCCTATTCTTTACAAATTCTTCTCTTTCCTCACACACCTGTCAACACTAAGATTACCAAACAATTCTTCTTCACCTAAGGATTTATCTAGATAATTGCACTGTAATTATTCAGTGGACACTTTCCTCTTAGTTAGGGTTGAAGAGACTCTTTAGCTATGGTAAGCAGCTCTTCTAGGAGAAGGGCACTCCAAAATCAAACCATTGTTCTCTTGTCTTGGGTAGTGCCATAGCCTCTGTACCAAGGTCTTCCACTGTCTTGGACTAGAGTTCTCTAGCTTGATAGTACAATCGGGCGCACTATTCTATCTTATTTCTCTTCTTCTTGTTTTGTTAAATTTTCATGGTTTATATAGGAAATGTTCATCTTAATGTTACTGTTCTTAAGATATTTTATTTTTCCTTGTTTCCTTTCCTCACTAGGCTATTTTCCCTGTTGGGGCCCTGGGCTTATAGCATCCTGCATTTCCAACTAGGGTTGCAGCTTAGCAAGTAATAATAATAATAATAATAATAATAATAATAATAATAATAATAATAATAATAATAATAATATGCATATATATATTAACTTTTCTTAACTGATACAATTTTTTTTTTTTTTTTTTGGGGGGGGGCCAATAAACTATTCAAACAGGCTGTTGATATGACAATATCATGGGTCAGCCTTTGGGCTGCATTCAAATATATCCATGTGCCCCATAGAAGAAATGTTTCTTGGACAGTGTCCAATGTCGCTTCTTCCTCCTTCTTTCATAGAAGATACGGTAATGACACGTTAATATGAATTTGAGAAAAATCTTATGTAGGCATGTTTAAGAGAATATGTAATTGAAATTCATCGAAATGTCAAACTTATCGTGGAGATAAAGCATATGATTAGTTACAGGTATTATTTTTTTTTTAAAACAAGACGTCATGATTTTTATTATTTGTTCCAGATAATTTAAGATTATTACTGTTCTGATCATAATCCTTTCGTTCTAACTTCCAAAACCAAATTTAACTTTTACAGCATAATTCTAAGAAATTACCAATAAAATTCTAACTAATATTTTTCAACAAAGCTTTAAATGACCTGAGGCTCCTAAAAAGTTAATGTACTGTATCTATCATTATTATATCAAAATGACTTTTTTAATGTGAGCTCATCACAATACTGAGCATTATGCATCCTTATGTTGATTTTAAGTTTATATTAAAAAAACTATTAGCAAACTTTTCAGGTTCAAGGGGACGCTTCATGAATTGATGGGTTCACTTGTTGTTTATATATATACTTGTTCAAAATGTAATTTTTTCATCACTTACAACATATTCTTGTATTTTACAATTTTTCCTCTACACCTGAAGCCCTTTTCATAGCATCTCGCACAACAATGTCCAATACCCTCTTACTTAAACCAACGTTTTTCTTCTACATATTCTACCACAAAATTCACTTTCATCATATAAACATCCATTTACTCTTAAATTATTTTTTTTAAATCGGATACCTCAGTCTCTTTCAGTTCTATCAAAAGCCTTTTTATGGATCCTGTAGACCCAATATCTTCAAATGGCAATAGAAAAATAAAACCAAAAACGAAACTCAAAATTCTAAAATAAATTTCCTCAATAAACCTTTGATCCATACACCGCCGTTTGTGTTTAACCCGACACTTCTCTTCTGCCATAAATCCTTTTGCCGCCACCAAACTTTCTCAACTAAAATCCTACTTCAAATCTTCGTTTTAAAAAAAAAAAACTTAGCTCCATTTGTATTTAAATCTTCATAATCCCTAAATAAATATTTAGACATTCATTTACCCATTCTTTTGAAACCTTTCCCTCATCGTTACATACAATTGTTGGCCAATCATCAATATTTTCACTTTAATGAATCTGAACCTCACGTGTAATTCCATCAACTTACACCTTTTCTTGTTGAATACTATTTACTGAACAGTATTTACAGACATCCTGATATCAATAGTAACTCTTAATAAATATGAATATCTTTATATAGGAAGAATTCTTAGACATAATCATCACCAACTGCTATTGTTATGCCAACTTAGAAGCCGCAGTCGTTGTTCAATAGAAAAGGAAAGAATGATCAACAGGCCCTTTCCAACATGGCTGATAATTATTCCAATACCCTCTTCATCCTTTCCCCTTCAGCGCTCTCCGTTTTCTGAATGCATTATGCCCGGGGCCAAAAGATATATCCTTGAAAGAAAAAATTATTAACTGCTGCTCTATTTATCTCTCTCAAGGGTTTCTATTATGTTTTTGATTGATACTGAAGTCTGACTTTGATGTCGAGTCATTTTCATTACTTTCAGGGGGAAAAGAAAAAGAATATATATAGAATTATTCATTTCACAGTTGATCGAATATATAAAGTAGCTGTGAATGCCTTACTACATTTTTATTCTTTTTTGCTTAAAGAATATTACACCCTAATACAGGCAGATTTGGAAGAAAAATCCAGCCGTTGGTAATAGGAAATATTTTCTTGATCAAACTTGTGCTAAAACATGGGCAGCTAAATGTTAACCAGCTTGCACATAATTATAGATTTATCTTTTTTACTTTTGCTATTGCTGTTTCTTTCTGAAATTCTGAATTTCATGGTAGAATTTTACTGAATAATAATAATAATAATAATAATAATAATAATAATAATAATAATAAAAATAATAATAATAATAATAATAATAATAATAATAATAATAATTTCAACAAGTTTTTCTCATTCGCTTAAAATCCCATCTATTGACGTTTAGAAATAAAAAATATTGCTTTGTGTTAAGTATAATTCGTATTATTATTTTTCTATTTATGCAGAGTATGAGCTAGCAAAAGTAGGAAGGACAATTCGAGAGCAAGGCAGGCAGGCGGAATGTTAGAACCAAAGACATATATACAGTATGTATATATATATATATATATATATATATATATATATATATATATATATATATATATATATATATATATATATATGAAAAAGAATGTAATTATAATCAAAGAAATATTGGATGCTTATAATTGTAATTAAAAAAAAAATATATCATTACGGTGTCAATGTAATTGGTCCCATCACATACTTTGACACCTAGCTAGTTAAAGGCTATGTTATATTCGATTCTTCAACGCCATTGCTTGTAATATCATATACATGGATTTAAAAAATATATAACTACAATATGACTATTAATTACATTAGTGTTACATACATATATTTGTATTTATCTAACTACATAACTATCTACTCATCTATCTGTGGTGGTATCCATCTATACACACACACTCATGTATATATATATATATATATATATATATATATATATATATATATATACATCTATATATATATATATATATATATATATATGTATATATATAGATATATATACATATATATATAAATATATATACTGTATATATACATAAATATATATATATATATATATATATATATATATATATATATATATATATATATATATATATATATATATAGATAGATAGATAGATAGATAGATGGATAATCTATACATACACACACACACATATATATATATGTATATATATAGATATATATACATATATATAAATATATATACTGTATATATACATAAATATATATATATATATATATATATATATATATATATATATATATATATATATATAGATAGATAGATAGATAGATAGATGGATAATCTATACATACACACACACACACACACATATATATATATATATATATATATATATATATATATATATATATATATATATATATATATATATATATATATATATATATGTATATATATATATACACAAACACACAAAGATATACATATGAATATATAAACATATATATATATATATATATATATATATATATATATATATATATATGTATGTATGTATGTATATATATGCACTGTATGTGTATATATATATATATGCATAAATAAGTATATATATATATATATATATATATATATATATATATATATATATATATATATATAAATATATATACATACATACATATGGTTTCTTTGCACGGATACCCTGATGAGAGTCATTAGTTATTGCATGAAACAAGAGACCTCGCTCCTCAGAATTTCTAGCTTTTACAAAGAGATATTACATTTCAAAAGCGTCTTTCATGTTTGTTTCTTCTTCCCATTTTCGCGTACGTGAAGAATTATAGTAGAACATTGTTTAACCTGTCTGCTTAGAGCTTTTCCCCTTTCCGCCGTTACAAAGGATTCAACGCAGAATGCTAATGGACTTCCTGGCAAGATGGGTCTTTTCATACGTCCGTAACAGCACTTTCTCGTTCTCTTTACTGCGGCATCTACTTTAGAGCTTCGAATTGAACTCGAGATTGTCTAACGGTTAAGATACACGTGTCATTTACGCGTATCACATTATAAATCATTCTTGAAGGAAGTCGTATCATATATAATAAAGAAAAATACTTTTAAAACGAAATATCACAATCTTTTAAAATTTAGACTTTTTTTCAAAAATTACAATTCTTAACATCTTTACTATACGCCATAATATACTTTTCCAAAATTGCTTCGGTGCTTGGTTTGAAACCCCTACATATAGCATCTCTGCATGTATATGTATTAAGTTGTGATTAAATACACTGTTCTGCTTAATTTTGCAGATATATATTAAATAACCCTATCCTGAGCCATTGGTTATAATATTTTGATGCTGAAAATATATATGAAAATGTACTATGTAACATCTCCAGTGGCGCTGTTTTGTTTTAATGTCTTATGACAAACTATATTTGATAAAACTGTATAGACTGATTTTTAAATTGTATATGGATGTTAATGTCTACATCTTATTGCATGCATAACTATATTCATAGTGAGCGGATCCAACAAGTAATTTGATAAACTAGGAAATTTTGCGGGTATAAACTGGTATAGAAAAATCATAGACAGACGCGAGTGGAAGGACATGTCAGGGCTTTATCCTGCAGTGGACTAGCTACAGCTGCTGCTGCTGATGATGGTGACACACACACACACACACACACACATATATATATATATATATATATATATATATATATATATATATATATATATATATACTGTATATATATATGTATATATATATACATATATATACATACATACACACACACACACACATATATATATATATATATATATATATATATATATATATATATATATATATACATATATTCAAAGAATGCTCCAAGTACCTAGTTATTACACTAAAACAATCCTCAATAATTCAAGACTTACTTCATTACAGTGGTCCCTTAAAAGAATTGTCGATAATGTCAGGTATCAATATTGAAATAATAAATTGAAGTTAAGGACATCATTGTTTAATGCAATGAACGACTATAATTGCAGCTCCTCAATTCGAGTCAGTTCTATATATATCCAAGAGCACAGATCATATATCTGTTATATTTACCAAGTTAATCATTTCCAACACAGGTGATTAACAAATGAAACTGTCGTAAAAACTTTAAGTGCAAGATTGCATTCTAAATAAATAAAAAGTGATATTCACTTTTATATCACCAATGTTTGAAAACTCAAATTTAATTAAGGTTTGAATTTGGGAGAGATTAAAATCCTATTTTGGAAAACCAAGCAAACCAGTATATTAACATTTAATATCTAAAAAATACAATTTATATAAATATATATATATATATATATATATATATATATATATATATATATATATATATATATATATATATATATCAAATGGCACAAGAACACACAAAAACACAATATATGAAAAATATTCTAAATTCTTAATTCACCACGAGATCTGATCAAAAGTTGCTATTTGTATACCGTGGAATAAATTCTAAAATATTATTATACGTTTCACAAACAACAGCAGATGCAAAACTCTCCAAAGCAGGTGTCATTACAATTTTTACGCACTTCCCTAATTTTTCACAAGTTATAATAACGTAACAAACTCTGTATTATTCTTAATGTTACAATAAAAGTTTTGAGAGAGAGAGAGAGAGAGAGAGAGAGAGAGAGAGAGAGAGAGAGAGAGAGAGAGAGAGAGAGAGAGAGAGAGAGAGAGAGAGAGAGAGAGAGAGAGAGAGCTGCCCAAATGACAGATAGCATCAAAATGACATTTCGATATTTTTGGTCTCAAAACAAACTCTACTGAACATTATAGCATTTGTTGTTCCAAACACATCCTTTCATAAACAATACTGGATCAAGAAACTGGAGGATGCCGATCTTCTCTCTCGGAGACGAATAGACAAAGGCGATTGTCTGAACTCCAACACAAAAACACATCTTGTATAATCGATGAGGCAAATCTTTCAGATAATGTCGAGCAACAATAGCAGAGGTCCCGTAAAAAAAAAAAAAAAAAAAAAAAAAAAAAAAAAAGTCCATCTCCAAACTGCCACATGGTAATGATTGTTTTAATGACGTACTGTCTAGAATTCACAATATTGAAATAAGTATTTTACACGTGATATATCTACACATTATGTAACATAACTATCGTTCAGTAACAGAAAAAAACTATCCAATAATCAAAGATACAATATCTTACAAAACTATATTCTATTCAAAACAAAGAGAACATCATTAGAGTCCTCCTTCCATAAGATTGTTTATCATAAATTTAAATCCAACAATGCACAGCGAGATGAATAATATGCAACGAAGTTGCTTTTTCCGAGAAATATGCCTTTTAATGCCTTACTGGTATGGTTGTAAGCTTAGGAACCACCTAGTTAGTCATTGATTATGCTACTTCATATTGTTAACGAATGTAGTTGGATTGTGATCAGACAGCACTAGGATTTATTCATTGTGGAGCATGTTACATGCACTGGCTAGTACAATGGTTACCTTTTTACCTAGCATTCGCGTGGCAGCATATAGATCCCCGTTCGTGACCGTGAATTAATGCTGTTTACTGGGGAGGCCACTGCTGTGGTTGGGACCCACAGTGGGGAGTTGAGCTTGCCCGGCTGACATTCTGGTGAGCATCTAGTCTGATTAAACTGGAACTGAAACCAGACACCTTGAACTTTAAAGATTCTAAATGCTATTATCAATACCATGAATTCTTTTTCTGCTGTCTAATATGTACTATGATGCTTTTCAATTTAGTTGAAAAAAAAAAAAAAAGGGATAAAAAATGGTATTGTTTCCTAAGTAGAACTACTCCAATCCCGCAGTCGGATTAAAGTCTGGGAATTACAGCAATAGTCTCAAAAGTTGAAATGGATTTTACCTTCTCAAACCACTCTTGACATTCTAGGGTCCAAATATACTTTGTTTTAGGACTAGTTAAATCAGATAAGGGAGTTACCTCAGTGGAGAACTTCGGACAGTATTAAGGATAAATTTAGCCATGCCCAAAATTCTTTGCAGTTGTTTCCTTGTAATTTTTTTCAAGGGGGTTAAGCCTTACGGATACCTTCTACAGTAAGCAGTTACAGGCCTTTTTCAACTTCAAATTCTAGACATTGAATAATTGCCTTTCCATATACTGTACACTCATATCTAGGTTGAGTGGCAAAAAACGTTACCTACGGAAAACCTTCTCATTACCTCTGCAAACGAAGTTGGAAGAAGGTTATGTTTTCGCCCCTGTTTGTGTTTGTAACTATTGTGTGTGTTTGTTTGTGAACATTTTCCTGGCCATACATTTAATTGTAGAGTATTGAAACTTGCAGGGATTAACTTTTAAGTAAAAAGCTGGAAAGAATTAAATTCTGGAAGGTCAAGGTCAAAGGTCAAGGTCACGGTCAAGGAAAATGTCCAATTCACGTAATCAGCCATAAGTTTTAATATCGTTGTCACGGAGACTTCAAAATTTTTTCATGTTTGAGTGTATGAAAATCCACGCCAGTTAATACACATTAAGGTCAAAGGTCAAAGTCAAGGGCAAGGAAAAGGTCGAGAAATAAGCTGCCCCGGCGGAGATCTACGCTCTACTGTTTGCCCTTCTAATTAAGTATTGGATTTGGCAGGCTTTGGAAGCCCTTTTCCGATACCTTTTGGAAAGGCCAGTGGGCTGGAAAGGTGCTATTACAAAATTTGTTTGGTTTCTTCGTGTATACTAGGCTAAATATCTTTTTCTATAAGTTTAATATTTTCCCATAAATAACATTTACCTTGATGCATAATGCAGTGATGATGAAGATCTGATAAAACTTATTTACAAATGAAAAATATATCAGAGAATATTATAAATAGATTGTTGGGATTCGTGAATGCAAATAAAAACATATTTAAGTTATTTCACAGCTAACTATATTTTTCTATTATAAAAAAGTTGAAATCTAATTTATAAAGGCAACCATTACCACCGCTAATTTCACCTTATTACTATAACTGATTCCTTCTCCCAAATAAATTCAGTAATTACTACAATTGTAGCTTGAGTTTGGGTTATATTAGAAATATGTCTACAGTCTCTGAGATTTTCCTTCCACAATATGAGGTATTCATGTTTATAGCCCGTGTAATCTGAATTCAATTCGATACTTGAGAGAAAATTTATGAGCCACGAGGAATGAAAACAAAATACTTTCCTTACACGACAACGTCATACTTTGTTCTGTTATTATATCTGGATAGTCATACACGAAAAGATAAATCTAGGAAATTATTTTTTGTATTGTATTGCCGCAAGACATGCGAATCATACATGGCCATTGAGCTAAATTGTGTCCGGTATCTATACTGTACTTTCCATATTCCATTTCAAGAACATGAAAAAATAGACTATTTAGGTTACAAGGTTCTCAAAAATAAACCTTTTCTATCTATCATTTCAGAAATTTTATTAAATTTCTGAACGTCTTCTTATGTCGGAGCGTCTGTTGCTATCATTTATTTCTTCAGTGGCCACAGAAAAGATTTCTACACAAATATAAACCTTGAATTTACAATATTCTCTTTTTTATTACATTGAAATTTCCATAAAATCTATAAAAAAAAAAGTTCTTATCAGATTATTGTCATCTGGGTCCCACATATATAACATGCACTTTGTTATTTCCTCAGTCAAACAAAATCCTCAGTTATTTTTTATATCCTGTATATGACTAAATATTTTTAAGGACCAGCTATTTTTATTCTGGACTTTTACAAATGTATTTGGAAAATGGTATTCCTGAACTCTCCTCTCTCAAAGACCTACGTGGTCTATCAACCTTATCCATCCATTCCCTCTTTTTATTAGAGTTTGGTTGCCCCAGGCCATTTTTAACAACTTTTTTTTTTTTTTTTTGAAGACGGTTTGTAGCAACACTTTTATTTATTCATAGATTTTTTATTTCACTTTATTAAGATAACTTTATTATACAGAGTATAAAACCAGATCCTTAAATGTGTACCTTTGTAGTAATTATTATTGAATATCATATGATGAAAATAAATCAAATGCGAGTTTCAGGTCTTTTTCGTTTCCGGATATGGCAAATGTAATTATTTTATTTTCAACATCATACAGATATGAAATTTGGTATTTTCCCGTAATTATCAGTAGTGGAGTTTCTGCCTGTCATTAAAACTGTGATATAAAACTAATTCTATGCCGATTTTCATTACTAGACAATTATTATTATTATTATTATTATTATTATTATTATTAATATTATTGTTGTTGTTGTTGTTGTTGTTGTTAGCTAAGCTACAGCCCTAGTTGGAAAAGAAGGATGCTATAACCCCAAGTGATTGGCCCCCGTAGAGTTTAAGTGCAATAGTGTTGTTACGTGTAAGATATTCCGCCTATCTGTCAATGTTCTAGTCTTAGGAATAGGAATAAAGTTGCAAAATGATATGTTTCCTATATTTTGTGAGAGCCTTCGAAAGCAATATATTTGTTTGGCCAAGGTCGACTGATACCGCTGTAAGATTTTATTTGTGCGATGAAATGATTCCTTTTATTTTCTTTCCCTCTTAATGTAAAAGTTTGAGAGATTTATAAATATATAAGAATTTTCATGTTTAATTTCTTGCTTAATAAATTTCTAGGATTAAGATATTAAATGCGTCCTTCGCTTTCAAAAGCGAAGAGAGAAATGGATCTATATTTCATTTTGTTTTCTCGTTACAGAACATATGAAAATATCTACAACAATAGCACTAATGAAACAAACGCTAAATATATATATATATATATATATATATATATATATATATATATATATATATATATATATATATATATATATAAACTACAATCAGCTTTGCATTACAGTATTTACACTTCTATATGTGACAACCGTAATATTTATTGATACACTGAACATGGTTACTGCCTTCAACATCCACATATATTTTAGTCAACTATGAATACTTCTTTTCACACACAAAAATCTAATCTATAAATTACTATTTTTCATAGTTACTTCTGGTACCATATTATGCGTAACGAAAAGTAGTATTTACTAGATAAAAAATATTCCAACTAAATTTCTTTACAAGAATATTCATAAGAAAGATATTTTCTTATGTATTTAGATTCCCAAAATCATTTAATTACATTTAGTACCTCAGGTGCTATTGATCTTAACTTTTTTTATTAGGTTATTTATTCCCAGGCATTATTCTGTTTATCACTAACTTTTCAAAATAATATCATGGACACCCACGCACAGTCAGGGTTTTATTTCGAGGCTAGAAGTAACACTGGAGTCTAAACAAAAGGGCATTTTTATTTTCTGAATCGGCACTGAAAGAAATTCACAGAAAATTATTACCTTCGTCGCTCTTTTCATGACAAAAAAAAAAAAGGATTATTATTCACCGAACTCACGTGATCAAAATCCAAGAATTAGAACAAAATATCATTCTTCATGATCGTTATTCATAATCAGTATTAACGCTATTGTGTATGTTTATGCTTGTGTTTTAAATGCTGATATCCTTTGCCTACATTCTATTGAGAGCATAAGTTTTGGTTGTTTGCTTTTGGCATAAATTCTGACATATTCCTTAATTTTTTCATATACTGGGGTTCGAGTCCCGCTCAAACTCGTTAGTTTCTTTAGTGTCTGCAACCTAGCTCTCTTTGTGAGTTAAGGATGAGGGATGCGGGGGAGCCTATATGTCTACCTGATGAGTCATCAGCAGCTATTGCCTCGCCCTCCCTTGTCCTAGCTTGGGTGGATAGGGGGC
>NC_090761.1:11890847-11908347 GCF_036898095.1 Palaemon carinicauda
CTAAAATTGTTTCTCTAGCTAGAGGAAGTTGATATGCTCATATAAACATGAGAAAAATTCATAAAAAATATATGAACGTTAGTTCTCTGGTGGACGGGATAGATTCAGCATTTTGACTTCCAGTAAGCACATCTCCAGACCAGAATGGCCAAAGAACTGCAGCTATTTTAGCGAAATTGCGCATTGGTCATACGAGATTGACCCATGGGCTCTTAATGTGCCCGCCACATGAGATAATTCCCAAGTGCAGTCGGTGTGACACGATTTCAACCATAAAACATGCTCTGGCGAATGCAGTCTTTCTGGAAAAGAATAGAATTTTTGTTTTGGTCAGAAAACCGTATCTGACATTTTATCTCATTCTGAAAGCAACTGTGTTTTTAGGCTTTCAGTAAGCACGGGATTAACGAGTAAAATTAAAATTTTATTTACGTCAGTATTTTATTCATTACAATTAAATATTTCACCTAGATTTTATTTGGCCCAAATGCATTGGCCTCACGATTACCACAATTAATGGCAGAACTATTTCAACACCAATCATGCAAATATATAGGCCAAATTCCGGTATTTCTACATGCCATTGCAGAGTGTGGGTAGTACTTTTTAAAACCAAATTAGACTGGAGAACCAATTATAATTTTCAGCAAATCCATTCAGACTTTTTGCCAACATGGTTTAATAGAGTTGGATGGTATTTTATAGAGCTAGAGCTACATTTACACTTAACTAATGGAGTAACATCACCCACTCCCAAAAAAGTACAAAAAACTCTTCATGCTAACTTACTAAAATAACAGATAACTTACGAGTGGAGAGGTCTAATATTGTCAGCTTAGTTTGACCAAACAGCAAAAGACCATAATGAGTTTCTTATTGGTCTGGTTACTATTAAATACATCAGCTAGAAGATTTGTTTTTATACAGACACTGAGAGGCCCCTTAGTTAAGCAAGGAAGTGCACGGATTCCTATAGTGCAAAGATAGGCACCTTCCATTGGGAATCGCATCATTTCTCAAAATTATTGATTTTCAAAAGATAGACTTAAGGTATAATGAAAAATATGCCTTCCTGTCTGGAGCCTGTATTTAAACAACTAAAATGTCTGGAGAAAACCACATGGTCTCAAATATCCCCATTTGTGTATATATATATATATATATATATATATATATATATATATATATATATATATATATGTATAGATATACATATATATAATGTATATATATATGTGTGTGTGTGTGTGTGTACAGTATGTATATACATAGATATGTATATATTTATATATGCGTATATATACTTCTATATATGTATGTATGTGTATATATATATGTATATATATATATATATATATATATATATATATATATATATATATATATATAAAGATTTAATGGGAATAACAATAATAGGTCAAACTAAAATGGAATATATTCTAACAGCATGTAAGAAAAAGAAATAGATACGGCCAGGACATATAATGAGAATGACAGACATTAAGTGGACATCAAGGATCACAAAATGAGTCCCTAGAAATTGCAAAAAAGGGAGGGGAAGGAAGAGAAGACGATGGATTGGCGAACTAAGAAAGTTTACAGGTGTGGACTTGCATAGAAAGACCATAAACAGACGAAAGCGGAAAAAACATGTCTGGGGCCTATGGTTTGCAGTGGACTAATAACGGGTGATGATGATGATGATGATGATGATGATATATATATATATATATATATATATATATATATATATATATATATATAAATATATGTATATATATGCATATATATATGTACACACACACACACACACACATATATATATATATATATATATATATACACACGCACATACACACACACACACACACACACACATATATATATATATATATATATATATATATATATATATATATATATATATATATATATATATATAAAATAATCACTCGTCATATCATGGTTCACTGATCAGGCGCTCAATATATCGCCGATTTTTTACTTACGTATTTATGTATTTTTCAAGATTCTAATAATTTTTGAGTTAGATATAGTAATATTCTATCTCACTAATTTATACAGCAAATGAATACAACTAACAGTAAATCGTAGCATTTTGTAAAACATTGGATAAAACCTTAAAAATTTCAAGGAGTCTCGCAACTGTATAGAAAACGAAAATTAGGAGGAGGGCGGGGGTGTGTCCTAGTTGGCCCTGGTGATATCATATTTGGCACCATATTGGCCAGTAGAGAAGAAATGACTAATCTTAGTTGCTGATTGAGTGAGTGATTGCTGGATTACTCTCAAGTATCTAGTACACCACATTTTCCAGTTTGCTTTTACTCGTACGTAAGCGACATTGCTCTGCATCTTTAGCTGTATCCTGTTTCTTTTAATACATTTAGGTAAAATTATGAACTGCGTCCTGCATCTTCTAAGGCTTTTGGCACTGAACCCAAGTACCACAAGAAGATGCTTACTACATGCTTAAGAATGGGAGGATTGACACAGATGTAGTTCGTCATTATAGCATCAATTATTATTATACTGTTCGCAATATCAAGAATGACAAAAAGAATATAAGGACGAGAGCAAATGTCACTTTTAACATAACAAAGGTGGTATCTCCCTGCAATAAGGATATCGTAAAGATGTCATTTATCAAAAAGGTTAATGCAGACTCCATCTTTACAGTATCCTTATTACAGAAAGATACCAATACCATACGCTAGAAGACCAAGCAGCTCTACTGCAAGGTTTTGTTGCAGTTTAATTCATAAATAAGTGACATATTCGGGTAAATAGAAGTACTGTAATATGTACTGCACATGTGCTTACATATCTTAAAATGACACACAAGGCTAAAATTAAATAGGAAAATTACTTTGAAGCTGTAGTATACATGTTGCCTTTTTTGCGATAGCTCATTGTATATTGGCCACCCGCTCTGATGGGGTTTATTCGATGCTTCTCTCGGGGACAGTTATACAGATCTAAAGGCCACTCTTGAATGGCAGAGGCAAGGGACAGTAGACATTGCCCTAGCAATCAGAGCAATGCTCTGAAGACTGACCATATATACATTTAATCAGCACCCAAGCCCCCTCTTCATCCAAGCTGGACCAGGGAAGGCCAGGTAATGGCTGCTGGTGACTCGGCAGGTAGACCTATAGGCTCCCCCAAAACCCCCATCCTTAGCTCACAAGGATAATGAGGTTGCAGCCACTAAAGGCGATCATCAGGTAGGGACGTTACCAATTAGCCACCACAACCCTTACTGTCTAACTATCTTACCGGTACGATGAGCTATTGATTGAAGGTTTAGGGGAAGATTAATAGGTCTAACTAAATAGACACCAGCAGCTATTACCTCGTTATTCAGGTCTCATCTGAATGGAGGGGTGTGAGCTTCAGTACGATCTATAGGCTTTGACCGAACTCTTCCTCCTGGCACTCATTAGTGACCTTAAAACATATCACGCGGTTTGACTTTCATCTAAAACTACTGGGGTTTTACCTCATTCTCACTAAACCTTATGAATTCTTGTTGACTAACATGTTAAGCTTTGCTATGTGCATTCCCAAAAAGGATTTTGATTATATCATTATGAATGATACTTTCTGGGGAACATAACATATACCATGATAGTTGTTCAATACGAACTTAATAATAAGATCCTTTTACAATATTACGACACCATACGGCCCGAAAAAAGAGAATTTTACTTAATCACACAAAACTCAGATATATACAGTATACACACACACAGATATGTATATAAGGTATATATATATATATATATATATATATATATATATATATATATATATGCACATATAATATATATATTATAATATATATACGGTATATCTATCTATCTATCTATCTATCTACATATATATACATAAATATATATATATATATATATATATATATATATATATATACACACACAAAATATATGTAGTATATATATATATATATATATATATATATATATACACACACAAAATATATGTAGTATATATATATATCTATATATATATTGTAATATTTATGCATTATATATATAAATTGTTATATATATCCAATATATATATATATATATATATATATATATATATATATATATATATATAGGTAGTAGGATGGCCAGGGCACCAGGCACTCACTGAGATACTCCCGCTAGAGAGTTATTGCATCCTTTGACAGGCCAGACAGTACTACATTGGATACCTCTCTGTGGTTACGGCCCATTTTCCTTTGCCTACACCAACACCGTATATTCTGGCCTATTCTTTCCACATTCTCCTCTGTCTTCATACACCTAACAAAACTGAGATTATCCAACAATTCTTCGTCGTTCAAGGGGTTAATATTACACTGTAGTTGTTCAGTGGCACCTTTCTTCTTGGTAAGGGTGGAAGAGACTCTTTTGCTATGGTAAGCAGCTCTTCTAGGAGACGGACACTCAAAACTCAAATCATTGTTCTGTTGTCTAGGGCAGTGCCATGGCCTCTGTACCACGGCCTTCCACTGTCTTGGGGTTGAGTTCACTTGCTTGAGGGCACACTCGGGCACAATATTCTATCTTATTTCTCTTCCCCCTTTTTTTAAGTTTTTATAGTTTATATATATAAATATTTATGTTAATGTTATTGTTCTTAAAATATTTAATTTCAACTTTTCATTACTTTTGCCATATATTTATTTCCTTATTTCCATTCCTCACTGGGCTATTTTCCCTGCTGGGCTTACAGCATCCTGGTTTTTCAACTAAGGTTGTATCCTAGCAAGAAGTAATAACAACAACAACAACAACAACAACAATAATAATAATAATAACAACAATAATAACAATAATAATATTAATTGTGTTTATGCATGTATAGAAACATAATGATAGATATATATATAGATGCATATATATATGTATATATATGTATATATGTATATACATACATACATATATATATATATATATATATATATATATATATATATATATATATATATATATATATATATAGACTCACATACACACACACACGCGTGTGTGGATTTATAAAATTACTTAATAATTTGCCTTGAATATCATCATGTCAAATAGTTAATAATCATTACTTTGCTTTTCATTTACTTTCAATTGATTCCAGGTAATTCGAAACAACCATGAAACCTTAATAAGTTGATGCACAATAAAGAAAGGAAGTCATTAGAAACTTAATCTTTGCTGGAAACGATAAGCGAAACCTAAACAAATGTAATGATTTTTATATGATTTTCCCACGCTATAATCAAATGAGAAATTTTCATTGATCTCACTTATACCGAAGTATTTCATCCAGGTGTAAAATATACATAATTATTTAGAGTCATATGAATAATGCAACAGAATATGCTTATTGTTATTATTCAGTAACGTAAAGTCTAAGGAAACATGAAGGTCATTTAACTTACAAAAGATGGAAGATAAAACTGGGATATAATGAGAGATGGATGAAAAAGGCTCATGATAAAAATGAATAAGGCCTTATATATATGTGTGTATTAAATTTACGACACACATTATTTTAGGTCTCACTGATTATACTTGCTCATATTCAAGACGGTTACATAAAGTTATCATAGCACATTGATCTCGAAATTTTGATGTATAACTATTACACACTGTTGTGACAGTATATGTAAATTATTATTATTATTATTATTATTATTATTATTATTATTATTGTTGCTTCCGCCAACGAAATTGGAGAGGACATAGCTAGTGTACCCACCTTATTTGTAAACAATACTAATTTTCTATAAAAATGATAACTTCTTGGAACTAATTCTTATCCAACAAACATTTATACATGCAAACGTTTTAGCATACATAATAACTCTTCCACAAAGGCTTGATAGCTCATGGTTCCATTTATTTATTCACCTATTTATACATGCAACACAAGTAAATAGTAACGATAATAGTTTTCACAAGGGCCGAAAACTCCCGAGATTAGTAATTTTGCCAAATAAAATTAAATGAGCAACTGGTATTTTTGAATTTTGATATTCTAGGTTATGGAAACTCTCCTAAGAAATTAAGGGCATCTTTCAGCATTGTGAGAAAAAAAAATCATATAATAATATATTTTTCTTCATTGTAGTTTGTGTAAAACACAGTAATATACAACCACCGTATATGTATACTGCCCGGTAGGCATATACCACACCATGTTTTACTACAGATAGAATGCCGTATGAGGGCTTGAACAATCCGCAGAAATCATAATTTCATAAGAATTGAGTGGCAAGATCACAAAAATAAAAAAAGGAACGCGTACAGAAATTCTTTTTATTAACATCATCTTAACAAGTATCTTTCAGACTATATTAGTTGCTCAATATCATCTATTATTAGCTTGTATTGTATGAGTGTCATTTTCGAGAATTAAGTTCCAATGGCTTTGTGCAAAGTACAGTAATCTTTAAAAATACCACCCTGATTGCAAGTTCGAACCGTATTCTATTGTCAACACGTCAAGCCACAATGAATAGAATAGATTTAGCTTTCAACAACACACCTGATGTGGATGTTAGTCAAGATTCTGGATCAAACGAATCAGTCAGCCTTGTTCTCTCTGAAAACATACCCTAAAAGGTTTCTGACATTTTAGTCGATAAAGTTGGCGTAACGCGGATGAGCTCGGGAGTACCTTTCATACTGAAAAGGGAATGTTTACGGTTTAAAACGGTGAAAAAAGTAAATATTTTGACATTTTTTATAAAAGAAATATGATATTACTAGTATATCCTTTTATTGGAGTTTCTGAGAAAAGATATGGAATGAGAGGAGAGCATAAATCATAATTATATATATATATATATATATATATATATATATATATATATATATATATATATATATGTGTGTGTGTGTGTGTGTATATACAGTATATATATACACACATATATATATATATATACACACACACATATATATATATATATATATATATATATATATATATAAATATATATATATGTATACTGTATATATGTAAATATATATATATATATATATATATGTGTGTGTGTGTGTGTGTGTGCGTCCTTGTATATACACACGCATATATATATATATATATATATATATAAATATATGTGTGTGTGCGTGTGTGTGCTTGTATATATATACACACACACATACACACATATACACACACACACACACACACATATATATATATATATATATATATATATAAATCTCTCTCTCTCTCTCTCTCTCTCTCTCTCTCTCTCTCTCTCTCTCTCTCTCTCTCTCTCTCTCATAATTAACTACAAAATAGAGCTGCTTAATTTACCAAACTCGGATTCTAATTATTCCATTTCCCTAAGCCTGAAACGTTAATACGTTTTCGGTAATATAAAACGTTTAATTCCAGGATATACAGAAAAAAAGCAGTTTGTTATTAGCCAAGTGCACACTGCATTAGTTTTAATATTTTGATGAACGTAGACGAGTAAATAGTTGCATAACTTTCCTTATTCGTTGAGGGATGAATCTATTTTGGTTGGGCTTTGGAAAGAGGCAGACTAAGGTAACGGATTTCTAATAATTATTTCCAAAAACCCTAATAACTCTCTGTTTCAGTCAAAACTGCCTTACACTTCCTGGCTAATATATTTTTTATATCTTTGGCTTTAATCTTGCAGGTCAAACCTTCAGTAACCATTGCTAATTTTAGCACTTGCATACGCTGAAGCGAGTTAGTAAATGTCTAATAAAATGTAGAAAAATATCATCAACTAGAACAGGTAAATGTTTATTCGAATATTTCAACATTTGTGTTCTGGGTGGTATTCTATATAACTACAAAGAAAATACCGAAAAATGCTGGTGGATTATTTTAGTAAAATGAGTTATAAATTCTTACAATTTCGAAAGTTAATATCTAATAACTGGGGTGCTAAATATTTGAAATGAATTTACAGTCAAAGCCTTTTCAATGCTCTATTAACTGAATATCATGAAAAACTAAAATTAATCAAGTACTTTACTTCTATCCTTGTTAGATATTCGAAAACTTTCACTGTGAACGGTCACCATCGTCACCATAGGTGAATTAATAACACTTTTAGCAATATGAAGCCACATCTGCAATGATGAATAAGGATATCCCGTTTTTTCTTCTTTTTTTTTTTTTGCACCACATTCCATATACATCAAAGCATATTCATAGAAGGGTTTTATTATCTCCGTCAATTTCATCGTGAGAAAATTTAATACAGACTTCTGTATATCGGTCTAAAGTTGCAGTGAAATCCGTTCACGTTAGAAACCGGAAGGCCAAATAAAAGGGAAAAAAAAAAAAAAACTTCGAACATGTTTACCAGCAAATTAACATAATGCATAATGCTATTTGCATAATGCAGATATTCTCGATATGACTGATGAAAGAATCTGAGCGTTTTATTTCCAGTAAACAGAAAATTTTATATACATCTGAGTTGAAATAAATGTTTTTTGATATATTATGCAGTCAATATGTATAGACTGAAAGAGGAACTGGACAAGTAATTGCACGAGTCGAAGAGTGATAATGTTTGTTTCTTGCGTGATCACCTGGACGTCCTTCGTCGTGTTCTTCCTTTTTTTATAGCCTATAACCGTATAGTGTTATGCACAAAAGGTAGAGTAATTTCAGTAATGAATGATTACGTTTATTTACTGGAAAATAAACAAACAATATTGCCAATTATTTACAAGTACAATTACATTAAATTCCGCATTACGATTTACTTGCAAATGTAATAATAATAATAATAATAATAATAATAATAATAATGATATTAATAACATCCCATTGTGGCACCCAATCACAGCAGTGGCCTCCCCAGTAAACAGCCTAAACTCACGATCCCGGGCATGATCGATTTGCTGCCATGCGAATGCTAGGCGAATAAGTTACCACTGTGCTAGCCAGGAGGCTTAAATACCAAAGTAAGAAGAACGTATTCCAAGAGACAGATATCTTTAGTTGTATAATCGTTCCTAGAGAAGTAATTACCGATTAACTATTTCTAATAGCCCAAATGAACAATATGTCTCAGATGATATAATACTGGGAGAAGGAATGGAAATAGATTCCAGAATATATGTACTGTACATCACCGTATTTATAGTCTGAATTTGGAAGATGGAATTATTCATAGATTTTTTTAATAGAAAGTGATTCCTATAACATGCTAATACCAATGAATTACTCGTAGTTGTTGAATGTTAAGTGTACAATATCTCCAGGGTATTAGGACAAAATCCTCTGGAGGACCAAATCACCCATAGGGCAAAATCCCCCGAGGACAAAATCACCGTTGAAAAAAATCCCCTGGGGCAAATTTATAAGCATAAAAATGTAAGCAAACAGTCTCAGTAGTAAATTGCTTGTTAAAATAAATCAAATATATTTTTCTAACTAGCTGAGCTTTCTTCTGTAGGAGATAATACATGTATTCGGGGAAAGTAGGAATTTCAGAAAAAAAAGTTAAATTGTTTGTTTAAAGATGAAACCTGTGTTTTGAAACACTAGATTAAATACAATGCCACTAAGATAGTCCAAAATCGCTTTTTCGTGGTATGTTACCACAATCGATTTTATTCGTGATGCGGCATTTTTATATTTTTTTTTTCTAGCTGGTTTATTCGAGATACCAAAATTAATCTGTGTCATCTGAACATCTTGAAAGTTGATTTCACGCTCTAAGAGACACATAAACTTCGAGATGACTGATACAAAAGCTGCTATGCCATCCCTCCACAAAAATTTTTGTGCTATTAAAGTCCTCGTTTGTTCTTGCAAACATACTCAAAAGAGGTATGCTAAACGTATGCCTTCGTTGACATGTCCTGCCAATATAGTAATATTCAGTTATTTAAAATTTTAACATTCTCTTCTAGCATATAACAGAGCTCTTTAAACGTATCATGAACAGATTCAGGGGGAATAAAAGCAATGGCTACTATAATTCTAATTTTACGAGAAAATTCATTATTTTCTTGATAACGTTCTTAAAAACCAAATTCTTGTATTTTTCTGTAAATATTTTGGCACAACTGAAAAAAAAACAGCCTATAATATAGAAATCAGGTAAGTGCACTACCAAAGTATTCAGCACTGCTTTCAAAATTGATTATTGCACTTGCAGGCAAGCAATTTGTCAAGTTTTTCACCTCTTGCATAAATCTGTTATAGGTTGTTTGGGTCTTATCTGGCAAACGTACATAAATGCAGGGTATAGTGTGATGATCTACCACGGCATGAATTGTATATAGTTAGACAAAAATTTCAAGAACCTCTTTAAACGTTTCATCCAAATCACCAATGAGGATGATTTCTTAAAAATATCATGCTTTTGGCCGTTCCAAAAACTTAAATATATCCTTCACGAAGCAATTTCACATTTCCTTTATTGGTTTGCACAAACTCCAAGTTCTGAGGGTGGAAGTGATTTATAAATGAACTTTATATAAGAAACTTTAGTTAAACTAACTTTAAAAAAAATTACTTATACAGAAAAGAGCAAACGACTGTACTGCTATGGCCATAAGAATATTAAGTCAAAGTAACTGTCAGTAAACAAATTATATTGTGAGGGCAGTGAATGAGAGACAAGAAATTACTGACATGTTTATTCTTGAACGACAAAGAGTAGGTAATATGGGTATAAAATATCTTAGACTAAAAATGAGATTAGTTATGAAATATTGGAGAAAGACGAAGTCTTTACAAAACGAGCATTTGATCATACTGCTATTTTTGTTAAACATTCTACAAAGGAAAGGGGATTTTGTCCTCGGGGAATTTTATCCTACGGTAAATTTTGTCCTCCGGAGGATTCTGTCTTGATACCATATCCAGGACTTTATCTTTTTGCCAACACTTTTTTTACACACACTTGTGGAAGAGTGTCTGTGACTGCAGGGTTAGTAATTAATTCTTTTTATTGTGTTGTAAGATCATGTATATTATCTTTTAACATTTACTCTTCATTTTGGATATGAATACAATAAAATACCAAAGATATATCTGTAATAACACTAGAAATCGAAGGCACCATTAATAAGGTTTTTAAGTAATTTCCAAATTTTAATAAAAAAAATTACGAAGGCATGTCGAGTTTTGTATCCGTTTTTATTCAGCGTTAATTCCAAAAGATACTTTACGAATAATCAACTCTCTCTCTCTCTCTCTCTCTCTCTCTCTCTCTCTCTCTCTCTCTCTCTCTCTCTCTCTCTCTCTCTCTCTCTCTCTCTCTCTCTCTCTCTCTCTCTGCTGATTGGACCTATGAACTTTTCAAAACCAAATCAATATTTCAGTTTAAGTATAACAAAATGATAGATTTGGGGGGATATCCAATGGAATGACTGTAGATTATATTAAACGAATTTCCTATTTCATCATAATTAATCAGGTTATTTGAATACTTATATGATGGTAAGATATAGATAATTACCAACTATGGTAGGATGAAAATAGATGCCTTGAGTGATCTTACTCTCATAAGCCCTCCCCCTACCCTGTGACAACCATCAACAATGTATAAAATTTGTTAATGAAGTTTCCTGTGCATTAAAAAAGGGTTCACAAACAAAACATACGTTTACTAATTTATTCTAAAGCGCTTCGAGGAAGATATGCTTATGATTACACAGTTAGTTTACCCTGTTATATCATGCTGTCATTAAAAAAAATATAATCTAAAGAGTTGTATAAGCAAAGAATATAAATGTATTTATAAATATTTATATTTATATATATATATATATATATATATATATATATATATATATATATATATATATATATATATATATGTGTGTGTGTGTGTGTGTGTGTGTGTGTTTATAACCAGAGACTTGCTTATTATTATATAAAGGAGATATTCATATATACAGTATATACACATTAATAATCAAATATACATCTATCTATATATATACATATATATATATATATATATATATATATATATATATATATATATATATATATATATATATATATATATATATATATGGATGTACAGATATAGTTATATATAAACATAATTGTATACAATTTATCATTTTACGATTATGAAAACACCTCTAAAAGTCTTATGAAAAATTCCAGTTAGGTACGACTTGGCAATGTTTTAATACTTGCAGCACTGAATACCAAATCTAATATGTTGCAATGGAATAAACTCTATTGTTTCACCAACCTCCATTGTTGACTTTGTAATGTGGCAGGAATATATAAAGTAAATTTTTTTCGGAACTCCATCACAATGTTTATATAACAAACTTTCGAACGCCAAAGCGTCATTTATAGCAATAAATTTCCAACAGTTAGATCAGAGTATAACAATATATAGTAATAACAGTTGATGATGGAATATATGCTGATCATAAAATTCATATTTAGTAAATTATAAATTCTATTGAATATACAAAGTGCTCTAAAATATGCGTGCATATGAAAATAACTATGGACGGTTGATTGGTTAATCATTTGAAAGTTACATGAATATTAAATGCCAATATTTTAACATGTTCGAAGAGAACCGAAATTTGATACTTGTTTGTATATAAACGTTATAGTTAGATACATTTTTTATAGTTAGTTATTTATTGACAATATTTATCAAATTTTTATACAGTTGCAAGTATACATCTGATTTTTTATTTATTACATTCGGTAAATCAAATAGGTGTAAAGATCCTAAATTAACTAAGAATTGTCCATTATGATCTTTTAACTTTCCATTGGCATTAATGAACTCAAAATGTAGACCTAACCTAAGATAAAACAAAAATTACATTGCAATATAGGAAAAAAATATTTATAGTGTTTACAGTTATACAGTTATATTCAATAATATGTTGATTTACAGTGAATATTTATATACATAATTCAAGCTTGTCATTATGGTTTATGCAACCTTCAATGGAATTAAACAAACAACTATGCATATATTCTTTTCACAATCCAATAAAGTTGTATTTACCCATTCAATATAATGATTATTCCTTGATTTTCTAAATATCCATCGAGCGTAACAAAAAAAAAAAAAAAATTAGCAGAATTTAAATAAAGTATATATACTTATACTAAAGTTTAAAGAAATCGCTTTAAAAGATCTAACTATATAGTAATTGAAGTTTAAGCCCCATCCACCAACACCCTCCCCTCAAAAAATGAAAAATAGAACGAAAGAAGGAGACCGGTTGAAAGAAAAAGAAAATTCTTGAAATAAAGATGAAACGTGAGATGTCTAGTGAAGAAAGACGAATCATCTTAAATACTGTTCCGAAACTTTACTCGGATTACGTTTTAAGTGGCAATTTGACACCAGTGTCAGCTGACGTTCTGAGAGAGGACCTCTCTCTCTCTCTCTCTCTCTCTCTCTCCTCTCTCTCTCTCTCTCTCTCTCTCTCTCTCTCTCTCTCTCTCTCTCTCCTCTCTCTTTGATTTTTACCAACACTATATAGTACCTTACTTTTCCATCTATTTTAGGAAATGAGACAATAGGGTACAGGATATCTAAATGCATTCAGAAGTAATTCTAGCAAAGTTTGTGAATAGTTTGGTTACTAACAGTTACATAAAGTAAAAAAAAAAAAAAAAAAAAAACTATAGTACTCTGTGAATTCTAACTTTTAATTAGATTTCTAGTTCCCAAACTTTAATTAACGTTTCAATCTGGTTTGTTTCTCAGTTAAAAAAAAAAAAAAAGATGCTAAAATCTCTTGAATTAATACGAACGTTCGTTCTCGTCGCATAGATGTCCTCGGAATCATAATCACTAAATTTGGCGTAAATTTGGCGAAATGTGAGTTTTGTATGGATGGAACACATGAGCATTTCTGCATGATCGGCTCTTGGAACACCAGATATCACAAGGATAAGAAATTTATCAAGAGTGGAGGATATTACTTCATCATTCACTTGTAAATGATAAAGAGAGAGAGAGAGAGAGAGAGAGAGAGAGAGAGAGAGAGAGAGAGAGAGAGAGAGAGAGATTTCTGGATTGATTGCCATAAAATATGTATAAATTTTACAATACCAGCTTTGATAGGATAGGAAGGATTTAGATTGAATCTATATCTAGTCTCAAAACGTTGAATATTATATTAAGAATAAATTCGAGGTAGGAAATTGGACCTGCGGGTAAAAAAGGCCACCTTGAGGTTGGTGTTCGTACCTCTTGTTGCTATATACTGTCATATATTTCTTACACGCACTCCAAAGAGAGACATCTGCCACTACATCGTGTCTCATTTTTTTAAAGGGGCTTCCTTGGAATCGGTTGGTATCGGTCGGAGTCTCTCGAAGTTGGTTGGAGTCTCTTAGATTATTATTATTATTATTATTATTATTATTATCATTATCATTATTAGAAAAGCAGGATGCTATAAGCTCAAGGGCTCCAACAGGGAAAAATAGCTTAGTGAGGAAAGGAAATAAGTAAACTACAAGAGAACTAATGAACGATTAAAATAAAAATGATTAAGAAGAGTAACAGTATTGAAATAAATGTTTCATACACAAACAATAAAAAATTCAAAAAAAACAAAAGGAGGAGAAATAAGATAGAATAGTGTGCCAGTGTACCCTCAAGCAAGAAAACTCTAACCCAAGACAGCAGAAGACCATGGTCCAGAGGCTGTGGCACTACCCAAGACTAGAGAACAATGGTTTGATTTTTGGAGTGTCCTTCTCTAGAAGAGCTAAAGTCTCTTTTACCCCCTTACCCAGAGGAAAGCAGTTGTGAACCTCTAGAGCAAAGAAGAATTGTTTGGTAATCTCAGTGTTGTCAGGTGTATGAGGACAGAGGAGATTGTGGAAAGAGATAATTTGAAAAATACTGTAGAAATAGCACCAATATATCGTTAAAGGAGATGGAAAATTTCAATACTGTTAGTCACCTTAATTAAAGTTTTGTGATATAAATGTAAATAAAATGTACAGCTTTGATATGTAAACGGATGTTTAAAAGAAAATGGTTTGGTTCGAACAATTGAGATTTGTTGAATATTTCATCCTAAATATCCGACTTGCATAAAAAAAAAAAAAATCTTACAATTTAAATTGTATTTCTTTGTTTACAAAATATGTGGTATCGGTCGTAACAGAAACGAGTAAAAACAAATAACAGTTAAGCAAATAAGTGAAAGAGTTGTTTAAATTGGGTTAAAAGCATTACATTTGGCAGAATGTTTAGACTAGACCCTTATGAAGATTTTCTTATATGGGGCAGCTATTTTATAATATGGCCAATAAAGAACTATAATTTTGATAAATCTGAATATTACCTTCAGCATTACTTGATTTAAGTGGTTTATTGATTTTAGATTTTTAAATTGTTTATTGTTGTAATGAAATGCAAGTAAAGAGTTATTCATTGCTAATTTTATGAAGAAAATATAACAATTTTCCTATACGGCCGCGAGTAACACAAATATATGATTTAAGTCAGGATAATTTATTCACGATAATTTATTAAAGGATGCATTCAGCTTCTGCTAGGTAGTGCAATCCCCCTCATACTGACAGATAACAGCGCACTTCAAGGCTGCAATGTTAAACGCAGTGATCTATGCAGCCTTTCTTTTACAATATATAAAGTAGCTCTCGAGAGGAAAACGCTGGTAGAGGGTAGTCCACAGTATTTCCATTCTGGTGGATCTGTCCAGCCACACTCTCCTGGATATGGAAGGGTAGGAGAGGTGATGAAGACTTGTCCTCAGACGTCAACCCCCTCATAGACATTGTCTGATTTGCTTTTTTCAATCTTTCATTAAACTCCAATTCTAAAGTATTTGAATGATTGTACCTCATTAATCCTTTCTCCTATCAATGTTATTTTATCTGCCAATGCATATCCTGATATCATCTGTGTCTTCTTCTATCATCTTGAGCCCAACTTCCTGTGATATTTCATGCATTCTGGTAAGCAAGCGTTGCAAATCGTGTAGTGTTCTGCTAACAAAGACAGCATCATCAGCCCTCTTTGCATGCGGGCACCAATTTATTTTCTGTTGGAAGTAGAGATTCTACTGACATGTCTCACTTAGAGAAGAGATGCGGCCCCACTTCGTTAATGTCGTCCATGTCACTGGCTCTGGCATACAATAAAACTGCGATGTGTTCCAATATGGCCATCGTTTCATAATCTATATTTCCAGAAGCAAGGTCCAGGATACGAAAAGACCAAAAATGGCTGTTGAATCAACAAATAACTCATTTCTCTTTACACAGTGAAGCTCCTGATGTTCCTGTGATTTTCAGTTCTACTCCTAGGATATGAGTAACATATTTTATAAAAGGACCAATAACTAACAATATGATCTCAAATAATTCCGCTACTTTTAACTTTTGCTTCCGAAGTTTCAAGTGGGAGCATTATTATCACTTACTTTACACTGACTTATGTAATCCTTCTAACTTAATGGCAAAATGAGTTAGAGAATTCGGAGAGTTAAGATGAGAAGGTAGAAAGAAAACTAGAAAAGGAGAAATGATGTGAAGTGATGTAGATGAAAAGAAAGATGTGAAAGAGTAGAGGGGAATGTAGGGATGGAGGATGAAATATGGGATCGAGAGGAAAGGTGTAAGTGAAGAACGGATAAGGAAAGTAGAGAGAGAGAGAGAGAGAGAGAGAGAGAGAGAGAGAGAGAGAGAGAGAGAGAGAGAGAGAGAGAGAGAGAGGTACATACAATAGAGAGAAAGAGAAAAAAGGTTGGGGGAGCATGAGGTACAATTGCAAGGAGAGGTGGTGTACAAACGTGGTTTACTTGGCAGTGTTGGACGGAGTCGTATTTCCAGTAATAAATATGAATATTTAGCCACGACATCTATTCCATAATGCTAGGAAAATGCTTTAATAGCTATTATTAGTCTGCTATTTTTTAGACTATTGTCACCCCCCCCCCCCACCGTTGTTAATAGTAGCGCAACAATGTCTTGATTAATATATTTGCGAAATAGAAACTTATTATGACGTCATGGTTCATGCCCTTTCTGCGTCGTGATTGGCTCAGTCTGGCTGACACATACACTCGTTGGTTTGCTGGCTGTGGACATAGGACCAAGTCAATGTACAGTTTTGAATTCATTATGTTTTTTTTTTTTTTTTTTTTTTTTTTTTTTTTCGGGGGGGGGGGGGGGTTGGCCGTCATGTATTCGTAATACACTACCCGTCTCAAATATTAAGAAATGGGAAATAGGCAGAAACTATACACTATTTGGAATAGCATAGTGACATATGTATGTATGGGTGTATGTGTGAATGTATATATGTAGTATGTATGCAGTGATAAAATTTTACTAAACTTTCTTGCACTCCAATTTTTACTCCGTCTTAGATATGAAACTGACACACACACACAAACGAACCCACCTTCATGGGATTAAGTTAAAATTCTCTATCGAAGGAACTATAATATTTACTACTCGTTTA
>NC_090761.1:11913347-11915847 GCF_036898095.1 Palaemon carinicauda
TGAATTTATTATCTTACGATATGAACTAACCTTATAAAAGGGAAGTTTGGTAAAATGTTATTGACAAGCAAATATTCTGAAATATAAATGAAATTTCGATTGATGAAGGGAATTTACCAATTACCAATGGTAATTATTGCGATATACCTAATCTAAAATAACATTTTAATGAGGTATTGAATTGCAGCTATGATTTTTTTTTTATTGTGGTGAGGAGATAGGGCTTTGATATTAACCATAATTTTCACCAGAACAATAGCTAGCGTAAAAAAAAAAAAAAAAAAAAAAAAAAAAAAAAAAAAAAAAAAAAAAAAAAAAAAAAAAAATTCTATCATATATCAGAATAGTTAAACAAATATATAAATTGACCTTTTTGAAGATACATGCAATGTACTTATCAAACGGAAAATTTGATACATATGATAGAAAAATTCATAAATACTAAAAAAAGTATGTGAGGTATTGATACTCTCGACCACGAAATTCTTTCAATGTGGAAAAAAATTCTTATATGTTTATTCTATTCAATAAGATAAGAATCATAAATAACTCAAATGTTCAAAATAATGAAGAATAGAACATTAATGTAGTGAATAAATAAAACTTTGGTAGATACACTTCCAGTATTTTTCCGAAGTTAAAAAACGTCTGGAAGATTTAGGCAGTAAGGTTGAACAATTTCACTAATACTGGATTTTTAACCAGCAAAATACGATTATGATGGAGTTATAGCAACATCACTAGAATTCCTCGAAGAAAGTTGGGAATAATAATTTCGAAGAAACACGATATAAATCAAGTATCTTTATACATTTTCTTTACCTTTTCACACGAGCCTTTGTTTAGATACAAATATATGATTCTACTCCCCGCTTCCTCGAAAATTTGATTCTTGTAGTTATTTGCTTTACCAAGCAACTTTATTCAGCTGTATTCCAAAGCAACTTTATTGAGCTATATTTCAAATCTCCAAAAAGAATACATAAACTTAAGACCTATAAAATCAGTCAAGCAAAATGCTATCGCTCCATATTTCTTTTCTGTTACTTATTTGACTTCAGTTATTTGCATGAGCGATGGCTCGTTGAATAGTCCACTGATAATTACAAGTTGTTGTTTTCCTAGCATAGATAGAGCATTAGGTTTATCGCTGTAAGAGAGCACCTGAGAACTCTTTAAATTTACTGCACAAACACAAACAAGTCTTCTGGAAGCCTACTTGGCCGTTATTTAAAAGTACATGGAATAAGACACGAACTATGATACCTCACATTGTACCGAAGGCAGCAAAGGCCCAGCTAATTATGCAGATTCCCGTAGAACTGCTCGTAAAAGATTAAAGTGAACATTTATTTTGTACCCTTAAAAATTAGCTGTGGTGGCCGGTTGGTAACCTTCTTAATAGGTGATCGACAGACTGGGGTTCAAGTCCCGCTCAAACTTGGTAGTTCCTTTGGTTGCTGCAACCTCACCATCATGTGAGCTTAGGATGGGGGCATTTAGGGAGAGCCTATAGGCCTACCTGCTGAGTCATCAGCAGCCATTGCCTGGCCCTCCCTGGTCCTAGCTTGGGTGGATAGGAGCCTTGGGCACTGATCATATGTATATATGGTCAGTCTCTAAGTCATTGTCCTGCTTGCTAGGGCAATGTCACTGTCCCTTGCCTCTGCCATCCATGAGCGGCTTTTAAACTTTCAAAACCTACTGTGTCAACGACCAGGTCCCTTTTCTGGACTGATAATTTTCGTGAACTTCAAGAAAGATCTTATAATAATTAAATTGCATCGTAGGAATAAACATATGGTCCTTTTGAGTTGGTACCTAACGACGTAACTCTGATAAAATACATGAACCAAGGGTTGAATCTGCAGTCAGCAAAATAAATGTAAAGAAACAGCTTAGAAGGGATTTTTGTTTTCTTCCTCTGAAAATTAAATGTTAACATTAGATGATAGGAGTTACCTGTATATCTGTATATATATAGTTACATACGTCAACGATCATATATATATATATATATATATATATATATATATATATATATATATATATATATATATATATATATATATATATATATATATATAGATAGATAGATAGATAGATAGATAGATATAGATATATACATATATATATACATATATATATATATATATATATATATATATATATATATATATATATATATATATATATATATATATATACATATATACACGCACATACACACACAGGTGTTTCTTTTACACTTCTGTGATGAGGTATTCTACACCACTTTGTAAATTAATTCTAAATTCAGCAGGCTCTGGTGTTCTTTTATACATTGCCTACTGGTAGATAGTGGGATTTGAGTGATAGGCAGATCTAACAAAAGCGAGTGAAGTGCTGTCCCACATTTCACCTGTTTCGTCGATTGCCAATACACACACACACAAACACACACACACACACACACACACACACACATATATATATATATATATATATATATATATATATA
>NC_090761.1:11928347-11934227 GCF_036898095.1 Palaemon carinicauda
GAAATATTATATGTACAGCACACACACACACACACACACACACACATATATATATATATATATATATATATATATATATATGTATATATATACATATATATATATATATATATATATATATATATATATATATATATATATATATATATATATATATATATATATATATAATGATTCGAAATGAAGGTAGGGTCAGTTATAGCAGCCTAGACCTAAGAAACTCCCAACATACGAATGCTTAGAAGCAACTTGATGCGGTAAAAATAATTTGTGTATAAATAATACCCCCAAAAAATAAAAAATCTAAAATCTTTTAGGATGATCAATTTGACATTATGCTGATTATATATTAAATAAGACTATGTGTGGCATAATATTTCCTTGTGTAAAAATAGTTTACAGATCAAGTAATTTATAGCTATACTTTGATATTTAAGAAATGTTTTCCATCCCTCATCAAATGTTCACCAATCAAATGGTATCAATTGGGTCAGCTGCAGGGTCAGAAAGTTAGGTAAAACTAGTAGTAGTTTTACTAGTTATACTTAGCGCAGTATAAGTACGTTCTGGTAGATGACGTTCGTTTAAGAACCCCTTTCCCATAGCAAGACACGGGCTCTTACAAATGGGCAGCCCGTAAAGGTAGATGACGACATATACATAAGAGGGTAAAGATTCGTGAGTCAGGGGCAATGATAATTACCAGAAATCATCTGAAAACGTTACGATCTCGAAAACATCTTTGTAATATTTTTGCATATGAATTTCCAAGCGATGCTGCTAATTAACTGCAGAATGAGAAAAAGGATTAATTAGTAGCTATCCATTCCATCCTCAAACAAAGGAGTTGAATCTCTCTCTCTCTCTCTCTCTCTCTCTCTCTCTCTCTCTCTCTCTCTCGACCTCCCACCCTCTTTGCACACACACTTAACTGGGATTTTTAATTGCCCCAGTTGCATTCATATTCCTTCCCTTACTTCTTATGTACGTATTCATCTTCCTTTCCCCTTTCTAATTTCATTACTTACTCTGGGCCACCAGGCAACTCTGCCCTCTGTCGAGCTTGTGTCAACACATTGGGAGCCTCTTATTTACACATGCAAATCATGGATTGCTCAAAATAATGCATGAACATATATATTTTGAACTCCTAGAGAGAGAGAGAGAGAGAGGAGAGAGAGAGAGAGAGAGAGAGAGAGAGAGAGAGAGAGAGAGAGAGAGAGATGATAATACCAGTGAGTACAAAAGTGGAAAAACTCAGAGTAACTGAAATTGTGTTGCCTCTAATTATAAGATAAAATCACAAATCCTTATCTATTGGCCTTAGAGTATGGGGATAAGTCAACTAGCTTCATAACATACTATGCTTTCTTTTTATTAAAGGTGAAAGTCCAAACTTCCCTGAATGAGGTGTGGTTCTAGCTCCTTCAGAAATGCTATGATTAGTTTTCATTGAGTGATAGTAGTTCCAGAGTTTGAATTCTTTTCAGTAATTTTACACACAACTACTAAAAAAATGTTACATTGAAGTAATGTATGAAACCAGATATGTAATACTAAAAACTATCCTCTCATTATATATTCAAAGGTAAAATGTCCAAACCACTCTCTCTCTCTCTCTCTCTCTCTCTCTCTCTCTCTCTCTCTCTCTCTCTCTCTCTCTCTCTCTCTCTCTCTCTCTCTCTCCACACACACAAACATATATATATATATACATACTATATATATATACATATATATATATATATATATATATGTGTGTGTGTGTGTGTGTGCACGCGCGTAAAAATCACATAGAAACGTGATACTCAGATGCAAAAGTAAAAAACAGGGAAAATGTAATAGTAATAGAAGATGAAGTCCTAACTACTTTTCCGTTAAGTTAATTCTTCAGAGGACTGATTTATTGAAAGCAGTCTCCTTGCATTTTATAAGGTACAGCGAGATTACAAACATACATACAAAACATGCAGAACAATAATCCACAACTAAACAAATAACATGGGCTTATATTTTCAGGTGTTTGAGGGTGGAGGTCTTAGGTCTTACCCCATTAGCCAAGTGTCAGGCAGGGGTCATTTGGCATGGCAGGTAATTCTTATGCCCTCCAATGCAATTTCTTTATATAAATATGCATTAACCAGGTGCATTATGTTTGACCAGTTTTACGCCAGACGAAAAGAATGACTGGAGTAGCAAATATTAACTCCTAACCATAATAATACACAGCTTACAACATGTATTAAAGATTTAATTATTATTATTATTATTATTATTATTATTATTATTATTATTATTATTATTATTATTCCTAGTTACCTACACCCCTAGCTGGAAAAGCAGGATCATTAGGATGCTATAAGTCCATAGGCTTCAGCAGGGAAAAATAGCCCAGGCAGGAAAGGAAACGAGGAAATAAACAAGCCATAAAAGAAGTAATCAACAATTAAAATATTTCAACAACATTAAAATAGATCTTTCATATATAAACTATAGAAAATAAAAAAGTAAGGAAATAAGATAGAATAGTGTGCCTGAGTGTACCCTCAAGCAAACCAGTTGATACCAAAAGAAGGAATCCTCATTTCGATCAAACAAAACGAGTAGGCTCTGGCATATATATTGTAATATATCCTCCGACTTTAGCATATATTTTACACACACATACGCATACACATACACATACACACACACACACACACACACACACACATTTATATATATATATATATATTTATTTATTTATATATATATATATATATATATATATATATATTATATATATATATATATATATATATATATATATTACTTTCTATTCAACAAAGGATACGTTTATACGTATTTTCCAGAAATAATTCTAATAATGGTGCTTTACAGTGCCTGTCTTCCCTGCCACCAGTACATCAATGTACGTTTCGTGAACAAAGATCTAGCAAGTACCGTAATGAAATGCAGTTGTTTGCTTTACAAAATAATAAGACTGAAATATTATAGGCTTACAAATGAAAGATTTCTATATGAAACAAATGATATTTGCACAGAATAGATACAAAGGATATAGACTGTAGATAAATTATCTATTAATATATCACGTTAATGTATAATATGGTTCAATAATAGCTTTCCATATGTAGGCCATACAGTAAACATTATCAGGGCTTTCCATTCACATTTCCCCCCACATGGTGTAGGGTGTATATGTTACTGGATACCACCCACTAAAATGTCTGACTGCACCACGATAGACCTCTAGGATATGCAGCGCTATTGAAGTCTAAATTTTACCTGGTATCTCCAATGTTGGATCTAGAGCATGTGCCCTCTCCCCATTCTATTAGTCCAAGAAAATATGTCATTACACTAAAGTACTCTAGGATATACAGTGTTATTGAAGTGCAAATTTTACTTGGAATTTTCAATGTTGAATCTACATCATGAGTCCTCCTCCCCACTCGACGTGGGGTGTCTGCCAAGGGGTAAAAATCCACTAAAATATTTTTCATTACCACCACAGTCCTCTCGGGTGTCAAGTGCTATTGTAATGAAAATGTTACATGGTATCTCCAATGTTGGATTTAGATCCAAGTAACTCCACTTTTAAGTGTGTATAAGTCTGTCAATTATTATTATGTAAACAAAAGTTCACTACATACACACTGCAAAAAGTGCCTTTCACAGAATGGAAGCTTTTTGTTGCTAGCACTCCGGTTTTCGAACCAGGAGAGTCCACGGATATACTATATTTAGTTTCATCTGATATCTCATGTACTGCATCTGAACCCAACACCTTCTAACCAACTACTGGTACTTGATAAGTAATCCAATCGCATATTTTTGGCAGATGGCCTGTTTCACTTTTACAAATCTACTCCATAAATACCAATAGCGGTTATAGTTGATAAATCGTGTGTTGCATCTCAATGGTCCAGGATGCCACTCTATATATATATATATATATATATATATATATATATATATATATATATATATATATATATATATATATATATATATATATATATATATATGCAGTTAATTTTAACTATCTTGGGTTCTCCTCAAAAGGCTGAATATTACACATTATTCTAGAAATTATATTTCAGCATTAAATACATTGAGGAATAATGTTCCTAATCTGGAGGTTGAATCAGTGGAACTTGAGAAGTTTGAAAATTCAAATATGTTGCAAATGCATTTTCTGTTGAACAGGTTAACATAAGTTACTTTTCATATTTTGTTTATTAGAGATACCTTATAAAGTTTTTACTGATTTTAGAATACTTTATATTCTTTATTCATTACCTTATTTTCATTCCCCATTCAGCTGCTTTACTTGTTGGAGACTTGTACAGTATCATTTTGTTTTTCCAACTATAGCTGTAGCTTGGTTAGTAATGACATACATATATATATATGTATATATATATATATATATATATATATATATATATATATATATATATATATATATATAAGGGGATCCCTTAATGTGGTAAAAAGGATTGCCTATCGCAGACGAAAATCTCCCACCATCACCGATCAGCACTGGTCAATGTGTTGATAAAAACTGACAAAACCACGGAAATGAATTGACCTGTCTGAGGTCTTTGTCCTGCAGTGGACTAAAAACGGCTGCATTTGTTATTGTTGATATGTGTGTGTGTGTGTGTGTGTGTGTGTGTGTGTGTGTGTGTGTGTGTGTGTGTGTGTGTGTGTGTGCGCGCGCGCGTAATGACTGAGAGATGAATTTTCACAGAACATTATACAAAATAAGAGAGTTAATAGCAGATGAGTTATTTGCAAAATAACCCTTTTAGTTTTTGTCTGAAATTCCTTTGGGAAAGAAGACTTCAAAGTGAAGTTCCTGACTCATAATCTATAATAATTTAAGTATTTGAGTGGCAGCTATGGCTTGAAATATCAATTTATTCATCATTAGAATTATCAAGAAAATATACATTGCAAGCAAGTTTTACTGGTATCATTATGAGTTTTAGTTATTCATTTTGCCTGATATATTACATTTTCGAGTTTATTAAATTTTCCTAAATTGAATTTATGAAAAATTATGATAAAAAAAAGATTAACAGTATTTAGGTATTATTATTCCTATATATATATATATATATATATATATATATATATATATATATATATATATATATATATATATATATATATATATTTGTCTATTTCGCTCTTATAGTGTTGAATACAAACATTTTCTATCAAAATAATTGACATAATAAGCAGACTCATGATACCATTAGCATTTCCCCCTCCCCTCAGTAATGAATTTCTCATAAATCAACTTCTCGTCAAATTGATTTTGCATTGACACAGTCATCAATCATCATTTCGTTTCCGTTCCTATATTTACTTGTCATGGAATCCCTTTGTCTCTGCGCTGCATGCTAAGGGTTTCTACTGTATTTGTAAATTTCTTACTAATTCTAACTTTGGCAAATGTTAATAAAGGTTTTAAATATGAAGAATTAATTTTAAAATTTTGATAGATTATCTCGTTGGGCAAAGAGAAATTTATGCGTTGAAACATAACGTTATCTTTGAGATTATTAGTTTGTCGATTTATTGATGGGCATTGATAGAATTTATTAGTTCGGAAATGTCCTTTACTGATTTACTTGTATGTTAACGATGTAGCATATATATATATATATATATATATATATATATATATATATATAGAGAGAGAGAGAGAGAGAGAGAGAGAGAGAGAGAGAGAGAGAGAGAGAGAAAGAGAGAGAGAGAGAGAGATTTGTAAAAATGTATATATATATATATATATATGTGTGTGTGTGTGTGTGTGTGTGTGTGTGTGTGTGTGGTGTGTGTGTTTGTGTGTGTGTGTATAAA
>NC_090761.1:11934727-11947227 GCF_036898095.1 Palaemon carinicauda
TGTTTCAGGTGTATTTTCATTACAACCCTGTATAATGAGCATCAATATTCAACAAAGATATCCATTCACATTTTGTTTCTTTCTAATCAACTTTGACTTTGTATCTCAAAAATATCCAGTTACATATTAGTATATATAAACATTATTATATATTTTCGAGTAAAATTCTTTCGATTCACGCCCCAATTTCAAATATTTAGGCTCGAATATTAATGTTATTTGTTTAGGATACAAATAGTCTCAATTACTCTCTTTGTGTAGGAATCTACTTTTACCTTTTTTATATACAAATATGAATTATTTTCATAGCATAACCTTGACTGACTAAACCAATAATTCCCAATACCTTTTCATCCCTGCATAGAGAATAGCACTGTGAATGAGGCTTCATACATTCATGCATTCATATTTGCAGTAATCCAACAAAATTCTGTTCGACTATAGTAGGCTTCTCACGGTCAAAAGGTTCATCAAACGATTGGCATGGATGTCAGACAGTCAAACCAAAAATACATCAAACTTGTGCCATTAGCTTATCGGTGGCACTAAAGAAAAAAAGATAAAGTGGACGAGGGACTGTCTAATAATAAGAGGTTAACTTTCACATACCATCTTGCTTGTTGATTTGAAATTAAGAGCCAGATGACTAGCGTTATTATTTGAGGATGGATGAAGAGACATATTATATAGATCTATTGGGGCGTGTTTGATGTTTGACGCTTGTTCTCACATAACAAACGGTTCGTGGATGAATGAAGCTCCACCCACAAAATCAGGCTTGACCAGACTTTCTTCAAACCGTTTGACCAACGTGTTTGACAACCGAAAACCCCATTCACACATTTAAACATTGTTTCAAAAACTTCTTTGTCAAACTCGGTTTGACAAACCTACTTACGATTTTGTAGTGAATATTCCCTCAATTAACCAACTATAACGCAACGTAGAAAATATTCTCTCTTTAAATATACACTTCTACTGTACTTTCGATGGAGATACGCTAATTTACCCATTACGTTAATGCAAAACACGCTTCCCTTGAATTCAGTCAAAATTATAGTTAGTTTAGCATGACTTAGAATGTAATAATTTCTTATATTTCAGAGACTATTAATGAAATAAAATTGAAGAGAATCCTTAAAGAAAATTGATGATAGGACATTAGATTGATATGCAAAAGTACAATAAATGAATTAGTTGGGGGTTAAATCTAAATGAATACACGTTACTGTAAATTCCATACGAAAAATCACACCAAAAAAAAAAAATAAATAAAAATAAAAATAAAAATAAAAATCAGATAACTGCAAAATTCTCAGGAGAAAAAGAAGAGTAAAACCCAACATCATCACTCTGGAGGGTCAGCTTTAGCATAAGCCCGGTAGTGCGTACATGGTTAATCAACAATATGTCAGTCCGTAATTGCTGTATCGGGTTCGTGCTTCTTCCGTAACCCATATAAAGGGAGACCTGGCTTGATGGGTTTTATGTAAATAAGTGAGGGGAACTGTATGGTTAGGAACCAACCGTAGACTGGAAATTGGTGATAGTTGTAAGCAAACGGTTCAGTCTCCTTTCTCAGCCTTCGGGAATTCAACGAGGCCAAGAGGTCAGGTCACAATGTTACTATTCCGCACTTTGACGTAATATTTATAATTCTTTACATTTGTATCTGTTGACGATGATAGCAGTTTTTTTTTCTCTCTCTCAGAAAGGATTCTGGCAACGATGCAGGTGTCAATAATATAATGGGCACACTAGCATTCAACGGAATAATTCATAAAATTTGTTGCCTTGCAGATCGCAGTGATATCTCTATTGGTTTTCCACATTACTTGAGGGCGAGGGCGGTAGATGTGTTTGCTACACGGTCATGCTTTCTTTGTTCTGCTTAGCATTTCTAGTGTTGGTGGAAAAGTGGAAAAGAGAACGTCACCAAATGATCTGATGCCTGTCTACTGTAGTGTTGTAAGTGCAGATAACATGATATTAAAGAGCTCATACTAGTTACACCAATGCATGGGAGATTCTTACACACACGAATGGCCTGATGTGGTCCACACTGGCTCCAGCTGGTTGTGCAGTTGATTAGTGTTCAGGTATTATTTGTTCTCCGATCTCCTTGCCCTCATATAGTGAAACGGGAAAGGGAGAACTATAGAAATTGTTTTTGGATATCGCTAAAATATAAAAACAGGGAACACTGACTGAACGGTGCTCATCTGCAGTTAGAATCCTAATGCGATAAGCTAAATTGTAATAATTGTATTCAGGATTTTTTCACCGTAGGAGATTTGCTTGCAACAGAAAAACTTAAGGCGAAAAGGTTTTAAAAACGGTGAAGAGAGTGAATCAATGCCTCCTGGCTAATACAGTGCTAACCTGTTTGCCTAGCATTCGCATGGCGGCAGATCGATCTCAGCCCGGAACCGTGAGTTTACGCTGTTTACTGGGGAGGTCATTGTTCTGGTTGGGCACCACAGTGGGGGGTTGGGCTTCTCGGCTGAAGTTCTGGTGAGCACCTATTCTGATGAAACTAGAACTGAAACTAGACACTTTTAACCTTTAAAAAGAAGGAAACAAACAAAGAGCAGATCAAATGTAATGAACTAGCTCAAAACCGTCTGCAATTTATGATAATCCTCATTCGAGCCAATTTTTAACTTATTATTTTGAGACTTCACTTTGGGAATTTGGTAAAAACTATTAAGATAATATCAATATTAAAAAAAAATCATTCTTTTTTAAGGAGTCCAAGAAATTGATTCATTCCTGATTATATTTATTATCAACCAGAGAACAGAAGGTTTCCCCAGCGCCATAAAACCTCCACCAAGAAAGAAATACTGTAGGAATTGGGAGTCGTTATCAGTAGGCTAAGTACCACTTGGAGATCTCTTCTTATTGGGAAATGAGAGAAACGAAGTGGAGGCAGCCCAGAGGAAAAGGCTGGTCCTGAATTTTGGATGAATATCTACCTACCCTTATTCACTTCACGTACTCAAGGAATACATTCTCGTACTCCAGAAAATGTTGGTACATAGGGTAAATGGAATATGGACACAACTGTCTCGTTAAGGTGGTAATATCATGAGAATTATAACACATTTCACTCTACTCAAGGGCATTATATTTGAATAAGAAAATATTTGTTATATCATCGAAAATAAAATAACACTAAAATAAAGAATGAAAAGGTCCATTAATCCTAACATTTCTTACTTTCCTTACCATTTTGTAATTTTTGTCTCTTATACCAAATCATCTCTTTATATGAGCATGGTATTAAGAAATCAAATGAAGCATTAATGGGATGTTTAGGTTAATCAGATTTAATTATTTAACGAGTGAAAATTTTAATTGCATCTTAAATATTATTTCATACCTAAATTCTCTTGCTTGAGGGTACACTCAGCCACACTTTTCTATCTTATTTCTCTTCCTCCTTGTTTACGTTTTTATAATTCATATATGAAAGATCGATTTTAATCTTGTTTCTGTTCTTAAAATATATTCTAATTAATTATTACTTCTCTTGTAGTTGATCTATCTCCTTATTTCCTTTCCCTTGCCGGGCTATTTTTCCCTGTTGGAGCCGTTGGGCTTATAGAATCCTGCTTTTCCAACTAAGGTTGTAGCTTAGCTAATAATAATAATAATAATAATAATAATAATAATAAAAATTATTACGCAGTATAATTTGTATCTTCTTGCATTGCTTACGCGTCAAATGATCAATTATTCTTCTCAACTGATGTTTGATTACATATTTTCAAAACAACTGTAAGACGATATCAACTTATTCGGGAAGATCTTGGATTGTAGCATAGCAAATACGTGTAACAATATTAGGCAAAATGAAAATCTATCTAACTTATTACTAATTTCATAAAAGCCATGGGACATATTTTGAACACTGACAGAACACATATGTTATGTCTATCCAACTTGGATTAGTTTCATGCTCAGTTTTTTGTTATAGATATATGTCTTTTTTTTATCTAAAAGAGTGACTTGTGGTATTTGCATATTGATTTCATGTAAAAGTACTGTTAATTATAGAGAAACACGAAAGGTTAAAAATTATGAGGAATGACCCATCGTCAAATTCTCGGATAAAAACTGCACGAATTCAATTAAATTTTCCGAGCAATAATTAAAAACAGAATTATATATACTCAAGTCGACGCTAATTACTCAGAATGATGCTTTATAAAAGCCTTGATTAGCTATAGAAACGCGTCTCCCATTTCTTTTTATCATCAGCAGGAGAGCCAACATTTTATTATCTGAAGAAAAAAAGAAGAAAAAAAAGTTTGGCCCTCAATATTAAAACCAGTTGTCAATCACAGTTGTCATCATCCTGATGAAAGAAGTAAAAGTTAACGATATATTAGAAATGTTAGATTTTAGGTTTATCATTTATAAGACCATTGTGTGTGTGTGTATGCGTTGTTGTTGTTGTGAAAGAGAGAGAGAGAGAGAGAGAGAGAGAGAGAGAGAGAGAGAGAGAGAGAGAGAGAGAGAGAGAGCACATAAGTTTATTTCAAAGCTCCATACGCAATAGAACTACTTCAAAACAGGAAATCCAAAGAAAATAACAGAATATAAACAAAGTTTACATTCACAATTTGTACTTTCAATTTAGTTGTAGTCACCTGCAATTTAACGACCACATCGTTTTTCAATTCGCTGTTAACAATAATACTGTAAAATAAAGTAAAGATGACTGGTTTTGATGCATCTGATGTAGTTTCTTGCACTGATGCTCTAAAAAGCACGTACCGCAGTATAGCAATTAGGGTATGATGCTTTTGTAGTGCGCCCACCCCTCATGGCTTAATTCTTGATTAGCACTGCTAGGGAAAATCAAACCATTTAGGGAACACAAATAATTTAAATTATAAGGCATTAAAACCCTCATAACTAAATGTCTACGGAACCTTATTAAAAGAGACAAATTTATTTGGGCAGCGTTTGATAACATATTTATCCTATATTATGTAAAATAAAGCCTCGTGTATAGAGTAACGTAAATGAAGAATAATTAAATATAACGTAAGCTGCGAGTCGAGAAACATAGTACAGGAAAACTGTGGGTGAAAAACACGTAAAAAAAACAAATCAAATTTGATGGCATTAGTCTTAGTACTTAATTCCGATTCGTCCCAAAACTCGGTTGAGATATCAATTACTTAATCATATATTAGATTGGGGATAACAGTGAGATGAGTAGCATAATTTGCATACTATAAATCATGATTTTCGAAATAATAAATCAAGTTAACAGTCTGAAAACTTTGAGATAACATAAAATTACAGTACACTAAACTAAATAAGGGATCATCAACAACTTTTTCTTTTCAGATCATTTAATAAACTTATATAAAATAATACTAAAATCAAGCAAGTTAAATATGGAATCATCAAAAGCTCTTATTTTTTTCTAACATCATTAAATATATATATATATATATATATATATATATATATATATATATATATATATATATATATATATATATATATATATACGATTTCCATTCTTCTACACACAAAGTACTTGCAAAAACAAAAAGCAAATATCAAAAAAAGATTTAGAAGAAAGAAATTCCAGCTACCTCTTTGTTTTATCTTTTTTTCTGGTGCCTGGATATTCTCCATTCCAGCTGTACTTTGAACAAAAATGCATTTCAGGTTTTGGAGTATTTGTCAGATTGAATCGAAATAGAAAGGCTTACACGAGAGTTTTTCCAACAAAGGAAAAGCAGTCCTTTAAATCACAACTGCCACAGTAAAAGGGATGGATATCCTCCACAAACTTGAAACAGTTAAATAGAGCAAAACAAATAGAAAGATTTGTAACGGAAAATAATGAAAAACCCAAAATAGCTCCTTTCTAATTATGTTGTCATGGCCAACTCAACAACTCCATGAATAAGACGTCTCGGATCATGATGGTGTATATTCCAGAACTCTGAATTGGGATATTGCTTTTCCTATCACGCAATCAATGGTATTTTGCGATCCTAGGGGTTTTCGTTTTCGGCCATACCAGATATCCCAGCATTTCGAACAATGCCACGCACAATGGTGCAAAAACAAATTTAACCCGCATATCGCAAGACGATATTTTTTCTTTATTCTTACGGCTTGCATCAGTTTTGCTTAGGGTCGATTCTGAACTTATTTTTTGTATAGTTTAACCTATTGCTGTTTACCAATTTCATAACGATGAAGGTGTCAGAAATCGCGAGTTTCTGAACACCATCAAACCCGGAAAAGACTGAAAGCGGGGTAAAACTGTGCAATGGTTTATATAAGACCGAAATGAGGAGTTTGGCTTCATAGAAAAAATGCTTAGAATTTTGTATTGTTTAAGGTGAAAAGAGAAAAGGGCGACACTTACTATAAGGTTCAGGAAGGAAGGAAACAGAGCATAATAAAAAATACGGATTAAAATAAAAAGAACGAACGTATCGTCTCCATGATATATCTATTCTAGGAGCACGGCTTATCGCAAGGTAACTGTTATACTAACACAGAAGGGAGGTGAATGTAAGTTTATTCAACAAGACACCGAGCTTATATACAAACACTTGAGGGCAACTATGGCACAAAAATTTAAACAATGTGAAACATGCGATAGCAGGCTTAAACAGGTTGTTTTATTATCAGTACGAGAGATAAAAAAAAACAGCATTACAGTGTACGAACGTGTACGAAACACGTGCGATACAAGATCCTGCCGGATAATAAAGTCTGTTATGTCAGTCAAAATCAATGGCAGGACTTCCGATAGGTTATATGTCTTATTCAGGATTATAAAATATAAATGATTATGTAGTACACAGCTTTAAAAAATACGGAAATGTAAAAATGCAACGCTAACGTTTGACTGTACTTGTATGTATGACCATCTGGATTTGATATCAGTTGAAATTTAGTTTGGCAGATTCCGTCTGTGTTTTCGTGTTTGATTTATTGAAGGCTAATAGCTGCCTGAAAGTCAGGCCAAATGTCTCGCAAATATTCAACGTGTTTCGTCACTGTCAGACTCAGACTCCGATGGTCAGATCTGGGCTGACATTGAAAATTTATTTTCATTTTCATATTGGTATTTTGTTACTCCTCACTTGAAGGAAAATGTTAATCTAACAAAAAAAAAAAAGTCAAATGCACTAATCCGATAGTCCACAAAAAACGGAAATATTGTTAAGTTTTTAATTCTTTCGTGTAAGTTTTTAAGTGAATCCCATTAACAAATATTATTTGATGCCAACTTGTCTCCGGGTTTAGGCCTTACATGGGGAAATTTGGTGTAAAATTCAGCATCTTTATATATTAATGAAGGAAGATTTCCTAGAAAACAGATTGGTCCAAGAATCCAAAGGACAATTTAACATGAATACTCCCAATGTTACAGTCTCCGACTGATGTCCATAGAAAAAAAATATGATGATAGAAAGCATTAATGCAACGGTGAAGCATTAAGCAATGCGACTTTCTTCTATTGTCAGCAGAAAGAATATACTAAAAGTTATGCTATATATACACAATATATATATATATATATATATATATATATATATATATATATATATATAATATATATATATATATATATACATATGCAGATCATAAAAAAACTTTTTAGCATTAAATTCAATCTCCTTTGTAAATTCGTATCTTACAGAAAAGGGAACTTCTCTGAGGATCTGTGATCGCACAACAGAATAAATTCAATACTAAATGGTATTTGTATGAAAATCTAAATAATTAAAATTACGAATGTTTGTGATAGAATTATCATATGTATACACGCATACACACACAAACACACATATATACATACATATATATATATATATATATATATATATATATATATATATATATATATTTATATATATATACATATATATATATATATATATATATATATATATATATATATATATATATATATATATATATATATATATACAATCATATGCATATGTAAAAACATATGTACATATATATCAACATATATATATATATATATATATATATATATATATATATATATATATATATATATATATATATATATATATATATATATACGTATATATATGAATGTATTGTTATTGAAAATTATATTTTCATTTATTTTTAAATTGCTGCTCAAACGCCACAAGCGTTATAACAAAAAAATCAAATATCAAAGTTTTCATTTCAAAAACTCATTTCCGATTCATTTGGTACTGGACGACATGGTCTTTTAAATCCCCTAAGAACGCGTAGCAGAGATTTGGCCCATTCCGATAACACATTCCACCGATGCTTGCTGTGTAACCGGCGATATCCGGTAATATCAGTGTACTAACAATGTCAGTGACAGTTCTAAAGGTATTAGAAACCCATGTCTGACCAGCACAGCCATTAGGGGAATTGGCTTTGGACTGCAAGCACTGCTAAACGGTTTTTTTTCCTTTGAGTATTTCAGTTTCTAATCATGTCGATTATGGAAGGATTTCCTTTTACGGTGATATATTTTTGGTTATTCTTGAATTTCTTTCCATTTATCCACCATATGACACTTGCATAAATTGTCTTCCAAATATATACTCTTGTATTGATCATTATTAATCATATCTCTTTAATCATCTTTATTTCAGTTCCTGAATCCCAACAAAAATCTAATAGAGTAATATCATCATTATCAAAGAAAAAGATGAAATGATAACAATTACAGATGATTTCTATGTAATGCTATACATAGTGATATAAGAAATACCTTTGCCAATAGAAATAATGAAACAGGTACCAAACGTAACAGTAGGCATTAAAAGGCATGAAAAGGGTAAATCAGCAGAAGATAGCCTATAGATTGACTTAATAATAGAGGGAAGAGATTTCATAGTAGTAAAACTCATTGAACTTTACACAAAATATCTGCAAGAATGCTCTATACCTACAGCTCGGAAAAACTTTATCATACTAATTCACAAAAAGGGAAACACAAAAGACCTGAAAAATTACTTCTCAATAAGTTTACTTTCAGTAATATATAAATTATTTACGTAGTTCATATTAGGCTAAATAGAAAGACAACTAGATTGTGGTGGTCGATGGGGTAACGTCCCAGACTGGTGAACGCCAGACTGGTGAACGCCAGACTGGGGGTTCGAGTCCCGCTCAAACTCGTTAGTTCCTTTGGTCGCTGCAACCTTACCATCCTTGTGAGCTAAGGATGGGAAGGGGGGGGGGGGTTTGGGGAAGCCTATAGGTCTATCTGCTGAGTCATTAGCAACCTTTGCCTGGCCCTCCTTGGTCCAAGCTTGGATGGCGAGGGGGTTTGGGCGCTGATCATATGTATATATGGTCAGTCTCTAGGGCATTGTCCTGCTTGAGAGGGCAATGTCACTGCTCCTTGCCTCTGCCATTCATGAGGGGCCTTTAAACCTTTAAGAGAGCAGGCAGGCTTTAGAAGTGGGTATTCAACTACTGACCATATACATGTAATTAACCAGCAAATGGAAAAATTAACAGAGTGTGAAAAACCATTAAATATCGCATTTATAGACTATTAGAAAGCTTTTATTTCTGTTAAATCTTCAGGAGTAATGAAAGCCCTTCAAAGACAAAGAATAGATGAATCTTATGTTACAACACTTGAATATTTACATCCGGGAATCACAATAATCCTAAAACTACTAAAAGATATGGAGAAAATTCCTATTGAGAAAGGAACTACACACGGAGACCACATCTCTCCTAAATTATTCACACCAAACTTAAAAAAGTTTTTAAGGATTTATATTGGGAAAAAGTAGAAATTAACACTAATGGAGAATGCCTCTATTTAATGAATCCTGTGAGGAACTGCAAAAGATGACAGAATATTTGAATAGAGAAAGAATATATTCAGGACTCAAAATGAATATGAGTAAAACTAAGATAGTGTTCAATGAAAATGCACAGACAACTAATAAGGGTTATGGACGAACCTCTCCGAGATTGTTAATGAATATACGTACTTAGGATAGACAGTAACGGTTTCCCCAGGATATGAAACTGAAATTAAAAGAATGAAAAACATGGGATGGAGAGCTTTTGGTAAACAAAAGCCATTATGAAATGTATAATGACCCTGTCTGTTAAAATAAAAGTATCTAATCAGATGGTCCTACCAGTATTAACTTATGAATCAGAAACTTGGAGCCTTACTAAAGCCTTAAAACATAAACTAGTTTCAACTCAAAGAGCTATGAAAAGAATAATGATGGGAATAGCATTAAGAGAATGACAGAACTTAGATGGACATTATGAATAACAGAATGGGTCACTTGGGAGGGAGAAAAGAGAAGACGATGACTTGGCTGCCTAAAAAAAAAAAAAAAAAAAAAAAAAAAAAAAAAAAAAACTCCGGGTATAGATTTGTATTGAAAGACCATAAACAGAAGGGAGTGGAAGGACATGCCTGAGGCCTTTGTCATACAGTAGGCTAAGTAGGCTAGTTACTACTGCTTTATATATATATATATATATATATATATATATATATATATATATATATATATATGTATGTATGTATGTATGTATATATAAATATATATTTTATATATACAAAAATATATATATATATATATATATATATATATATGTGTGTGTGTGTGTGTGTATATACACACACACACACACACACACATATATATATATATATATATATATATATATATATATATATATATATATATATATATATATATATAAATATATATATTTATATATACATATATACATACATATACATATATATATACATATATTTATATATATATATACATAAATACATATACATAAGTGTGTGTGCGTGCGCTAATATAGTTTTGAAGAAGTGTATCAATTTAGGGAAAGTAATTGTGACAAGAGGTAATAGATGAAGGTTCCATGTAACTGGTAGTTTTGCTTTATGACGAAAGACAGAGAGAAACATTAAGGGAATTTTCCTACAACGATAAAGTCATAATTAGGGTGTAAGAGGAAAGAAGAACTGAGACAATATTGCATGCATAATAAAGGCATCGAATTTCAAATAAGATATCTATGGAATTTAAATAATTATTTTACATATAACCAAGAAACTCAGAATCAATACAAAGCGAAATGATAAGTGTTACTAGATATGAAGAATGCGATAATGAACAGTAAATTACAGATATAAATTCCTGACAGCGTCCAAGGTAACTGAGGCGGGATTAATTTATGGATGGGTTTCATGATTCACTGGCCTCTCATTACCTACATTCTTATGAGGCATATTCTCGGAACTCCTGCGGGTGGGGGAATGAAGAGGGTAATAATCTTTTACCACTTCAATGGCATCGTAGTCTGGTTTATGCAACAGAATATTTTTCTAAATCAATAGCTAGAAAGGACTAGTATATCCGTGATTTGAAAAGAAATTGCAGAATAGTCTCATATATTTTCTATGATTTATTAAAAGAGATATTTACGAGCATGTCTGAAATAAGTGTGCAATTTCAGCGTTTTTATCTAATTTGTTTCACCGTCGTCTTGTTTATGCTACAGAAAAAAAATAGTATCCACAATTTAAAAAAAAAATGGAAGAACAGTTTCAAATAATATTTTTCATGTATTTAAGAAACATTCATGAACATGTCTGAAATGAATTTGGTTTTTGGGCTTCGTTATCCTTATTGTCTCCCTTAAGTTAAGGAAACAAATAGAACTAGAGGGACTCTCAGTAGAGCGCAGACCTCAGCCGCTGCAGATTATTTCTCGACATTTTGCTCGACCTTGACCTTGATCTTTGACCTTAACAGGATTAATTGGCGTGGATTTTCATACACTTGAATATGATTCAAGTTTGAAGTCTCTGTAGCAACGATGGCTGATTTCGTGAATTGGACATTTTGCTTGACGTAACTTTGACCTTGACCTTCCAAATTTTAATAATTTCCAGCTTTTTACAAAACAGTTAATCCCTGCAAGTTTCTTCACTATATGATTAAAATTGTGGCTAGAAGCTGTTCACAGACAAAAAAACACACTCACAAACGCAAACAAACACAAACAAGAGCGAAAGCATAAATTCCTTCCAACCTCGTTGGCGGAGGTAATAAAGTATGCCTTTTTAGCGTAGATATGAAAATTCCACGATTTATACCTTAACATGGTGAAAGGGTTTGTGTATCGTCGTGATCAGCTAAGCTGTACTAGTCAGGAACTCACATACTAGGTTGGTTTGCTGTGAGCAAGCAGACAAAAGTCTCTCACTGTCACCAATTCGCCCTGGCTAGCGTGGTGATGTAAATTGACCAAACCCCAGACATGTATAAAGACATGTCTGTGGCCTTTGTCCTACAGTGGACTAGACCCGGCTGCATTTGTTGTTGTTGTTGTTGTTATATATCATTCCTGCCATCGTAATGAAGAAGCTGAGGAATACAATTCTATTATTCATTTAATTTTTCCTATGGGTTTATGAC
>NC_090761.1:11952227-12067227 GCF_036898095.1 Palaemon carinicauda
CTCTCTCTCTCTCTCTCTCTCTCTCTGAGTCCACATATGCTGGGACTCACTTTGCAAATATTTCCATTAATAGATAATCAACAGGAAGTTATTTGGTCTCAGAATTGGCACTCGGCCCTTTGCGAGATTATTAATGTATTCTTTGAATCGAATATTACATATCCATGAACAAAAGCTTTTTGTACAAAGGAAGTCCTTGGATTGTTTGTCTTTATCACCAGTAATGTATGAATATCAACATAACTGTAGAGGAGATAAACCATTGATATATAAAGTAGGCAAAAATTAATGTGTATCGATGATGAATAATGAAACAAAATGTGACTAACCAAATAAGATTGAATAAGTAAAAACTAGATGAAAATATTCCGCGAGACGAATAAATGGAGGACAGGTCTCCTGCAATGATGAGGGGCAGTGAGAGAGGGGACGTCTCTAGTTCCCCCGATCGAGTGAAAACTATTCCTTGGAAGGTGAGTCAGGGATTTAATATCAAACACAGGCCAATCTCCAAAGCTTTTAATTCCCCCGACACGAATCCAAGAGCTACTAAGCTTCTCCAGACCCTCGTCCCCTTTCCTCGTTGACGAGTTAAAACACTCTTAGCATGTTCCTTCAGTCGTGACAATGACGTGACGACATAATTTCGCTTTATTGTTCAAGCGGGCATAATCCGTCTTAGCTCACTTAAATAAAAAAACAATGTAAAAGATTGAAGATCTGATGCATCTCCATTAGCAGAGATAGATTTTAACGTTCTATTGATATTATTTATCACGGATTCTGTTCAGTTTCCAATTAAACATTTTAGATGTGCGTGGAGCAACCGGCGACAAGTTGATAGTTACATTATTTTAGTCATCATTTATCAATGTACTTTCAATTTTATTGCTTCACCATTGCCATTGCCATTATCATCATCACATATATTATTTTTAATACTATTGATATTTTATTTAGTTCAACATTAAGAGGAGAGAAAATAAACACTGGCCCATTTGCATTCTCAATGTTGAGTCGTGGAACATCGCATAGCAAAGGATCGACATCATTAGCCCCTTCATATAGGCCTACCTAAAGTCCCTGCAGATAATCCAGGCGAAATAAGCCCCAGCCTGATGACGTCATAGCCAATAACGTTGTCTCCCACGTTAGCAGTGGTCACAATACATCCCCTCGTTAACAAAGATCTAGCAAGTACCGTAATGAAACACAGTTGTTTGCTTTACAAAATAATAAGACTGAATTATTATAGGCCTACAAATGAAGGATTTCTATATGAAACAAATAATATTTGCACAGAATAGATACAAAGGATATAGACTGTAGATAAATTATCTATTAATATATCACGATAATGTATATGGTTCAATAGTAGCCTTCCATATGTAGGCCATACAGTAATCATTATCCGGGCTTGCCATTCACTCCCCCCACCATATTGTAGGGTGTATATGTTACTGGTTACCACCCACTAAAATGTCTGACTGCACCACGATAGACCTCTAGGATATGCAGTGCGATTGAAGTCTAAATTTTACCTGGGATCTCCAATGTTGGATCTAGAGCATGTGCCATCATACCACCAACACTAAAGTACTCTAGGATATACAGTGTTATTGAAGTGCAAATTTTACTGGGTATTTTCAACGTTGAATTTATATCATGAGTCCTCCTCCCCACTCGACGTGGGGTGTCTGTCAAGGAGTGAAAATCCACTAAAATATTTTTCATTACCACCACAGTCCTCTCAGGTGTCAAGGGCTATTGTAATGAAAATGTTACAGGGTATCTCCAATGTTGGATTTAGATCCAAGTAACCCCACTTTTAAGTGTGTATAAGTCTGCAAATTATTCTTGTTATGTAAACAAAAGTTCACTAAATACACACTGCAAAAATTGACTTTCACAAAATGGAAGCATTTTGTTGCTAGCACTCCAGTTTTCGAGGTTATACATTTATAAACCCATGACCCAAGGGATCATTGGAGAGTTGAGAGTGTGTGACGACAGCCATAACAGGATGTGAAAATAGACTAAGCAAAAGCATTGCATAGGTAAACATTATTTTGTCTTGTAAACATGTCACAAGCCTCCCGTGAGAAACAGTTGTCCTATTAATCCCTACCGGAACCACTTGGCTTCCGGATATAAGGCTGCATGATCATATTATCTTTGTATTTGTAATAAACGCTGAGATAACTAATACTACATTATCGACACGAGCTTATGGTAAAGTAATTCTATTCATCTTTTCATACGGAATGGTCATCCGACCAAACCATCCATACTCCAGTGATGGAGCTAACAATAAACTGTGTTAAAGTTAACTTAAACTTTGGCTGATTTTAAGAAGTAACCTACAAGTCTAATAATTCTATATCACATTGAAGAGATATGAGATAGAGCCACGATGTGTGCGTATAACATTCTCACACTAACATATATATAAATATATATATATATATATATACATATATATATGTATATATATATATATATATATATATATATATATATATATATATATATATATATATAGAGAGAGAGAGAGAGAGAGAGAGAGAGAGAGAGAGAGAGAGATTTGTAGAAATGTATACATACACATATACAGTACATATTACACACATGTATATGTATGCATATATGTATACAATATATACACACACGCACTCACATATATATATACACACACACACATACACACATATATATATATATATATATATGCGTGTGTGTGTGTGCGTATAAAATGTTAGTCATCACCACAACTAATGATTATAAAAACTATAAAATTGATTATAATTGCCAATGAGCACCCTCCTTTTCTATATGTTCCACGAAATGCTGGTGCATTTTCTTAACAACACTACATGTGTCCTAAGTCACCTTCTGTTTACCGAACATACAAGAAAAGCCATCACGATAACTTTTCTCTGTATATTTTGACCAAAATTTTAATATAAATAAATTGCACTGTTGTTTTCAATCTTTCATTTCTAGTTATGATTCATTTCTTAGTTGGTAGGTTCCAGTAAGAGAAACTGTATCCACAGCCGAAGTTCTCTTAGACTTTCCGTTAACTTCTGTAATTATAATACTCTTGAGATTACTGGATATCAATACGAAACTAGTTTACAAACTTTTGCAAATTTCTGGAATTTCCATTTGATATTTATACTTAAAGAAAGCAGGCCAAGCTATCTGAATAAACATCGATCCATATCTTTGTTTCATTGATCGTTTTACCACCTCATGAATTATTATAGTGTTCCCTAAAGCCTCCTTTCTCTATCTATACTACCAATACATCTTCCGTTTTATTTTCATCATCCTCCCCCGTGCCCATCCCTCTGGTAATGGGGATAGGAGTAGTCATACCCAGGTGAGAGGAGGTGCGGTGCGTGTGTGCATATATTGATGTACGTATATCTAAATATTGAGCCGTCATTTTGACGGGAAGCGTGCACTAGTATAAAAAGAAAGAAAATTCATTTCTGTTGTGATATGAAAAAAATTTCACCTAAGGGTTTATGTTTTCACTAATACTCTAATTGTATTCAAATCTTTACTAGAATTTACACTGCATGGCAAATGACGTGTAATACATTTACATGAGGAAAAACAGTTCATTATACATTGATGATGTGAATAAAATCTACAATGAATAACTTTCGTTCTTTGTCTGAACAAGGATACAGGGAGCATACTAGGAAATAACATCATTTTCCTAATAAATGTTTAATATTTAAGTGAATGGGATATATATATGAGTAGCCCACACGAAATACTACCACGGATATTGCTTCATTTTCCGCATACGAATTCGTGATTGTTTTTATTCATACTTTCTTATATAAAACTTTTTGCTGAAGATAAGATAAGATAGGATTCCTCAAACGCCACACAGAATTTCTATAAGCCTTCCATTCCTTTCAGGCTTGATCAGTCATTTATATACAGCTTCTAATCCAGGATTTAACTACACTTACACACACACACACTATACAGTACAGATTTCAGCATTTCATGAACGTATTTGAAGAATATCAAATTCTCGATATGATACACAATTGCTAAAGGATTGACATTATTTACAAAAGTTACCCAATTCTCAGCCGAAGGTACTGAAGTATAAAGGGGAGCTTTCTCGTGGACATTCGAGTATAAAACACAAAGGATTCAATATTGAAAAGCATATTCCTATTATTTTGACCTATTTGAAAAATCATTGTCATAGTTCAAAAGAAATAAAAGTTTTATATAGAAGTTAACCTTTAATCAGAGTAATCAAAGACAGCATTCTTGAAGTATCCTTTCACAAGTAACCGTTACTGGAACGAGTTTTGGTAATTAACGACGGTCATAAATCGTCTTACCCCTTCTTTCATAAACTCCCCGTGAGATATCACGTTTTATATTTGTAGTCCACCTGACGAGAGTGAAATTATTTCAGGTATGATTGAATTTTTACTAGGCAGATGAAATATAAATTCCAAGTGATTTTGTTGCTTACTACTACTACTACTACTACTACTACTACTAATAATAATAATAATAATAATAATAATAATAATAATAATAATAATTCTCATGAATATGATCGCTGCCTCAGTAGCATTGATATTGTATTTTATCTTCTCAATAATTTTGAGGATTTTCTTTTAGCATTACTGCATTCCGCCGGTAGAAGGACAAAATTCACCCTTCACCATGGGTAAGGTAAATCCAAGGAAGGTAAAAATCGGGTTTAATGTAAAGTTTACAAAATGAATAAACAAAGTAAGTAAAGTACAGTTTACAGCGATGTGGTCCAAGAGGTATCGCCTCCCATCTTCAGGCTGGAGTGTTTGAAATGGTGGTGGCAACGTCCTTTTAAACAAACATTATTTAAAACTACGTTACTCAAAATATATAAAACAGTAAACCGAAACTAAAAAAAAAGAAATTATCAGATGTCAAAAATGACTACTCATCATAACATATACCTTGAGTGAATAATTGCCAAAGTAATTTTGCATTTTAGCTTGTATTAAGTACAAATAGAGGTGCATATTCCCAATAGCTGTAGAGTGTAGTCAGGTCACAAAAAAAAAAAAAAATGGAAAAAGAACGTTTTATCTTTTATTGTTAGTATTAACCTTAAGTCAATACAAGATGGGTACATCTAGAAAATGTAGAAAATGCAATTTTTTCACGGGCTCGTGACCCGTACTATCGTACTAATGAAAAAGAAAGCATCAGGTGTGACCAGGTGTCTATCAGAAGCTGTAGGCTACAAGTTATCCGTGTGAAAAGGTAATTGGTAGAGCATCATCTGCTGGAAAATGCAAATTAATGAGTGATTTTGTAGGCACAACCCAAGTAGTGAAAATGGAATACAAAGTATAAACTTGATTTCATGTATTTCATTACCACTTTTTCAATAAAACAGTATTTTTTTCTATCTAACCTAAATCTGACAAAATTTAATTGATAGGTGACTAAACTAACTGTTGTGAACTTTCGAACACGAATTTACCCCATAAAGTGAAAAGACGTGGAAGTAAAGAAACTTATTACATGAAATTAAAGTCGAATATTTGTTCAATATCAATTATATTGATAACGGACCCTATAAAATAAAACTACCATCAGTATATTATATATAATATATATTTGTCCCAAAAGATGGACCAAATGCGTGTCAATACGAGGGCCTTAAAAGTATATCAAATTATTGGTTTACATTTATGGAATGAAATTATTGTTGATCTTTAGTCGCCTTTTTCTCTCAGTGACAGACGTCTACGCATGTACGCTTCATTACCATGGTAGAATAATATATTGCTTATAACCATTTCCAGTTCCAGGATATCTTATTTTTCGGGAATGGTATAATGCGTTGTCTAAGTAAATCAGATTGAATGCATCTAAATTACTCAGCCTCTCAGTTGTTGTAAAACCTGTGGGTGGTATTTGAATATGTATATATAATTTATAAGAAGCTAAAAGGATTTGCATAATACAGGTTAAACAAAAAAACTGTCTATATGTTTTCTCTTTTTCTCTCTTTTACAAGCGCTCGTGATCAGATGTAATGTTTCACTGTTGAATGTACAATGTAAGAAAATGAAAGTGTTCATTATCATGAAAATGAGATGTTAATTGACAAAGGGGTTATGAAACGTTGTATTACAAGAGGTAATTTAAAGGCAGTTCGCAAATTCTAAAACACAGACTCATTCTTTATCTTTACATTTTCATAAATGACACGGAGTTCATATTTTTTTATTATTTCATTTGTTAATATACCAAATAAATTGGAATCATGAAAATACCATAAGTGTCTTTTACTTAATATTAAACTTTTCATAACATTTTACAGAACATACCAACAACAACCACTAAAACCGTTTGATTAATGGACTTAGATATCGTATCAAATTATGATATATATATTAGGTGATGGTACTTTTTATACTTATTGCAGTTGTACACAGGCATAAAGTGCAGATGAATGAATAAGTTGATTATTCTCCTGGCTAGTACAGTGTTAAAGTGTTCGCCTAGCATTCTCATGGCAGCAGATAGATCCCAGCCCGGGACCGTGAGTTTATGCTGTTTACTGGGGAGGCCACTGCTGTGGGTGTGCACCAGAGGGGGTGGGAGGCTTGCTCAGCTGACGTTCTGATGAACATCTATTCTAACGAAACCAGACACCTTTAACCTTTCTATTCGAAATCCTGCAGTCTCACAGGCACCAGAGGATCGATGTTTCGTCTTTGATCTTTTAAAATTAGGGCCTTTCTCAGATAAAGTATTAGAAATATGATAAAGGAAGTCTTAATGAACGAGCACCTTGTCCTATGTTGTATTTGCACAAAGACTTGAATTAATTTCTCACCTTCCAATAATATATCTAGACACTTCCTGATGCGGTTGTTAATATTGACAAAAGGTTGAATTTACAGTATTTTAAAATATTCAACATACATTTGTTATTAGTAAAGTAATCATGTGCATACTGTATATATAGAAATATGCACATATCGATATATTTGGATATTTTTACTTTATCATTTCGTTATCAACCAATGCAAACATCAAAGCCATATAGAAAATGTATGTTCTTTTAGTTTCACTATCGTAAAAAGCCCGATACATTTCACTTTTCATATTTATGGATCAAAGTTACAACAACTAAAACATTTCAGTCAAATTTCGTAGCTGATGAATCTCAACTTCGAGTTTTATAATTTTCAAAAACTTTTCCTTCGGTAAATTGTATGATGACATTCCCCTTAAACCCGGAACCATTTTTGAACAGAGTCGTTACGAAATCCGAAATAACACGATAAACCAAAGTCTATTGTCTGCGTCACCACCTGTGAATAGAAGACTGATGAAAGGGACTTGAATATTCATGACATAGTCATAAACGCTGACTAACACTGGTATTAGGTGTGTCAGCACGAGAGAGAGTTGATTTATTTAAATTTTAATGAGATGCCACACGTACTTCACATCGATAAGCATTTAGCTTATTTTTTTTTTTTTTCATCTGTGTATATGTATCTTTACCTCCGCCAAAGAAGTAGGGAGGAGATTACGTGTTCACCCTTGTTTGTCCGTTTGTCTGTTAGTTTGTTTGTGAACAACTTCCTGGCCACAATTTTACTTATAAATTTGTAAAACTTTCAGGGATTAATTGTTATGTTGAGACGTTGAAATGATTCAATAAGAAAGTCCTAGGCTAAAGGTCAAGGTCAAGCAAAAGGTCAATTAGCCCTAACCTTAACCTCAAGTTCGCACGTGGTTGTTACACAGACTTCAAATACGCCTACGGTCTAAATTGATTCTGGGAAAGGCAAGCACGTTTCTAAAATAAGCTGCCATGGCGGAGGTCTGCATTCTCAAAGTGGTTTTCTAGTTTTATTTATAAATTTTGTTGCAACATTTTTCTATCTGTGACTAAAGACTATTCAAAGGCTGTTTCTCTATTCTTTTCCGTATTACTTTGTAAGCTAGAAAGTTTTGCCTTCTTAATTATAGTATTTCTTTTTATTAAAAACAATAAAGGTTTAAAGGCCGTTCACGAATGGCAGAGGTAAGAGACAGTGACATTGCCCTATCAAGCAGGACAATGCCTTAGAGCAAGACCCAAACTAGGACCTGGGAAGGCCAGGCAATAGCTGCTGATGATTCAGCAGATAGACCTATAGGCTCCTACAAACCCCGCATCTTCAGCTCACAAGTATGGTGTGGTTGGAGCGACCAAAGGAACTAACGTGTTTGAGCAGGACTCGAACCTCAGTCTGGCTTTCAACAGTCAGGGACGTTACCACATCGACCACCACATCAGCTCTGAAGTAATTTTTCCATATTTTCCATATAACTTTGTACATAACGGATGAGAGTTAAGAATTTGTGACAATGGAAACATACAGTATATGTAAACACAAAATCTTTTCAGAGCGTTTATTAAAGAGAAATCTTTCTAGATTTATTTTGGTTAAGAATATATATATATATATATATATATATATATATATATATATATATATTTCAAGGCAGGATGAAAAAATAAACCTTCATACAGAGAAACCATGATAGAAATATATACGTAACTAAATATAATTAGAAAAAGTTTCATTAATCAGTTAATTTTTGGAATTATTTAATCTTAGACAAACAGCGGATAGATGAGAAGTCTACAGGCAGTATTGTATGACCAATGTGTTGTATACGTCTGTGAAGAGAGAGAGAGAGAGAGAGAGAGAGAGAGAGAGAGAGAGAGAGAGAGAGAGAGAGAGAGAGAGAGAGAGAGATTTAATGACAGACCATGTTCGAGCTTTGGAGTCATAATTTCTTCATTAATTTCCTTTGTTATTGCGACATTTTTAAAGAGAATTTAAATCAAGATTACAGGAACATGAGGAAGCTAAGGGAATTGCATTGGATTGTGCTTTATACCTTTATAAGCCGAATTTTCTATTTCATAAAGCATGAAAAAAATAATGTTTGGATATCAAAAATATCATAAGAAATGTCAATTAGCAAAGTTCTACCTTCACAATACTACACCTGCCCCACTCGTTTAAATAATCACAATGAATTATTTCGTAACTGATTAATTTTCTAATGGGAAAACAAACTAGGATGATGTAAAGTGTTTCAGGTGTATTTTCATTACAACCCTGTATAATGAGACATCAATATTCAACAAAGATATCCATTCACATTTTGTTTCTTTCTAATCAACTTTGACTTTGTATCTCAAAAATATCCAGTTACATATTAGTATATATAAACATTATTATATATTTTCGAGTAAAATTCTTTCGATTCACGCCCCAATTTCAAATATTTAGGCTCGAATATTAATGTTATTTGTTTAGGATACAAATAGTCTCAATTACTCTCTTTGTGTAGGAATCTACTTTTACCTTTTTTATATACAAATATGAATTATTTTCATAGCATAACCTTGACTGACTAAACCAATAATTCCCAATACCTTTTCATCCCTGCATAGAGAATAGCACTGTGAATGAGGCTTCATACATTCATGCATTCATATTTGCAGTAATGCAACAAAATTCTGTTCGACTATAGTAGGCTTCTCACGGTCAAAAGGTTCATCAAACGATTGGCATGGATGTCAGACAGTCAAACCAAAAATACATCAAACTTGTGTTGTTTGTGTAGCAAAGATATGCCTCTTGCCCAGAACGGTTTTATTGCCATTATCTTATCGGTGGCACTAAAGACAACATAATAAAAAGAGATTAACTTTCACATACCATCTTGCTTGTTGATTTGAAATTAAGAGCCAGATGACTAGCGTTATTATTTGAGGATGGATGAAGAGACATATTATATAGATCTATTGGGGCGTGTTTGATGTTTGACGCTTGTTCTCACATAACAAACGGTTCGTGGATGAATGAAGCTCCGCCCACAAAATCAGGCTTGACCAGACTTTCTTCAAACCGTTTGACCAACGTGTTTGACAACCGAAAACCCCATTCACACATTTAAACATTGTTTCAAAAACTTCTTTGTCAAACTCGGTTTGACAAACCTACTTACGATTTTGTAGTGAATATTCCCTCAATTAACCAACTATAACGCAACGTAGAAAATATTCTCTCTTTAAATATACACTTCTACTGTACTTTCGATGGAGATACGCTAATTACCCATTACGTTAATGCAAAACACGCTTCCCTTGAATTCAGTCAAAATTATAGTTAGTTTAGCATGACTTAGAATGTAATAATTTCTTATATTTCAGAGACTATTAATGAAATAAAATTGAAGAGAATCCTTAAAGAAAATTGATGATATGACATTAGATTGATATGCAAAAGTACAATAAATGAATTAGTTGGGGGTTAAATCTAAATGAATACACGTTACTGTAAATTCCATACGAAAAATCACACCAAAAAAAAAAAATAAATGAATAAAAATAAAAATAAAAATAAAAATCAGATAACTGCAAAATTCTCAGGAGAAAAAGAAGAGTAAAACCCAACATCATCACTCTGGAGGGTCAGCTTTAGCATAAGCCCGGTAGTGCGTACATGGTTAATCAACAATATGTCAGTCCGTAATTGCTGTATCGGGTTCGTGCTTCTTCCGTAACCCATATAAAGGGAGACCTGGCTTGATGGGTTTTATGTAAATAAGTGAGGGGAACTGTATGGTTAGGAACCAACCGTAGACTGGAAATTGGTGATAGTTGTAAGCAAACGGTTCAGTCTCCTTTCTCAAGCCTTCGGGAATTCAACGAGGCCAAGAGGTCAGGTCACAATGTTACTATTCCGCACTTTGACGTAATATTTATAATTCTTTACATTTGTATCTGTTGACGATGATAGCAGTTTTTTTTCTCTCTCTCAGAAAGGATTCTGGCAACGATGCAGGTGTCAATAATATAATGGGCACACTAGCATTCAACGGAATAATTCATAAAATTTGTTGCCTTGCAGATCGCAGTGATATCTCTATTGGTTTTCCACATTACTTGAGGGCGAGGGCGGTGGATGTGTTTGCTACACGGTCATGCTTTCTTTGTTCTGCTTAGCATTTCTAGTGTTGGTGGAAAAGTGGAAAAGAGAACGTCACCAAATGATCTGATGCCTGTCTACTGTAGTGTTGTAAGTGCAGATAACATGATATTAAAGAGCTCATACTAGTTACACCAATGCATGGGAGATTCTTACACACACGAATGGCCTGATGTGGTCCACACTGGCTCCAGCTGGTTGTGCAGTTGATTAGTGTTCAGGTATTATTTGTTCTCCGATCTCCTTGCCCTCATATAGTGAAACGGGAAAGGGAGAACTATAGAAATTGTTTTTGGATATCGCTAAAATATAAAAACAGGGAACACTGACTGAACGGTGCTCATCTGCAGTTAGAATCCTAATGCGATAAGCTAAATTGTAATAATTGTATTCAGGATTTTTTCACCGTAGGAGATTTGCTTGCAACAGAAAAACTTAAGGCGAAAAGGTTTTAAAAACGGCGAAGAGAGTGAATCAATGCCTCCTGGCTAATACAGTGCTAACCTGTTTGCCTAGCATTCGCATGGCGGCAGATCGATCTCAGCCCGGAACCGTGAGTTTACGCTGTTTACTGGGGAGGTCATTGTTCTGGTTGGGCACCACAGTGGGGGGTTGGGCTTCTCGGCTGAAGTTCTGGTGAGCACCTATTCTGATGAAACTAGAACTGAAACCAGACACTTTTAACCTTTAAAAAGAAGGAAACAAACAAAGAGCAGATCAAATGTAATGAACTAGCTCAAAACCGTCTGCAATTTATGATAATCCTCATTCGAGCCAATTTTTAACTTATTATTTTGAGACTTCACTTTGGGAATTTGGTAAAAACTATTAAGATAATATCAATATTAAAAAAAAAAATCATTCTTTTTTAAGGAGTCCAGTGGAGATCTGAATTGATTCATTTTACCTGAATGAAAAATATTTTCTATTTATTATCAACCAGAGAACAGAAGGTTTCCCCAGCGCCATAAAACCTCCACCAAGAAAGAAATACTGTAGGAATTGGGAGTCGTTATCAGTAGGCTAAGTACCACTTGGAGATCTCTTTTTATTGGGAAATGAGAGAAACGAAGTGGAGGCAGCCCAGAGGAAAAGGCTGGTCCTGAATTTTGGATGAATATCTACCTACCCTTATTCACTTCACGTACTCAAGGAATACATTCTCGTACTCTAGAAAATGTTGGTACATAGGGTAAATGGAATATGGATACAACTGTCTCGTTAAGGTGGTAATATCATGAGAATTATAACACATTTCACTCTACTCAAGGGCATTATATTTGAATAAGAAAATATTTGTTATATCATCGAAAATAAAATAACACTAAAATAAAGAATGAAAAGGTCAATTAATCCTAACATTTCTTACTTTCCTTACCATTTTGTAATTTTTGTCTCTTATACCAAATCATCTCTTTATATGAGCATGGTATTAAGAAATCAAATGAAGCATTAATGGGATGTTTAGGTTAATCAGATTTAATTATTTAACGAGTGAAAATTTTAATTGCATCTTAAATATTATTTCATACCTAAATTCTCTTGCTTGAGGGTACACTCAGCCACACTTTTCTATCTTATTTCTCTTCCTCCTTGTTTACGTTTTTATAATTTATATATGAAAGATCGATTTTAATCTTGTTTCTGTTCTTAAAATATATTCTAATTAATCATTACTTCTCTTGTAGTTGATCTATCTCCTTATTTCCTTTCCCTTGCCGGGCTATTTTTCCCTGTTGGAGCCGTTGGGCTTATAGAATCCTGCTTTTCCAACTAAGGTTGTAGCTTAGCTAATAATAATAATAATAATAATAATAATAATAATAAAAATATTACGCAGTATAATTTGTATCTTCTTGCATTGCTTACGCGTCAAATGATCAATTATTCTTCTCAACTGATGTTTGATTACATATTTTCAAAACAACTGTAAGACGATATCAACTTATTCGGGAAGATCTTGGATTGTAGCATAGCAAATACGTGTAACAATATTAGGCAAAATGAAAATCTATCTAACTTATTACTAATTTCATAAAAGCCATGGGACATATTTTGAACACTGACAGAACACATATGTTATGTCTATCCAACTTGGATTAGTTTCATGCTCAGTTTTTTGTTATAGATATATGTCTTTTTTTTATCTAAAAGAGTGACTTGTGGTATTTGCATATTGATTTCATGTAAAAGTACTGTTAATTATAGAGAAACACGAAAGGTTAAAAATTATGAGGAATGACCCATCGTCAAATTCTCGGATAAAAACTGCACGAATTCAATTAAATTTTCCGAGCAATAATTAAAAACAGAATTATATATACTCAAGTCGACGCTAATTACTCAGAATGATGCTTTATAAAAGCCTTGATTAGCTATAGAAACGCGTCTCCCATTTCTTTTTATCATCAGCAGGAGAGCCAACATTTTATTATCTGAAGAAAAAAAGAAGAAAAAAAAGTTTGGCCCTCGATATTAAAACCAGTTGTCAATCACAGTTGTCATCATCCTGATGAAAGAAGTAAAAGTTAACGATATATTAGAAATGTTAGATTTTAGGTTTATCATTTATAAGACCATTGTGTGTGTGTGTATGCGTTGTTGTTGTTGTGAAAGAGAGAGAGAGAGAGAGAGAGAGAGAGAGAGAGAGAGAGAGAGAGAGAGAGAGAGAGAGAGAGAGAGAGAGCACATAAGTTTATTTCAAAGCTCCATACGCAATAGAACTACTTCAAAACAGGAAATCCAAAGAAAATAACAGAATATAAACAAAGTTTACATTCACAATTTGTACTTTCAATTTAGTTGTAGTCACCTGCAATTTAACGACCACATCGTTTTTCAATTCGCTGTTAACAATAATACTGTAAAATAAAGTAAAGATGACTGGTTTTGATGCATCTGATGTAGTTTCTTGCACTGATGCTCTAAAAAGCACGTACCGCAGTATAGCAATTAGGGTATGATGCTTTTGTAGTGCGCCCACCCCTCATGGCTTAATTCTTGATTGGCACTGCTAGGGAAAATCAAACCATTTAGGGAACACAAATAATTTAAATTATAAGGCATTAAAACCCTCATAACTAAATGTCTACGGAACCTTATTAAAAGAGACAAATTTATTTGGGCAGCGTTTGATAACATATTTATCCTATATTATGTAAAATAAAGCCTCGTGTATAGAGTAACGTAAATGAAGAATAATTAAATATAACGTAAGCTGCGAGTCGAGAAACATAGTACAGGAAAACTGTGGGTGAAAAACACGTAAAAAAACAAATCAAATTTGATGGCATTAGTCTTAGTACTTAATTCCGATTCGTCCCAAAACTCGGTTGAGATATCAATTACTTAATCATATATTAGATTGGGGATAACAGTGAGATGAGTAGCATAATTTGCATACTATAAATCATGATTTTCGAAAAATGAATCAAGTTAACAGTCTGAAAACTTTGAGATAACATAAAATTACAGTACACTAAACTAAATAAGGGATCATCAACAACTTTTTCTTTTCAGATCATTTAATAAACTTATATAAAATAATACTAAAATCAAGCAAGTTAAATATGGAATCATCAAAAGCTCTTATTTTTTTCTAACATCATTAAATATATATATATATATATATATATATATATATATATATATATATATATATAAAACGATTTCCATTCTTCTACACACAAAGTACTTGCAAAAACAAAAAGCAAATATCAAAAAAAGATTTAGAAGAAAGAAATTCCAGCTACCTCTTTGTTTTATCTTTTTTTCTGGTGCCTGGATATTCTCCATTCCAGCTGTACTTTGAACAAAAAAGCATTTCAGGTTTTGGAGTATTTGTCAGATTGAATCGAAATAGAAAGGCTTACACGAGAGTTTTTCCAACAAAGGAAAATCAGTCCTTTAAATCACAACTGCCACAGTAAAAGGGATGGATATCCTCCACAAACTTGAAACAGTTAAATAGAGCAAAACAAATAGAAAGATTTGTAACGGAAAATAATGAAAAACCCAAAATAGCTCCTTTCTAATTATGTTGTCATGGCCAACTCAACAACTCCATGAATAAGACGTCTCGGATCATGATGGTGTATATTCCAGAACTCTGAATTGGGATATTGCTTTTCCTATCACGCAATCAATGGTATTTTGCGATCCTAGGGGTTTTCGTTTTCGGCCATACCAGATATCCCAGCATTTCGAACAATGCCACGCACAATGGTGCAAAAACAAATTTAACCCGCATATCGCAAGACGATATTTTTTCTTTATTCTTACGGCTTGCATCAGTTTTGCTTAGGGTCGATTCTGAACTTATTTTTTGTATAGTTTAACCTATTGCTGTTTACCAATTTCATAACGATGAAGGTGTCAGAAATCGCGAGTTTCTGAACACCATCAAACCCGGAAAAGACTGAAAGCGGGGTAAAACTGTGCAATGGTTTATATAAGACCGAAATGAGGAGTTTGGCTTCATAGAAAAAATGCTTAGAATTTTGTATTGTTTAAGGTGAAAAGAGAAAAGGGCGACACTTACTATAAGGTTCAGGAAGGAAGGAAACAGAGCATAATAAAAAATACGGATTAAAATAAAAAGAACGAACGTATCGTCTCCATGATATATCTATTCTAGGAGCACGGCTTATCGCAAGGTAACTGTTATACTAACACAGAAGGGAGGTGAATGTAAGTTTATTCAACAAGACACCGAGCTTATATACAAACACTTGAGGGCAACTATGGCACAAAAATTTAAACAATGTGAAACATGCGATAGCAGGCTTAAACAGGTTGTTTTATTATCAGTACGAGAGAAAAAAAAACAGCATTACAGTGTACGAACGTGTACGAAACACGTGCGATACAAGATCCTGCCGGATAATAAAGTCTGTTATGTCAGTCAAAATCAATGGCAGGACTTCCGATAGGTTATATGTCTTATTCAGGATTATAAAATATAAATGATTATGTAGTACACAGCTTTAAAAAATACGGAAATGTAAAAATGCAACGCTAACGTTTGACTGTACTTGTATGTATGACCATCTGGATTTGATATCAGTTGAAATTTAGTTTGGCAGATTCCGTCTGTGTTTTCGTGTTTGATTTATTGAAGGCTAATAGCTGCCTGAAAGTCAGGCCAAATGTCTCGCAAATATTCAACGTGTTTCGTCACTGTCATACTCAGACTCCGATGGTCAGATCTGGGCTGACATTGAAAATTTATTTTCATTTTCATATTGGTATTTTGTTACTCCTCACTTGAAGGAAAATGTTAATCTAACAAAAAAAAAAAAAGTCAAATGCACTAATCCGATAGTCCACAAAAAACGGAAATATTGTTAAGTTTTTAATTCTTTCGTGTAAGTTTTTAAGTAAATCCCATTAACAAATATTATTTGATGCCAACTTGTCTCCGGGTTTAGGCCTTACATGGGGAAATTTGGTGTAAAATTCAGCATCTTTATATATTAATGAAGGAAGATTTCCTAGAAAACAGATTGGTCCAAGAATCCAAAGGACAATTTAACATGAATACTCCCAATGTTACAGTCTCCGACTGATGTCCATAGAAAAAAAATATGATGATAGAAAGCATTAATGCAACGGTGAAGCATTAAGCAATGCGACTTTCTTCTATTGTCAGCAGAAAGAATATACTAAAAGTTATGCTATATATACACAATATATATATATATATATATATATATATATATATATATATAATATATAATATATATATATATATACATATGCAGATCATAAAAAAACTTTTTAGCATTAAATTCAATCTCCTTTGTAAATTCGTATCTTACAGAAAAAAACTTCTCTGAGGATCTGTGATCGCACAACAGAATAAATTCAATACTAAATGGTATTTGTATGAAAATCTAAATAATTAAAATTACGAATGTTTGTGATAGAATTATCATATGTATATGCACACACACAAACACACATATATACATACATATATATATATATATATATATATATATATATATATATATATATATATATAATATATATATATATACATATATATATAATATATATATATATATATATGCATATGTAAAATATATATATATATATATATATATATATATATATATATATATATATATATATATATATATATATATATATGTATATATATGAATGTATTGTTATTGAAAATTATATTTTCTTTTATTTCTAAATTGCTGCTCAAACGCCACAAGCGTTATAACAAAAAAATCAAATATCAAAGTTTTCATTTCAAAAACTCATTTCCGATTCATTTGGTACTGGACGACATGGTCTTTTAAATCCCCTAAGAACGCGTAGCAGAGATTTGGCCCATTCCGATAACACATTCCACCGATGCTTGCTGTGTAACCGGCGATATCCGGTAATATCAGTGTACTAACAATGTCAGTGACAGTTCTAAAGGTATTAGAAACCCATGTCTGACCAGCACAGCCATTAGGGGAATTGGCTTTGGACTGCAAGCACTGCTAAAGGTTTTTTTTCCTTTGAGTATTTCAATTTCTAATCATATCTCGATTATGGAAGGATTTCCTTTTACTGTGATATATTTTTGGTTATTCTTGAATTTCTTTCCATTTATCCACAATATGACACTTGCATAAATTGTCTTCCAAATATATACTCTTGTATTGATCATTATTAATCATATCTCTTTAATCATCTTTATTTCAGTTCCTGAATCCCAACAAAAATCTAATAGAGTAATATCATTATTATCAAAGAAAAAGATGGAATGATAACAATTGCAGAGGATTTCTATGCAATGCTATACATAGTGATATAAGAAATACCTTTGCCAATAGAAATAATGAAACAGGTACCAAGCGTAACAGTAGGCATTAAAAGGCATGAAAAAGGCAAATCAGCAGAAGATAGCCTAAAGATTGACTTAATATTAGAGGGAGGAGATTTCATAGTAGTAAAACTCATTGAACTTTACACAAAATATCTGCAAGAATGCTCTATACCTACAGCTCGGAAAAACTTTATCATACTATTTCACAAAAAGGGAGACACAAAAGACCTGAAAAATTACCTCTCAATAAGTTTACTTTCAGTAATATATAAATTATTTACGTAGGTTCATATTAGGCTGAATAGAAAGACAACTAGATTGTGGTGGTCGATGCGGTAACGTCCCTGACTGGTGAACGCCAGACTGGGGGTTCGAGTCCCGCTCAAACTCGTTAGTTCCTTTGGTCGCTGCAACCTTACCATCCTTGTGAGCTAAGGATGGGGGGTTTGGGGGAGCCTATAGGTCTATCTGCTGAGTCATCAGCAGCCATTGCCTGACCCTCCTTGGTCCTAGCTTGGATGGAGAGGGGGTTTGGGAGCTGATCATATGTATATATGGTCAGTCTCTAGGGCATTGTCCTGCTTGAGAGGGCAATGTCACTGCCCCTTGCCTCTGCCATTCATGAGGGGCCTTTAAACCTTTAAAAGAGCAGGCAGGCTTTAGAAGTGGGTATTCAACTACTGACCATATACATGTAATTAACCAGCAAATGGAAAAATTAACTGAGTGTGAAAAACCATTAAGTATCGCATTTATAGACTATTAGAAAGCTTTTATTCTGTTAAATCTTCAGAAGTAATGAAAGCCCTTCAAAGACAAAGAATAGATGAATCTTATGTTACAACACTTGAATATTTATATCCGGGAATCACAATAATCCTAAAACTACTAAAAGATATGGAGAAAATTCCTATTGAGAAAGGAACTACACACGGAGACCACATCTCTCCTAAATTATTCACACCAAACTTAAAAAAGTTTTTAAGGATTTATATTGGGAAAAAGTAGAATTAACACTAATGGAGAATGCCTCTATTTAATGAATCCTGTGAGGAACTGCAAAAGATGATAGAATATTTGAATAGAGAAAGAATATATTCAGGACTCAAAATGAATATGAGTAAAACTAAGATAGTGTTCAATGAAAATGCACAGACAACTAATAAGGGTTATGGACGAACCTCTCCGAGATTGTTAATGAATATACGTACTTAGGATAGACAGTAACGGTTTCCCCAGGATATGAAACTGAAATTAAAAGAATGAAAAACATGGGATGGAGAGCTTTTGGTAAACAAAAGCCAGATTATGAAATGTATAATGACCCTGTCTGTTAAAATAAAAGTATCTAATCAGATGGTCCTACCAGTATTAACTTATGAATCAGAAACTTGGAGCCTTACTAAAGCCTTAAAACATAAACTAGTTTCAACTCAAAGAGCTATGGAAAGAATAATGATGGGAATAGCATTAAGAGAATGACAGAACTTAGATGGACATTAAGAATAACAGAATGGGTCCCTTGGGAGAGAGAAAAGAGAAGACGATGACTTGGCTGCCTAAAAAAAAAAAAAAAACCTGCGGGTATAGATTGTATAGAAAGACCATAAACAGAAGGGAGTGGAAGGACATGCCTGAGGCCTTTGTCATACAGTAGCTAAGTAGACTAGTTACTACTGCTTTATATATATATATATATATATATATATATATATATATGTATGTATATATATATATAAATATTTATATTTATATATATAATATATATATATATATATATGTGTGTGTGTGTGTGTGTATATACACACACACACACACACACACATATATATATATATATATATATATATATATATATATATATACATATATATATATATATATACATACATAATATACATACATATAGTGTGTGTGCGTGCGCTAATATAGTTTTGAAGAAGTGTATCAATTTAGGGAAAGTAATTGTGACAAGAGGTAATAGATGAAGGTTCCATGTAACTGGTAGTTTTGCTTTATGACGAAAGACAGAGAGAAACATTAAGGGAATTTTCCTACAACGATAAAGTCATAATTAGGGTGTAAGAGGAAAGAAGAACTGAGACAATATTGCATGCATAATAAAGGCATCGAATTTCAAATAAGATATCTATGGAATTTAAATAATTATTTTACATATAACCAAGAAACTCAGAATCAATACAAAGCGAAATGATAAGTGTTACTAGATATGAAGAATGCGATAATGAACAGTAAATTACAGATATAAATTCCTGACAGCGTCCAAGGTAACTGAGGCGGGATTAATTTATGGATGGGTTTCATGATTCACTGGCCTCTCATTACCTACATTCTTATGAGGCATATTCTCGGAACTCCTGCGGGTGGGGGAATGAAGAGGGTAATAATCTTTTACCACTTCAATGGCATCGTAGTCTGGTTTATGCAACAGAATATTTTTCTAAATCAATAGCTAGAAAGGACTAGTATATCCGTGATTTGAAAAGAAATTGCAGAATAGTCTCATATATTTTCTATGATTTATTAAAAGAGATATTTACGAGCATGTCTGAAATAAGTGTGCAATTTCAGCGTTTTTATCTAATTTGTTTCACCGTCGTCTTGTTTATGCTACAGAAAAAAAATAGTATCCACAATTTAAAAAAAAAATGGAAGAACAGTTTCAAATAATATTTTTCATGTATTTAAGAAACATTCATGAACATGTCTGAAATGAATTTGGTTTTTGCTTCGTTATCCTTATTGTCTCTCTTAAGTTAAGGAAACAAATAGAACTAGAGGGACTCTCAGTAGAGCGCAGACCTCAGCCGCTGCAGATTATTGCTCGACCTTTTGCTCGACCTTGACCTTGATCTTTGACCTTAACACGTATTAATTGTCGTGGATTTTTATACACTTGAATATAAGCCAAGTTTGAAGTCTCTGTGACATAGACGGCTGATTTCGTGAATTAATCATTTTGCTTGACGTAACTTTGACCTTGACCTTCCAAATTTTAATAATTTCCAGCTTTTTACATAACAGTTAATCCCTGCTAGTTTCATTCACTATACGATTAAAATTGTGGCTAGAAGCTGTTCACAGACAAAAAAACACACTCACAAACGCAAACAAACACAAACAAGAGCGAAAGCATAAATTCCTTCCAACCTCGTTGGCGGAGGTAATAAAGTATGCCTTTTTAGCGTAGATATGAAAATTCCACGATTTATACCTTAACATGGTGAAAGGGTTTGTGTATCGTCGTGATCAGCTAAGCTGTACTAGTCAGGAACTCACATACTAGGTTGGTTTGCTGTGAGCAAGCAGACAAAAGTCTCTCACTGTCACCAATTCGCCCTGGCTAGCGTGGTGATGTAAATTGACCAAACCCCAGACATGTATAAAGACATGTCTGTGGCCTTTGTCCTACAGTGGACTAGACCCGGCTGCATTTGTTGTTGTTGTTGTTGTTATATATCATTCCTGCCATCGTAATGAAGAAGCTGAGGAATACAATTCTATTATTCATTTAATTTTTCCTATGGGTTTATGACTTACATTTAGTAATAAAGGTTAATAATTATCCTTTTTGTGGTAAACTATAAATAAAAAAAAATCGTACTTATTGACCTTTTTTAGATTATTTATATACATTATTTAGTAAAGATGAACAGTAAAACTTTAGAGCTACACACTCCTATTAATCTTAAATTCATGGCAGAAAGTTCAAGCCAGTGTCACTGTTAAAAAACTTATAGAAAATATTAAGTAGTCCAGAAGTAGAGAAAAAAATAAATACACAATGAATATGAAATTGTCATCAATTAAAATAATTTTCTGCATTTTCTATTTTCATAGGATGATATTAATCATTAATGATATTTCTGTGCAACGATAATATTTTCTCCGATCTCCTTCTGAAAGTACTAACCCTCCTTGTCACTTCCGCCTAATAACTGTCATAGCTGTGGATTTTTTACTTCTTTGTTAACAGGATGAAGTGAAAAATCCTGTCAACATGTGATTAACTGTAATCTTGGGGAGACTGGATCTTTTGGGGCATGGATGTAGGTTCAGACGATTCAAGTTTCAGAACTCTGCACAGTTCATAACATGACCAAAAGATTTAGTAATTAAGCTAAAACTATATTTGTATCTGTAAAGAAACTGACTGGAGTTATAACATTATCTCTCCTAAACCTGCAGCGTTTCGTTTGGAACCAGAAAGTAATTTTTTTTGGACAAGAATACAGTGCATGTCTTCATGTGCGTTTAGATTAAATTTTTTTGTTTGTAAAGTAGGCCTTATGTTAACATGAAAATCTAACGGTGGGATATCTTTTGAAAACTTAAAATCCTTGGCGACTGCAAATATCCTACTTTCTTTTCCTTTTACCTAATGACAGCTTGAAAACATTGAATTTTTCACTTACTTTTTTTTTTGGCGATTATGGTTAATCAAAATAACTTTATACAATATTTCCTTTTTAAGGCTTTAGTGAATTTCATTTGATTTCGTAGGCAAACTTTTCACATTGTGGAAAATAAATGAATTTAACAATACAAAATAACATTCAAGTGTGGCCTTCTTATGCCATATAATGGAAAGAAAAATTAAATACTATACAAAGTCCAAACACATTGCAAGTAAAACCACGCAGAACGCATTCTCCTTTATAGAAAGCGAGCAAATAGGTTTAAACCGGAAGAAATGGAAATTTTCAAAACACCAGTGAGAAATTGGAGGCGAACAAACGAGACCACGATAGGCCATAAGAGCAACGTGACGATTGGATATTGAGGTCGTTTTCTCGAGACCGACCTCCCACGGCTCCAAAGGGCTTTGTAATATCGGGTCTGATTGGAAACATTGCAAGGGGCAACGAATGTCCCGTGAGGGCGATGGAAGATAGCATTGCAATAACAATATCGCTTAATGTAGGTGATCTATCGAGGGCACTGACCAAATCTTTTAAAGATTGAATACTTCTATGAAAAAAATTAAGCTATAAAGCATATTGTAGTCAAACGAATATATATATATACATATATATATATATATATATATATATATATATATATATATATATATATCGCATATATATATATATATATATGCATATATATATATATATATATATATATATATGTATGTATATATATCGTATATATATATATATATATATATATATATATATATATATATGTATGTATTTATATTTATATATATACATATATATAAAATATATACAGTATATATATACATATATATAATATATATATATATACACACACACACACACACACACACATATATATATATATATATATATATATATATATATATACATACGACACACAAACACTCATACAATATCTTTTTGTTAAATGAAAGGCTAATCCTCCAGTTGAATAAAGTATACAGTATATATGTCGCATTATGTGTTTTTATGAAATGCTTTTTTATGATACGAATATATAAAGCCCCTATTTCTGAAGATATAACGTACAATAATTTTCCAATGAGGAACAGATGAATATATGAAATAAAAAAAAAGTAAACTAGTATGATTATTAAAGAGAATGGACCTAATGACTAAAGAATGCTTCGTTAGGGGAAACCTCAAATTAAATAGAACGCAGCTTTTACTTACGGATTAGAAAAATTAATATGGATAAACGGTACCATTTAAAAATAAAACAGAATTAATAAAACAGATTGGAGAAGTAAGAATGAGTTTGTTGGATTAGTGCTGGTTTTGCTTCAGTAAAAATATAACATTTCGGGTATGAAAGTGTTCATCCATGCGAACAACCAAAATGGGAAGCTCCGAAAACGACCAGCTTAATACGATGCTGTAATTGTGATAACAATGTTTGCTCTGTGAAAAAAAAATAAAGTCACAAGGATGGCAGTAAATCATTTATAAGTTGATCATAAAAAAAATGAATAATTTTGACAAAGGATTGTATCCTTTATCGCAAAAGGATAATGATAATGGGACGAAACTCTCTTGAGGATATAAAGATATAACGATAAAGTTAAAGGTAAAAGTTATGTTGAAACACATTGCTTTGAAAAGAAGCGAATCTGGCGTTCTTCTTTGAGAAAATGAAAATTTTATTACCAGTTTTCATAAGATTTGTTTAAAAAAAAAAAAAAGTGGGGGGGGGGGGCATTGGCATATTGTGGTAACCATATTCCTTTCAAAGGAAATATCCATCATAAAAAAAACTGAGAGATCTCTTTCTTCAGAAGACAAACACTTTCTTTAAACAACAAAAGAAATTTAAGACTCGGCTACTTATCGCTAAAATGCTTTGCGAATGTCGTAATTATTCGTTAAGAAAAATGGAGACGGTGAATATATTCTTTTTCTATTCATCTTGTAGTTCCATGATTCTGAAAATGAAATATTACCGAGATATGAACCATCGTAGGTGAAATTGCGTTTCCAAATTACCTAATCGTTGTCCTATTTTCTGAAAACTAGATTTGATGTTCATCTTAATTAAGATGATTTTCTCTGCTCCATATTCATCCCCCTTCTCTCTCTCTCTCTCTCTCTCTCTCTCTCTCTCTCTCTCTCTCTCTCTCTCTCTCTCTAGTTACTTTTTTTATGAGTTGATACAAACCTTACCAGTTTTCTCTTGCTTGAGGGTACACTAGGGCACACTATTCGATCTTAATTATAGTTTGTATATAGTTTATATATAAAAGGTCTATTTCAATGTTGTTACTGTTAAAATATTTGATTTCAATTGTTCATTATGTTTCTTGCAATTTATTTATTTCCTTGTTTCCTTTCCTCACTGAGTTATCTTTCCTTGTTGGAGCCCTTGGGCTTATGGCATCCTTTTTTTCCTAACTAGGGTTGTAGCTTATCTAATAATAATAATAATAATAATAATAATAATAATAATAATAATAATAATAATAATAAAACCATGTTGTGCTACTCTACTTCATTCTATATGCTAACCTGTGGTTTACATAGGGAATGTCAAATATGCCTTTACTAGTGTGCGCAACCCGTCAAAAATAACAGACAATTTTTTATATATGCACATACGCATAGACCAAAAGATTTACCCTTTCTCACCCCCTCTCACCAGGGTATGACTACTCCCTCTTCCACATACCCGAAAGACACCGAGAGACCGAGTAGTTATACGTCTGAGCGTGGACCCCCCTCCCCCAAAAAATTTTATATATATATATATATATATACACACACAAATATATATATATATATATATATATATATATATATATATATATATATATATTTATATATATACAATATATATATATAATATATATATATATATATATATATATATATATATATATATACACGATAGCTCTTTATTAAGTAGGGGAGATTATAAAAGGGAAATTTAATTTTGGTTAACAGTAGGTAAGGAGAACATTTGATTTGAAACACGAAATATTAGAGTCATCTCTTCATGTAATTTATGAAATGAGGTTTATCTTCACCAGAAAAAAAAAGGCGTTAGAGGCAAACTCAAGTGAAGATATGCTCCCAACGTTTATGAGATAATCTCTTCTCTCACAGAGACTAGCAAGAGAAGTGAGGGCACGTCCAGGATGATGTTCAACTTCTTTTTTTGTTACCGACGTGGACGTGTTATTACCTTACCACATTACCACTCTCCATTTTGTATGTATTTTAACAATGATTGTGAATGTTTTATGCGACAGAATGTTAATAAAACTTTTTTTTTTTTTTTTACATATTTCCCTGCATGAAGACCAGCGAAGTAAGAATTAATTATACTGATATCCTAGGGAGGAGGTAGGATATCTTTTTCGGTGTCATTTATAGAAACTCATTTTTGTAAGTTACACCAAAACTTTTATGTAGCCTAATAGTATACTCAAATTGAAGCGGATAATTTAAGAACCTACAATTTTTGTATCATTGAGGAGTAAAGTAAAATTTATCACGTTTCACTCCCACGAGACAACAAGAGCTTGTTTACGTTTAGTGTACATTTCATGAACACACAAGTACAGATAATGTTCTAATCATGACCGAAACAAAATATTGTCTTGGTAATAAAAAAAAATATATATATATAATGGGTTCCAAAGTATTAAAGCGCCTAACAACTAATGAAAAATATATTCGAAGATAGGAAGGAAAGATGATCTGTAGCATCCACAATGTAAACAATAAAATTCCATAAATAAGATTTGGAGAAAAAGAAACAGCATTTGATTGCCTTTCTGGTTCTACCTACATATCTTTTGCTAATGGACATTTTTATACTTTTATTAACTTTCACGTCTAGTTATTTTGTGTTAGCCATTCCGTTTATTTTGATAGTTCCATAAGTATATAATTTCATAACTGTTAATATACTTAATTGTTCTTTAAAACATGGTACACGGAAAATAGTCCACTTCAATTTGACAATTTTTTCAGAGAAAAAAATAAGAGGCGGAGGTGGTTGGGAAGGGCATTTGAAAATTTAAATGCTATATATAATATCCACGATCTGGAAGTGTAGTCTCTCTCTCTCTCTCTCTCTCTCTCTCTCTCTCTCTCTCTCTCTCTCTCTCTCTCTCTCTCTCTCTCTGAGTCCACATATGCTGGGACTTACTTTGCAAATATTTCTATTATAGATAATCAACAGGAAGTTATTTGGTCTCAAATTGGCACTCGGCCCTTTGCGAGATTATTAATGTATTCTTTGAATCGAATATTACATATCCATGAACAAAAGCTTTTTGTACAAAGGAAGTCCTTGGATTGCTTGTCTTTATCACCAGTAATGTATGAATATCAACATAACTGTAGAGGAGATAAACCATTGATATATAAAGTAGGCAAAAATTAATGTGTATCGATGATGAATAATGAAACAAAATGTGACTAACCAAATAAGATTGAATAAGTAAAAACTAGATGGAAATATTCCGCGAGACGAATAAATGGAGGACAGGTCTCCTGCAATGATGAGGGGCAGTGAGAGAGGGGACGTCTCTAGTTCCCCCGATCGAGTGAAAACTATTCCTTGGAAGGTGACTCAGGGATTTAATATCAAACACAGGCCAATCTCCAAAGCTTTTAATTCCCCCGACACGAATCAGAGAGCTACTAAGCTTCTCTAGACCCTCGTCCCCTTTCCTCGTTGACGAGTTAAAACACTCTTAGCATGTTCCTTCAGTCGTGACAATGACGTGACGACATAATTTCGCTTTATTGTTCAAGCGGGCATAATCCGTCTTAGCTCACTTAAATAAAAAAAAAAAAAAAAAACAATGTAAAAGATTGAAGATCTGATGCATCTCCATTAGCAGAGATAGATTTTAACGTTCTATTGATATTATTTATCACGGATTCTGTTCAGTTTCCAATTAAATATTTTAGATGTGCGTGGAGCAACCGGCGACAAGTTGATAGTTACATTATTTTAGTCATCATTCATCATTGTACTTTCAACTTCATTGCTTCAGCCATTGCCATTGCCATTATCACCATCACATATATTATTTTTAATACTATTGATATTTTATTTAGTTCAACATTAAGAGGAGAGAAAATAAACACTGGACCATTTGCATTCTCAATGTTGAGTCGTGGAACATCGCATAGCAAAGGATCGACATCATTAGCCCCTTCATATAGGCCTACCTAAAGTCCCTGCAGATAATCCAGGCGAAATAAGCCCCAGCCTGATGACGTCATAGCCAATAACGTTGTCTCCCACGTTAGCAGTGGTCACAATACATCCCCTCGTTAACAAAGATCTAGCAAGTACCGTAATGAAACACAGTTGTTTGCTTTACAAAATAATAAGACTGAATTATTATAGGCCTACAAATGAAGGATTTCTATATGAAACAAATAATATTTGCACAGAATAGATACAAAGGATATAGACTGTAGATAAATTATCTATTAATATATCACGATAATGTATATGGTTCAATAGTAGCCTTCCATATGTACGCCATACAGTAATCATTATCCGGGCTTGCCATTCACTCCCCCCACCATATTGTAGGGTGTATATGTTACTGGTTACCACCCACTAAAATGTCTGACTGCACCACGATAGACCTCTAGGATATGCAGTGCGATTGAAGTCTAAATTTTACCTGGGATCTCCAATGTTGGGTCTAGAGCATGTGCCCTCTCCCCGTTCTATCATACCAAGAAAATCTGTCATTACACTAAAGTACTCTAGGATATACAGTGTTATTGAAGTGCAAATTTTACTGGGTATTTTCAACGTTGAATTTATATCATGAGTCCTCCTCTCCACTCGACGTGGGGTGTCTGTCAAGGAGTGAAAATCCACTAAAATATTTTTCATTACCACCACAGTCCTCTCAGGTGTCAAGGGCTATTGTAATGAAAATGTTACAGGGTATCTCCAATGTTGGATTTAGATCCAAGTAACCCCACTTTTATTAAGTGTGTATAAGTCTGCAAATTATTCTTGTTATGTAAACAAAAGTTCACTAAATACACACTGCAAAAATTGACTTTCACAAAATGGAAGCATTTTGTTGCTAGCACTCCAGTTTTCGAGGTTATACATTTATAAACCCATGACCCAAGGGATCATTGGAGAGTTGAGAGTGTGTGACGACAGCCATAACAGGATGTGAAAATAGACTAAGGAAAAGCATTGCATAGGTAAACATTATTTTATCTTGTAAACATGTCACAAGCCTCCCGGGAGAAACAGTTGTCCTATTAATCCCTACCGGAACCACTTGGCTTCCGGATATAAGGCTGCATGATCATATTATCTTTGTATTTGTAATAAACGCTGAGATAACTAATACTACATTATCGACACGAGCTTATGGTAAAGTAATTCTATTCATCTTTTCATACGGAATGGTCATCCGACCAAACCATCCATACTCCAGTGATGGAGCTAACAATAAACTGTGTTAAAGTTAACTTAAACTTTGGCTGATTTTAAGAAGTAACCTACAAGTCTAATAATTCTATATCACATTGAAGAGATATGAGATAGAGCCACGATGTGTGCGTATAACATTCTCACACTAACATATATATAAATATATATATATATATATATATATATATATATATATATATATATATATATATATATATATATATATATATATATATATATATATATATAAAGAGAGAGAGAGAGAGAGAGAGAGAGAGAGAGAGAGATTTGTAGAAATGTATACATACACATATACAGTACATATTACACACATGTATATGTATGCATATATGTATACAATATATACACACACGCACTCACATACACACACTCACACATATATATATATATATATATATATATATATATGTGTGCGTGTGTGTGTGTGCGTATAAAATGTTAGTCATCACAACAACTAACAATTATAAAAACTATAGAATTGATTATAATTACCCATGAGCACCCTCCTTTTCTATATGTTCCACGAAATTCTGGTGCATTTTCTTAACAACACTACATGTGTCCTAAGTCACCTTCTGTTTACCGAACTTTTCTCCGTAAATTTTGACCAAAATTTTAATATAAATAAATTGAACTGTTGATTTCTATCTTCCATTACTAGTTATGATTCATTTCTTAGTTGGTAGGTTCCAGTAAGAGAAACTGTATCCACAGCCGAAGTTCTCTTAGGACTTTCCGTTAACTTCTGTAATCATAATACTCTTGAGATTACTGGATATCAATACGGAAACTAGTTCACAAACTTTTGCAAATTTCTGGAATTTCCATTTGATATTTATACTTAAAGAAAGCAGGCCAAGCTATCTGAATAAACATCGATCCATATCTTTGTTTCATTGATCGTTTTACCACCTCATGAATTATTATAGTCAGTTCCCTGAAGCCTCCTTTCTCTATCTATACTACCAATATATCTTCCGTTTTATTTTTAACATTCTCCCCCGTGCCCATCCCTCTGGTAGTGGGGATAGGAGTAGTCATACCCAGGTGAGAGGAGGTGCGGTGCGTGTGTGCATATATTGATGTACGTATATCTAAATATCGAGCCGTCATTTTGACGGGAAGCGTGCACTAGTATAAAAAGAAAGAAAATTCATTTCTGTTGTGATATGAAAAAAATTTCACCCAAGGGTTTATGTTTTCACTAATACTCTAATTGTATTCAAATCTTTACTAGAATTTACACTGCATGGCAAATGACGTGTAATACATTTACATGAGGAAAAACAGTTCATTATACATTGATGATGTGAATCAAATCTACAATGAATAACTTTCGATCTTCGTCTGAACAAGGATACAGAGAGCGTACTAGGAAATAACATCTTTTCCTAATAAATGCTTAATATTTAGGTGAATGGGATATATATTGAGTAGCCCATACGAAATACTACCACGGATATTGCTTAATTTTCCACATACGAATTGGTGATTGTTCCTATTTATACTTTCTGATATAAAATTTTTGCTGAAGATAGGATAAGATATGATTCCTCGAACGCCACACAGAAATTTCTATAAGCCTTTCATTCCTTTTTGGCTTAATCAAACATTTATATACAGCTTCTAATCCAGGATTTAACTACACTTACACACACACACACTATACAGTACAGATTTCAGCATTTCATGAACGTATTTGAAGAATATCAAATTCTCGATATGATACACAATTGCTAAAGGATTGACATTATTTACAAAAGTTACCCAATTCTCAGCCGAAGGTACTGAAGTATAAAGGGGAGCTTTCTCGTGGACATTCGAGTATGAAACACAAAGGATTCAATATTGAAAAGCATATTCCTATTATTTTGACCTATTTGAAAAATCATTGTCATAGTTCAAAAGAAATAAAAGTTTTATATAGAAGTTAACCTTTAATCAGAGTAATCAAAGACAGCATTCTTGAAGTATCCTTTCACAAGTAACCGTTACTGGAACGAGTTTTGGTAATTAACGACGGTCATAAATCGTCTTACCCCTTCTTTCATAAACTCCCCCTGAGATATCACGTTTTATATTTGTGGTCCACCTGACGAGAGTAAAATTATTTCAGGTATGATTGAATTTTTACTAGGCAGATGAAATATATACTAAGTGATTTTTTTGCTTACTATACTAATAATAATAATAATAATAATAATAATAATAATAATAATAATAATAATAATAATAATAATAATAATATCACTGAATATGATCGCTGCCTCAGTAGCATTGATTTTGTATTCTATCTTCTCAATAATTTTGATGATTTTCCTTTCAGCATTACTGCATTCTGCCAGTAGCAGGGCAAAATTCACCCTTCACCATGGGTAAGGTAAATCCAAGGAAGGTAAAAATCGGGTTTAATGTAAAGTTTACAAAATGAATAAACAAAGTAAGTAAAGTACAGTTTACAGCGATGTGGTCCAAGAGGTATCGCCTCCCATCTTCAGGCTGGAGTGTTTGAAATGGTGGTGGCAACGTCCTTTTAAACAAACATTAATTAAAACTACGTTACTCAAAATATATAAAACAGTAAACCGAAACTAAAAAAAAAGAAATTATCAGATGTCAAAAATGACTACTCATCATAACACATACCTTGAGTAATAATTGCCAAAGTAATTTTGCATTTTAGCTTGTATTGAGTACAAATAGAGGTGCATATTCCCAATAGCTGTAGAGTGTAGTCAGGTCACAAAAAAAAAAAAAAAAAAAAAAAAGGAAAATGAACGTTTTATCTTTTATTGTTAGTATTAACCTTAAGTCAATACAAGATGGATACATCTAGAAAATGTAGAAAATGCAATTTTTTCACGGGCTCGTGACCCGTACTATCGTACTAATGAAAAAGAAAGCATCAGGTGTGACCAGGTGTCTATCAGAAGCTGTAGGCTACAAGTTATCCGTGTGAAAAGGTAATTGGTAGAGCATCATCTGCTGGAAAATGCAAATTAATGAGTGATTTTGTAGGCACAATCCAAGTATGAAAAAGGAATACAAAGTATAAACTTGATTTCATGTATTTCATTACCAATTTTTCAATAAAACAATTCTTTTTCTATCTAACCTAAATCTGACAAAATTTAATTGATAGGTGACTAAACTAACTGTTGTGAACTTTCGAACACGAATTTACCCCATAAAGTGAAAAGACGTGGAAGTAAAGAAACTTATTACATGAAATTAAAGTCGAATATTTGTTCAATATCAATTATATTGATAACGGACTCTATAAAATAAAACTTACCATCAGTATATATATATAATATATATTTGTCCCAAAAGATGGACCAAATACGTGTCAATACGAGGGCCTCTAAAAGTATATCAAATTATTGGTTTACATTTATGGAATGAAATTATTGTTGATCTTCAGTCGCCTTTTTCTCTCAGTGACAGACGTCTACGCATGTAGGCTTCACTATTACCATGGTAGAATAATATATTGCTTATAACCATTTCCAGTTCCAGGATATCTTATTTTTCGGGAATGATATAATGCGTTGTCTAAGTAAATCAGATTGAATGCATCTAAATTACTCAGCCTCTCAGTTGTTGTAAAACCTGTGGGTGGTATTTGAATATGTATATATAATTTATAAGAAGCTAAAAGGATTTGCATAATACAGGTTAAAAAAAAACTGTCGATATGTTTATCTCTTTTTCTCTCTTTTACAAGCGCTCGTGATCAGATGTAATGTTTCACTGTTGAATATACAATGTAAGAAAATGAAAGTGTTCATTATCATGAAAATGAGATGTTAATTGACAAAGGGGTTATGAAACGTTGTATTACAAGAGGTAATTTAAAGGCAGTTCGCAAATTCTAAAACACAGACTCATTCTTTATCTTTACATTTTCATAAATGACACGAGTTCATATTTTTTTATTATTTCATTTGTTAATATACCAAATAAATTGGAATCATGAAAATACCATAAGTGTCTTTTACTTAATATTAAACTTTTCATAACATTTTACAGAACATACCAACAACAACCACTAAAACCGTTTGATTAATGCATCATTGTTAGATATCATATCAAATTATGATATATATAATTAGGTGATGGTACTTTTTATACTTATTGCAGTTGTACACAGGCATAAAGTGCAGAAGAATGAATATGTTGATTATTCTCCTGGCTAGTACAGTGTTAAAGTGTTCGCCTAGCATTCTCATGGCAGCAGATAGATCCCAGCCCGGGACCGTGAGTTTATGCTGTTTACTGGGGAGGCCACTGCTGTGGGTGTGCACCAGAGGGGGTGGGAGGCTTGCTCAGCTGGCGTTCTGATGAGCATCTATTCTAACGAAACCAGACACCTTTAACCTTTCTATTCGAAATCCTGCAGTCTCACAGGCACCAGAGGATCGATGTTTCGTCTTTGATCTTTTAAAATTAGGGCCTTTCTCAGATAAAGTATTAGAAATATGATAAAGGAAGTCTTAATGAACGAGCACCTTGTCCTATGTTGTATTTGCACAAAGACTTGAATTAATTTCTCACCTTCCAATAATATATCTAGACACTTCCTGATGCCGGTTGTTAATATTGACAAAAGGTTGAATTTACAGTATTTTAAAACATTCAACATATATTTGTTATTAGTAAAGTAATCATGTGCATACTGTATATATAGAAATATGCACATATCGATATATTTGGATATTTTTACTTATCATTTCGTTATCAACAAATGCAAACATAAAAGCCTTATAGAAAATGTATGTTCTTTTAGTTTCACTATCGTAAAAAGCCCGATACATTTCACTTTTCATATTTATGGATCAAAGTTACAACAACTAAAACATTTCAGTCAAATTTCGTAGCTGATGAATCTCAACTTCTAGTTTTATAATTTTTTAAAACTTTTTCTTCTGTAAAGTGTATGATGACATTCCCCTTAAACCCGGAACCATTTTTGAACAGAGTCGTTACGAAATCCGTAATAACACGATAAACCAAAGTCTATTGTCTGCGTCACCACCTGTGAATAGAAGACTGATGAAAGGGACTTGAATATTCATGACATAGTCATAAACGCTGACTAACACTGGTATTAGGTGTGTCAGCACGAGAGAGTTGATTTATTTAAATTTTAATGAGATGCCACACGTACTACACATCGATAAGCATTTCGCTTATTTTTTTTTTTTTCATGTGTATATGTATCTTTACCTCCGCCAACGAAGTAGGGAGGAAGTTACGTTTTCACCATTGTTTGTCGGTTTGTCTGTTTGTTTGTTTGTGAACAACTTCCTGGCCACATTTTACTCATAAATTAGTAAAACTTTCAGGGATTAATTGTTATGTTGAGACGTTGAAATGATTCAATAAGAAAGTCCTAGGCTACAGGTCAAGGTCAAGCAAAAGGTCAATAAACCCTAACCTTAACCTCAAGTTCGCACATGGTTGTTACAGAGACTTCAAATACGCCTACGGTCTAAATTGATTCTGGGAGAGGCAAGCACGTTTCTAAAATAAGCTGCCATGGCGGAGGTTTGCATTCTCAAAGTGGTTTTCTATTTTTATTTATAAATTTTGTAGTAACATGTTTCTATCGGTGACTAATACTATTTAAAGGCTGTTTCTCTATTCTTTTCCGCATTACTTTGTAAGCTAGACAGTTTTGCCTTCTTAATTATAGTATTTCTTTTTATTTAAAACAATAAAGGCCGTTCACAAAAGGCAGAGGTAAGACACTGACATTGCCCTATCAAGCAGGACAATGCCTTAGAGCAAGACCCAAACTAGGACCTGGGAAGGCCAGGCAATAGCTGCTGATGATTCAGCAGATAGACCTATAGGCTCCTCCAAACGCCGCATCTTCAGCTCACAAGTATGGTGTGGTTGGAGCGACCAAAGGAACTAACGAGTTTGAGCTGGACTCGAACCTCAGTCTGGCTTTCAACAGTCAGGGACGTTACCACATCGACCACCACATCAGCTCTGAAGTAATTTTTCCATATAACTTTGTACATAACGGATGAGAGTTAAGAATGTGTGACAATGGAAACATACAGTATATGTAAACACAAAATCTTTTCAGAGCGTTTATTAAAGAGAAATCTTTCTAGATTTATTTTGGTTAAGAATATATATATATATATATATATATATATATATATATATATATATATATATATATATATATATATATTTTCAAGGCAGGATGAAAAAATAAACCTTCATACAGAGAAACCATGATAGAAATATATATGTAACTAAATATAATTAGAAATAAGTTTCATTAATCAGTTAATTTTTGGAATTATTTAATCTTAGACAAACAGCGGATAGATGAGAAGTCTACAGGCAGTATTGTATGACCAATGTGTTGTATACGTCTGTGAAGAGAGAGAGAGAGAGAGAGAGAGAGAGAGAGAGAGAGAGAGAGAGAGAGAGAGAGAGAGAGAATTTAATGACAGACCATGTTCGAGCTTTGGAGTCATAATTTCTTCATTAATTTCCTTTGTTATTGCGACATTTTTAAAGAGAATTTAAATCAAGATTACAGGAACATGAGGAAGCTAAGGGAATTGCATTGGATTGTGCTTTATACCTTTATAAGCCGAATTTTCTATTCCATAAAGCGTGAACAAAACAATGTTTGGATATTTAAAATATCATAAGAAATGTCAATTAGCAAAGTTCTACCTTCACAATACTACACCTGCCCCACTCGTTTAAATAATCACAATGAATTATTTCGTAACTGATTAATTTTCTAATGGGAAAACAAACTAGGATGATGTAAAGTGTTTCAGGTGTATTTTCATTACAACCCTGTATAATGAGCCATCAATATTCAACAAAGATATCCACTCACATTTTGTTTCTTTCTAATCAACTTTGACTTTGTATCTCAAAAATATCCAGTTACATATTAGTATAGATAAACATTATTATATATTTTCGAGTAAAATTCTTTCGATTCACGCCCCAATTTCAAATATTTAGGCTCAAATATTAATGTTATTTGTTTAGGATACAAATAGTCTTAATTACTCTCTTTGTGTAGGAATCTACTTTTACCTTTTTTATATACAAATATGAATTATTTTCATAGCATAACCTTGACTGACTAAACCAATAATTCCCAATACCTTTTCATCCCTGCATAGAGAATAGCACTGTGAATGAGGCTTCATACATTCATGCATTCATATTTGCAGTAATCCAACAAAATTCTGTTCGACTATAGTAGGCTTCTCACGGTCAAAGGGTTCATCAAACGATTGGCACGGATGTCAGACAGTCAAACCAAAAATACATCAAACTTGTGCCATTAGCTTATCGGTGGCACTAAAGAAAAAAAGATGAAAGTGGACGAGGGACTGTCTAATAATAAGAGGTTAACTTTCACATACCATCTTGCTTGTTGATTTGAAATTAAGAGCCAGATGACTAGCGTTATTATTTGAGGATGGATGAAGAGACATATTATATAGATCTATTGGAGAGTGTTTGATGTTTGACGCTTGTTCTCACATAACAAACGGTTCGTGGATGAATGAAGCTCCACCCACAAAATCAGGCTTGACCAGACTTTCTTCAAACCGTTTGACCAACGTGTTTGACAACCGAAAACCCCATTCACACATTTAAACATTGTTTCAAAAACTTCTTTGTCAAACTCGGTTTGACAAACCTACTTACGATTTTGTAGTGAATATTCCCTCAATTAACCAACTATAAGGCAACGTAGAAAATATTCTCTCTTTAAATATACACTTCTACTGTACTTTCGATGGAGATACGCTAATTTACCCATTACGTTAAAGCAAAACACACTTCCCTTGAATTCAGTTAAAATTATAGTTAGTTTAGCATGACTTAGAATGTAATAATTTCTTATATTTCAGAGACTATTAATGAAATAAAATTGAAGAGAATCCTTAAAGAAAATTGATGATAGGACATTAGATTGATTTGCAAAAGTACAATAAATGAATTAGTTGGGGGTTAAATCTAAATGAATACACGTTACTGTAAATTTGATACCAAAAATCACACCACAAAAAAAAAAAAAAAAAAAAAAAAAAAAAAATCAGATAACTGCAAAATTCTAAGGAGAAAAAGAAGAGTAAAAACCCAACATCATCACTGTGGAGGGTCAGCTTTAGCATAAGCCCGGTAGTGCGTACATGGTTAATCAACAATATGTCAGTCCGTAATTGCTGTATCGGGTTCGTGCTTCTTCCGTAACCCATATAAAGGGAGACCTGGCTTGATGGGTTTTATGTAAATAAGTGAGGGGAACTGTATGGTTAGGAACCAACCGTAGACTGGAAATTGGTGATAGTTGTAAGCAAACGGTTCAGTCTCCTTTCTCCAGCCTTCGGGAATTCAACGAGGCCAAGAAGTCAGGTCACAATGTTACTATTCCGCACTTTGAAGTAATATTTATAATCCTTTACATTTGTATCTGTTGACGATGATAGCTTGTTTTTTTTTTTTTTTTTTTTTTTTTTTTTTTTTTTTTTTTTTTTTTTTTTTTTTTTTTACCAGGAATGATTCCGGCAACAATGCAGGTGTCAATAATGGGCACACTAGCATTCAACGGAACAATTCATAAAATTTGTTGCCTTGCAGATCGCAGTAATATCTCTATTGGTTTCCCACATTACTTGAGGGCGAGGGCGGTGGATGTGTTTGCTACACGGTCATGCTTTCTTTGTTTTGCTTAGCATTTCTGGTGCTGGTGGAAAAGTGGAAAAGAGAACGTCACCAAATGATCTGATGCCTGTCTACTGTAGTGTTGTAAGTGCAGATAACATGATATTAAAGAGCTCATACTAGTTACACCAATGCATGGGAGATTCTTACACACACGAATGGCCTGATGTGGTCCACACTGGCTCCAGCTGGTTGTGCAGTTGATTAGTATTCAGGTATTATTTGCTCTCTGATCTCCTTGCCCTCATATAGTGAAACGGGAAAGGGAGAACTATAGAAATTGTTTTTGGATATCGCTAAAATATAAAAACAGGGAACACTGACTGAACGGTGCTCATCAGCAGTTAGAATCCTAATGGGATAAGCTAAAATGTAATAATTGTATTCAGGATTTTTTCACCGTAGGAGATTTGCTTGCAACAGAAAAACTTAAGGCGAAAAGGTTTTAAAAACGGTGAAGAGAGTGAATCAATGCCTCCTGGCTAATACAGTGGTAATGTGTTTGCCTAGCATTCACATGGCGGCAGATCGATCCCAGCCCGGGACCGTGAGTTTATGCTGTTTACTGGGGAGGTCATTGCTGTGGTTGGCCACCACAGTGGGGGGGTTGGGCTAGGCCCGGCTGAAGTTCTGGTGAGCATCTACTCTGATGAAACTAGAACTGAAACCAGACACTTTTAACCTTTAAAAAGAAGGAAACAAACAAAGAGCAGATCAAATGTAATGAACTAGCTCAAAAACGTCTGCAATTTATGATAATCCTCATTCGAGCCAATTTTTAACTTATTATTTTGAGACTTCACTTTGGGAATTTGGTAAAAACTATCAAGATAATATCAATATTAAACAAAAAATCATTCTTTTTAAGGACTCCAATGAGGAGCTGAATTGATTCATTTTATCTGAATGAAAAATATTTTCTATTTATTATCAACCAGAGAACCGAAGGTTTCCCCAGCGCCATAAAACCTCCACCAAGAAAGAAATACTGTAGGAATTGGGAGTCGTTATCAGTAGGCTAAGTACCACTTGGAGATCTCTTCTTATTGGGAAATGAGAGAAACGAAGTGGAGGCAGCCCAGAGGAAAAGGCTGGTCCTGAATTTTGGATGAATATCTACCTACCCTTATTCACTTCACGTACTCGAGGAATACATTCTCGTACTCCAGAAAATGTTGGTACATAGGGTAAATGGAATATGGATACAACTGTCTCGTTAAGGTGGTAATATCATGAGAATTATAACACATTTGACTCTACTCAAGGGCATTATATTTGAATAAGAAAATATTTGTTATATCATCGTAAATAAAATAACACTAAAATAAAGAATGAAAAGGTCAATTAATCCTAACATTTCTTACTTTCCTTACCATTTTGTAATTTTTGTCTCTTATACCAAATCATCTCTTTATATGAGCATGGTATTAAGAAATCAAATGAAGCATTAATGGGATGTTTAGGTTAATCAGATTTAATTATTTAACGAGTGAAAATTTTAATTGCATCTTAAATATTATTTCATACCTAAATTCTCTTGCTTGAGGGTACACTCAGCCACACTTTTCTATCTTATTTCTCTTCCTCCTTGTTTATGTTTTTATAGTTTATATATGAAAGATCGATTTTAATCTTGTTTCTGTTCTTAAAATATATTCTAAATAATCATTACTTCTCTTGTAGTTGATTTATCTCCTTATTTCCTTTCCCTTGCCGGGCTATTTTTCACTGTTGGGGCCGTTGGGCTTATAGAATCCTGCTTTTCCAACTAAGGTTGTAGCTTAGCTAATAATAATAATAATAATAATAATAATAATAATAATTATAATAAAAATGATTACGCAGTATAATTTGTATCTTCTTGCATTGCTTACGCGTCAAATGATCAATTATTCTTCTCAACTGTTTGATTACATATTTTCAAAACAACTGTAAGACGATATCAACTTATTCGGGAAGATCTTGGATTGTAGCATAGCAAATACGTGTAACAATATTAGGCAGAATGAAAATCTATCTAACTTATTACTAATTCAAAAAAAGCCATGGGACATATTTTGAACACTGACAGAACACGTATGTTATGTCTATCCAACTTGGATTAGTTTCATGCTTAGTTTTTTGTCATAGAAATATGAAATTTTTTTAAAACTAAATGAGCGACTTGTGGTATTTGCATATTGATTTCATATAATAGTACTGTGAATTATAGAGAAACACCAAAGGTTAAAAATTATGAGGAATGATCCATCGTCAAATTCTCGAATAAAAACTGCACGAATTCAATTAAATTTTCCGAGTAATGATTAAGAACAGAATTATATACTCAAGTCGACGCTAATCACTCAGAATGATGCTTTATAAAAGCCTTGATTAGCTATAGAAACGCGTCTCCCGTTTCTTTTTATCATCAGCAGGAGAGCCAACATTTTATTATCTGAAGAAAAAAAAAGAATAAAAAAAAAAAAAGTTTGGGCCTCGATATGAAGACCAGTTGTCAATCACAGTTCCATCATCCTGATGAAAGAAGAAAAAGTTAACGATATATTAGAAATGTTAGATTTTAGGTTTATCATTCATAAGACCATTGTGTGTGTGTGTGTGTATGCGTTGTTATAAAAAAATAACAGAATATAAACAGTATACATTCACTAAACAGAGTTTACATTCACAATTTGTTATGTCAATTTAGTTGTAGTCACCTGCAATTTAACGACCACATCGTTTTTCAATTCGCTGTTAACAATAACACTGTAAAATAAAGTAAAGATGACTGGTTTTGATGTATCTGATGTAGTATCTTGCACCGATGCTCTAAAAAGCAGGTACCGCAGTAGAGCAATTAGGGTATGATGCTTTTGTAGTGCACCCACCCCTCATGGCTTAACTCTTGGTTGGCACTGCTAGGGAAAATCAAATCATTTAGGGAACACAAATAATTTAAATTATACAGCATTAAAACCATCACCATCATCTACGGAACCTTATTAAAAGAGAGAAATTTATTTGGGCAGCGTTTGATAACATATTTATCTTATATTATGTAAAAGAAAGTCTCGTGTAGAAAGTCACGTAAATGAAGAATAATTCAATATAACGTAAGTTGCAAGTCGAGAAACATAGTACAGGACAACTGTGGGTGAAAAACACGTAAAAAACAAATCATATTTAATGGCATTAGTCTTATTTTTCGCCAACTACACTTAATCCTGATTCGTCCCAGAACTCCGTTGAAATATCAATAACTTAATCATATATTAGATTGGGGATAACAGTGAGATGAGTAGCATAATTTGCATACTATAAATCATGATTTTCGAAACAATGAATCAAGTTAACAGTTAAGTCTGAAAACTTTGAGATAACATAAAATTACAGTACACTAAACTAAATAAGGGATCATCAAAACTTTTTTTTTTTTTTTTTTTGCAGATCATTTAATAAACTTAAATAAAATAATACTAAGATCAGGCAAATTAATATGGAATCATCAATAGCTCTTATTTTTTTTTCTAACATCATTAAAAAAAAATATATATATATACATACATACATATATATATATATATATATATATATATATATATATATATATATATATATATATATATAACGATTTCCATTCTTCTACACACAAAGTACTTGCAAAAACAAAAAGCAAATATCAAAAAAAGATTTAGAAGAAAGAAATTCCAGCTACCTCTTTGTTTTATCTTTTTTTCTGGTGCCTGGATATTCTCCATTCCAGCTGTACTTTGAACAAAAAAGCATTTCAGGTTTTGGAGTATTTGTCAGATTGAATCGAAATAGAAAGGCTTACACGAGAGTTTTTCCAACAAAGGAAAATCAGTCCTTTAAATCACAACTGCCACAGTAAAAGGGATGGATATCCTCCACAAACTTGAAACAGTTAAATAGAGCAAAACAAATAGAAAGATTTGTAACTGAAAATAATGAAAAACCCAAAATAGCTCCTTTCTAATTATGTTGTCATGGCCAACTCAACAATTCAAAGAATAAGACGTCTCGGATCATGATGGTGTATATTCCAGAACTCTGAATTGGGATATTGCTTTTCCTATCACACAATCAATGGTATTTTGCGATCCTAGGGGTTTTCGTTTTCGGCCATACCAGATATCCCAGCATTTCGAACAATGCCACGCACAATGGTGCAAAAACAAATTTAACCCGCATACCGCAAGACGATATTTTTCCTTTATTTTTACGGCTTGCATCAGTTTTGCTTAAGTATCGATTCTGAACTTATTTTTTGTATAGTTTAACCTATTGCTGGTTACCAATTTCAAAACGATGAAGGTGCCAGAAATCGCAAATTTCTGAACACCAAGAAACCCAGAAAAGACTGAAAGCGGGGTAAAACTGTGCAATGGTTTATATAAGACCGAAATGAGGAGTTTGGCTTCATTGAAAAAATACTTAAAATTTTGTATTGTTTAAAGGGAAAAGAGAAAAGGGCGACACTTACGAAAAGGTTAAGGAAGGAAGGAAACAGAGCATAATAAAAATACGGATTGAAATAAAAAGAACGAACGTATCGTCTCCACGATATATCTATTCTAGGAGCACAGCTCGTCGCAAGGTAACTGTTATATAAAAACAGTTGAGGGCAACAATGGCACAAAATTTTAAACAATGTGAAACATGCGATAGCCGGCTTAAACAGGTTGTTCTATTATCAGTACGAGAGATGAAAAAAATAGCATTACAGTGTACGAACGTGTACGAAACACGTGCGATACAAGATCCTGCCTGATAATAAAGTCTGTTATAGCAGTCAAAATTAATGGCAGGACTTCCGATAGGTTATATGTCTTATTCTGGATTATAAAATACCAATGATTATGTAGTACACAGCTTTAAAAAATACGGAAATGTAAAAATGCAACGCTAACATTGGAATGTACTTGTATGAATGAGCATCTGGATTTGATATCAGTTGGAATTTAGTTTGGCAGATTCCGTCTGTGTTTTCGTGTTTGATTTATTGAAGGCTAATAGCTGCCTGAAAGTCAGGCCAAATGTCTCGCAAATATTCAACGTGTTTCGTCACTGTTAGACTCAGACTCCGATGGTCAGATCTGGGCTGACATTAAAAATTTATTTTCATTTTCATATTGGTATTTTGTTACTCCTCACTTGAAGGAAAATATTAATCTAACAAAAAAAAATATATGTCAAATGCACTAATCCGATAGTCCACAAAAAACGGAAATATTGTTAAGTTTTTAATTCTTTCGTGTAAGTTTGTAAGTAAATCCCATTAACAAATATTATTTGATGCCAACTTGTCTCCGGCTTTAGGCCTTACATGGGGAAATTTGGTGTAAAATTCAGCATCTTTATATATTAATGAAGGAAGACTTCCTAGAAAACAGATTGGTCCAAGAATCCAAAGGACAATCTAACATGAATACTCCCAATGTTACAGTCTCCGACTGATGTCCATAGAAAAAAAATATGATGATAGAAAGCATTAATGCAACGGTGAAGCATTAAGCAATGCGACTTTCTTCTTTTGTCAGCAGAAAGAAGATACTGAGAGTTATGCTACATATACGCAGTTTACAATATATATATATATATATATATATATATATATATATATATATATATATATATATATATATATATATATATGCAGATAATAAAAAAACTTTTCAGCATTAAATTCAATCTCCTTTGTAAATTCGTATTTAATAAGGACTTCTACACGGCCAGGAATTGGAATCTTAGTGCCGAATATAATAAATTAGGATAAAATGGTATTGAGCTATCGAATGTTTAATTTTCTAAATAATTAAAATTACGAATAGGCTATTTACAGAAAAGGGAACTTTTCTGAGAATCTGTGATCGCACAACAGAATAAATTCAATACTAAATGGTATTTGTATGAAAATCTAAATAATTAAAATTACGAATGTTTATGATATAATTATCATATGTATATATACACACACGTATATATACTATATATATATATATATATATATATATATTATATATATATATATATAAACACAATCATATGCTTATGTAAAAACATATGTACATATATATCAACATATATATATATATATATATATATATATATATATATATATATATATATATATATATATATATATATATATATATATGAATGTATTGTTAATGAAAATTATATTTTCTTTTATTTCTAAATTGCTGTTAAAACACCACAAGCGTTATATAAAAATCAAATATCAAAGTTTTCATTTAAAAACTCATTTCCGATTCATTTGGTACTGGACGACATGGTCTTTTAAATCCCCTAAGAACGCGTAGCACAGATTTTGGTCCATTCCGATAACACATTCCACCGATGCTTGCTGTGTAACCGGCGATATCCGGTAATATCAGTGTACTAACAATGTCAGTGACAGTTCTAAAGGTATTAGAAACCCACGTCTGACCGGCACAGCCATTAGGGGAATTGGCTTTGGACTGCAAGCACTGCTAAAGGGTTTTTTTTCCTTTGAGTATTTCAATTTCTAATCATATCTCGATTATGGAAGGATTTCCTTTTACTGTGATATATCTTTGGTTATTCTTGAATTTCTTTCCATTTATCCACAATATGACACTTGCATAAATTGTCTTCCAAATATATACTCTTGTATTGATCATTATTAATCATATCTCTTTAATCATCTTTATTTCAGTTTCAAAATCCCAACAAAAATCTAATAGAGTAATATCATTATTATAAAAAAAAATGGAATGATAACAATTGCAGAGGATTTCTATGCAATGCTATACATAGTGATATAAGAAATACCTTTGCCAATAGAAATAATGAAACAGGTACCAAGCGTAACAGTAGGCATTAAAAGGCATGAAAAAGGCAAATCAGCAGAAGATAGCCTAAAGATTGACTTAATATTAGAGGGAGGAGATTTCATAGTAGTAAAACTCATTGAACTTTACACAAAATATCTGCAAGAATGCTCTATACCTACAGCTCGGAAAAACTTTATCATACTATTTCACAAAAAGGGAGACACAAAAGACCTGAAAAATTACCTCTCAATAAGTTTACTTTCAGTAATATATAAATTATTTACGTAGGTTATATTAGGCTGAATAGAAAGACAACTAGATTGTGGTGGTCGATGCGGTAACGTCCTGACTGGTGAACGCCAGACTGGGGGTTCGAGTCCCGCTCAAACTCGTTAGTTCCTTTGGTCGCTGCAACCTTACCATCCTTGTGAGCTAAGGATGGGGGGTTTGGGGGAGCCTATAGGTCTATCTGCTGAGTCATCAGCAGCCATTGCCTGACCCTCCTTGGTCCTAGCTTGGATGGAGAGGGTTTGGGAGCTGATCATATGTATATATGGTCAGTCTCTAGGGCATTGTCCTGCTTGAGAGGGCAATGTCACTGCCCCTTGCCTCTGCCATTCATGAGGGCCTTTAAACCTTTAAAAGAGCAGGCAGGCTTTAGAAGTGGGTATTCAACTACTGACCATATACATGTAATTAACCAACAAATGGAAAAATTAAGTGTGAAAAACCATTAAGTATCGCATTTATAGACTATTAGAGCACTTTTAATTCTGTTAAATCTTCAGAAGTAATGAAAGCCCTTCAAAGACAAAGAATAGATGAATCTTATGTTACAACACTTGAATATTTATATCTGGGAATCACAATAATCCTAAAACTACTAAAAGATATGGAGAAAATTCCTATTGAGAAAGGAACTACACACGGAGACCCCATCTCTCCTAAATCATTCACACCAAACCTAAAAATAGTTTTTAAGGATTTATATTGGGGAAATGTAAGAATTAACACGAATGGAGAATGCCTCTATTTAGTAAATCCTGTGAGGAATTGCAAAAGATGATAGAATATTTGAATAAAGAAAGAATACATTCAGTACTCAAAATAAATATGAGTAAAACTAAGATAGTGTACAATGAAAATGCACAGACAACAAATAAGGGTTATGGACGAACCTCTCGAGATTGTTAATAAATATACGTACTTAGGATAGACAGTAACGGTTTCCCCAGGATATGAAACTGAAATTAAAAGAATGAAAAACTGGGATGGAGAGCTTTTGGTAAACAAAACGAGATTATGAAATGTATAATGACCCTTTCTGTTAAAATAAAAGTATCTAATCAGATGGTCCTACCAGTATTAACTTATGAATCAGAAACTTGGAGCCTTACTAAAGCCTTAAAACATTAATAGTTACAACTCAAAGAGCTATGGAAAGAATAATGAATGGGAATAGCACTAAGAGAATGACAGAACTTAGATGGACATTAAGAATAACAGAATGGGTCCCTCGGGAGAGAGGAAAGAGAAGACGATGACTTGGCTGGCTAAAAAAAAACCTGCGGGTATAGATTGGTATAGAAAGACCATAAACAGAAGGGAGTGGAAGGGCATGCCTGAAGGCCTTTGTCATACAGTAGGCTAAGTAGACTAGTTACTACTGCTGATGATAATATATATATATATATATATATATATATATATATATATATATATATATATATATATATATATATATATATATATATATATATATACATGTGTGTGTGCGTGCGCTAATATAGTTTTGAAGAAGTATGTCAATTTATGGAAAGTAATTGTGACAAGAGGTAATAGATGAAGGTTCCATGTAACTGGTAGTTTTGCTTTATGACAAAAGACAGAGAGAAACATTAAGGGAATTTTCCTACAGCGACAAAGTCCTAATTAGGGTGTAAGAGGAAAGAAGAACTGAGACAATATTGTATGTATAATAAAGGCATAGAATTTGAAATAAGATATCTATGGAGTTTAAATAATTTTCTTTACATATAACCGAGAAACTCCGAATCAATACAAAGCGAAATGATAAGTGTTACTAGATATGAAGAATGTGATAATGAACAGTAAATTACAGATATAAATTCCTGACAGCGTCCAAGGTTACTGAGGCGGGATTAATTTATGGATGGGTTTCATGATTCACTGGCCTCTCATTACCAACATTCTTATGAGGCATATTCTCGGAACTCCTGCGGGTGGGGGAATGAAGAGGGTAATAATCTTTTACCACTTCAATGGCATCGTAGTCTGGTTTATGCAACAGAATAGTTTTCTAAATCAATAGCTAGAAAGGACTAGTATAACCGTGATTTGAAAAGAAATTGCAGAATAGTCTCATGTATTTTTATGATTTATTAAAAGATACTTATGAGCATGCCTGAAATAAATTGCAAATTCGCGTTGTCTTCTAATTTATATTTCACCGTCGTCTTGTTTATGCTACAGAAAAAAAAAATAGTATCCACAATTTTAAAAAAAAATGGAAGAACAGTTTCAAATAATATTTTTCATGTATTAAAGAGACATTCATGAACATGTCTGAAATAAATTTGGTTATTCTGCTTCGTTATCCATATTGTCTCTCTCAAGTTAAGGAAACAAGTAGAACAAGATGGACTCTCAGTAGGGAGCAGACCTCAGCCGCTGCAGATTATTGCTCGACCTTTTGCTCGACCTTGACCTTGATCTTTGACCTTAACACGTATTAATTGTCGTGGATTTTTATACACTTGAATATAAGCCAAGTTTGAAGTCTCTGTGACATAGACGGCTGATTTCGTGAATTAATCATTTTGCTTGACGTAACTTTGACCTTGACCTTCCAAATTTTAATAATTTCCAGCTTTTTACATAACAGTTAATCCCTGCTAGTTTCATCACTATACGATTAAAATTGTGGCTAGAAGCTGCTCACAAACACACACACGCACGCGCGCGCGCGCAACCAAACACAAGCCAGAGGAAAAGAATAAATTCCTTCCAACCTCGTTGGCGGAGGTAATAAAGTATGCCTTTTTAGCGTATAAAATTCCACGATTTATGCCTTAACGTGGTGAAAGGGTTTATGTATCGTCATGATCAGCTAAGCTGTACTAGTCAGGAACACACACATACTAGGTTGGTTTGCTGTGAGGAGCAGACAAAAGTCTCACTATCACCAATTTACAATGGCTAGCGTGGTGATGTAAGTAGACCAAAACCTAGACATGTATAAAGACATGTCTGTGGCCTTTGTCCTACAGTGGCTGCATTTGTTGTTGTTGTTGTTATATATCATTCCTGCCATCGCAATGAAGAGGCTGAGGAATACAATTCTATTATCAATTTATTTTTTCCTATGGGTTTATAACTTACATTCAGTAATAAAGGTTAATAATTATCCTTTTTATGGTAAACTATGAATAAAAAAAAAACTTTTTTCCTACTTATTGACCTTTTCTAGATTATCTATATACATTATTTAGTAAAGATGAACTCTAAAACTTTAGAAATACACAATCCTATTAATTTTAAATTCATGGCGGGAAGTTGAAGCCAGTGTCACTGTTAAAAAAAAGAGAGAAAATATCAAGTAGTCTGGAAGTAGAGAAAGAAATAGAATACACAATCAATAAGAAATTGTCATCAATTAAAATAATTTTTTTCTGCATTTTCTATTTTCATCGGATGATATTAATCAATAATATTTCTGTGTAACGATAATGCTATTCTCCGATCTCCTTCTGAAAGTAATAACCCTCCTTGTCACTTCCGCTTAATAACTGTCATATCTGTTGATTTTTTATTTTGTTAACAGGATGAAGTGAAAAATCCTGTCAACAGATGATTAAATATAATCTTAGGGAGACTGGATCTTTGGGGGCATGGATGTAGGTTCAGACGATTCAATTTTCAGAACTCTACACAATTCGTAACATTATCAAAAGATTTAGTAATTAAGCTAAAACTATATTTGTATCTGTAAAGAAACTGACTGGAGTTATAACATTATCTCTCCTAAACCTGCAGCATTTCGTTTGGAACCAGAAAGTAATTTTTTTTGGACAAGAATACAGTGCATGTCTTCATGTGCGTTTAGATTAAATTTTTTTGTTTGTAAAGTAGGCCTTATGTTAACATGAAAATCTAACGGTGGGATATCTTTTGAAAACTTAAAATCCTTGGCGACTGCAAATATCCTACTTTCTTTTCCTTTTACCTTATGACAGCTTGAAAACATTGAATTTTTCACTTACTTTTTTTTTGGCGATTATGGTTAATCAAAATAACTTTATACAATATTTCCTTTTTAAGACTTTAGTGAATTTCATTTGATTTCGTAGGCAAACTTTTCACATTGTGGAAAATAAATGAATTTAACAATACAAAATAACATTCAAGTGTGGCTTTCTTATGCCATATAATGGAAAGAAAAAATAAATACTATACAAAGTCCAAACACATTGCAAGTAAAACCACGCAGAACGCATTCTCTTTTATAGAAAGCGAGCAAATAGGTTTAAACCGGAAGAAATGGAAATTTTCAAAACACCAGTGAGAAATTGGAGGCGAACAAACGAGACCACGATAGCCCATAAGAGCAACGTGACGATTGGATATTGAGGTCGTTTTCTCGAGACCGACCTCCCACGGCTCCAAAGGGCTTTGTAATATCGGGTCTGATTGGGTACATTGCAAGAGCAACGAATGTCCCGTGAGGGCGATGGAAGATAGCATTACAATAACAATATCGCTTAATGTAGGTGATCTATCGAGGGCACTGACCAAATCTTTTAAAGATTGAATACTTCTATGAAAAAAATTAAGCTATAAAGCATATTGTGGTCAAACGAATATATATATATATATATATATATATATATATATATATATATATCGTATATATATATATATATATATATATATATATATATATCGCATATATATATATATGTATGTATTTATATATCGTATATATATATATATATATATATATATATATATATATATATATATATATATACATATGTATGTATTTATATTTATATATATACATATATATAAAATATATACAGTATATACATACATATATATAATATATATATATACACACACACACACAAACACACACACACATATATATATATATATATACATACGACACACAAACACTCATACAATATCTTTTTGTTAAATGAAAGGCTAATCCTCCAGTTGAATAAAGTATACAGTCGCATTATGTGTTTTTTATGAAATGCTTTTTTATGATACGAATATATAAAGCCCCTATTTCTGAAGATATAACGTACAATAATTTTGCAATGAGGAACAGATGAATATATGAAATAAAAACAAAGTAAACTAGTATGATTATTAAAGAGAATGGACCTAATGACTATAGAATGCTTCGTTAGGGGAAACATCAAATTAATAGAACGCAGCTTTTACTTACGGATTAGAAAAATTAATATTGGATAAACGGTACCATTTAAAAAAAAACAGAATTAATAAAACATATGTTGGAGAGGTAAGAATGAGTTTGTTGGATTAGTGCTGGTTTTGCTTCAGTAAAAATATAACATTTCGGGTATGAAAGTGTTCATCCATGCGAACAACCAAAATGGGAAGCTCCGAAAACGACCAGCTTAATACGATGCTGTAATTGTGATAACAATGTTTGCTCTGTGGAAAAAAATATAAAGTCACAAGGATGGCAGTAAATCATTTATAAGTTGATCATAAAAAAAAAATGAATAATTTTGACAAAGGATTGTATCCTTTATCGCAAAAGGATAATGATAATGGGACGAAACTCTCTTGAGGATATAAAGATATAACGATAAAGTTAAAGGTAAAAGTTATGTTGAAACACATTGCTTTGAAAAAAAAAAAAGCGAATCTGGCGTTCTTTTTTCAGAAAATGAAAATGTTATTACCAGTTTTCATAAGATTTGTTTTAAAAAAAAAATGGGGGGGGGGTATTTAGGCAACTTGGCATATTGTGGTAACCATATTCCTTTCAAGGGAAATATCCATCATAAAAGAAACTGACAGATCTCTTTCTTCAGAACACAGAAACTTTCTTTAAACCCCAAAAGAAATTTAAGACTCGGCTACTTATAGCTAAAATGCTTTGCGAATGTCGTAATTATTCGTTAAGAAAAATGGAGACGGTGAATATATTCTTTTTCTATTCATCTTGTAGTTCCATGATTCTGAAAATGAAATATTACCGAGATATGAACCATCGTAGGTGAAATTGCGTTTCCAAATTACCTAATCTTTGTCCTATTTTCTGAAAACTAGATTTGATGTTTATCTTAATTAAGATGATTTCCTCTGCTCCATATTCATCCCCCTTCTCTCTTCCTCTCTCTCTCTCTCTCTCTCTCTCTCTCTCTCTCTCTCTCTCTCTCTCTCTCTCTTCTAGTTACATTGTTTATGAGTTGATACAAACCTTACCAGTTTTCTCTTGCTTGAGGGTACACTAGGGCACACTATTCGATCTTAATTATAGTTTGTATATAGTTTATATATAAAAGGTCTATTTTAATATTGTTACTGTTAAAATATTTGATTTTAATTGTTCATTATGTTTCTTGCAATTTATTTATTTCCTTGTTTCCTTTCCTCACTGAGTTATCTTTCCTTGTTGGAGCCCTTGGGCTTATGGCATCCTTTTTTTCCTAACTAGGGTTGTAGCTTATCTAATAATAATAATAATAATAATAATAATAAAACCAATGTTGTGCTACTCTACTTCATTCTATATGCTAACCTGTGGTTTACAAAGGGAATGTCAAATATGCCTTTACGAGTGTGCGCGACCCGTCAAAATTAACAAGACAATTTTTATATATATGCACATACGCATAGACCAAAAGATTTACCTTATCTCACCCCCTCTCACCAGGGTATGACTACTCCCTCTTCCACATACCCGAAAGACACCGAGAGACCGAGTAGTTGTACGTCTGAGCGTGGACCCCCCTCCCCCCAAAAATTATATATATATATATATATATATATATATATATATATATATATATATATATATATATATATATATATACATACATACATATATATATATATATATATATATATATATATTATATATATACACAATAGCTCTTTATTAAGTAGGGGAGATTATAAAAGGGAAATTTAATTTTGGTTAACAGTAGGTAAGGAGAACATTTGATTTGAAACACGAAATATTAAGTCATCTCTTCATGTAATTTATGAAATGAAGGTATATCTTCACCAGAAAAAAAAGGCGTTAGAGGCATACTCAAGTGAAGATATGCTCCCAACGTTTATGAGATAATCTCTTCTCTCACAGAGACTAGCAAGAGAAGTGAGGGCACGTCCAGGATGATGTTCAACTTCTTTTTTTGTTACCGACGTGGACGTGTTATTATTAGATTTCTTTACAATTTACGTAAAAACCACTTCCCAAGTTACCTTACCACATTACCACTCTCCATTTTGTACGTATTTCAACAATGATTGTGAATGTTTTATGCGACAGAATGTTAATATAACTTTTTTTTTTTACGTATTTCCCTGCATGAAGACCAGCGAAGTAAGAATTATACTGATATCCTAGGGAGGAGGTAGGATATCTTTTTCGGTGTCATTTATAGCAACTCATTTTTGTAAGAGTTACACCAAAACTTTTATGTAGCCTAATAGTATACTCAAATTGAAGCGGATAATTTAAGAACCTACAATTTTTGTATCATTGAGGAGTAAAGTAAAATTTATCACGTTTCACTCACACGAGACAACAAGAGCTTGTTTACGTTTAGTGTACATTTCATGAACACACAAGTACAAATAATGTTCTAATCATGACCGAAATAAAATATTGCCTTGGTAAGAAAAAAAAATATGAATGGGTTCCTAGTACAAAAGCGCCTAACAACTAATGAGAAATATATTGAAGATAGGAAGGAACGATGATCTGTAGCATCCACAATGTAAACATAATAAAATTCCATAACTAAGATTTAGAGAAAAAGAAACAGCATTTGATTGCCTTTCTGGTACTACCTACATATCTTTTCCTAATGGACATTTTTATACTTTTATTAACTTTCACGTCTAGTTATTTTGTGTTAGCCATTCCGTTTATTTTGATAGTTCCATAAGTATATAATTTCTTAACTGTTAATATACTTAATTTTTCTTTAAAACATGGTACACGGAAAATAGTCCACTTCAATTTGACAATTTTTTCAGAGAAAAAAATAAGAGGCGGAGGTGGTTGGGAAGGGCATTTTAAAATTTAAATGCTATATATAAAATCCACGATCTGGAAGTGTACCTCTCTCTCTCTCTCTCTCTCTCTCTCTCTCTCTCTCTCTCTCTCTCTCTCTCTCTGATTCCACATATGCTGGGACTCACTTTGCAAATATTTCTATTATAGATAATCAACAGGAAGTTATTTGGTCTCAGATTGGCACTCGGCCCTTTGCGAGATTATTAATGTATTCTTTGAATCGAATATTACATATCCATGAACAAAGGCTTTTTGTACAAAGGAAGTCCTTGGATTGCTTGTCTTTATCACCAGTAATGTATGAATATCAACATAATTGTAGAGGAGATAAACCATTAATATATAAAGCACGAAAAAATTAATGTGTATCGATGATGAATAATGAAACAAAATGTGACTAACCAAATAAGATTGAATAAGTAAAAACTAGATGGAAATATTCCGCAAGACGAATAAATGGAGGACAGGTCTCCTGCACTGATGAGGGGCAGTGAGAGAGGGGACGTCTCTAGTTCCCCCGATCGAGTGAAAACTATTCCTTGGAAGGTGAGTCAGGGATTTAATATCAAACACAGGCCAATCTCCAAAGCTTTTAATTCCCCCGACACGAATCCAAGAGCTACTAAGCTTCTCCAGACCCTCGTCCCCTTCCCTCGTTGACGAGTTAAAACACTCTTAGCATGTTCCTTCAGTCGTGACAATGACGTGACGACATAATTTCGCTTTATTGTTCAAGCGGGCATAATCCGTCTTAGCTCTCTTAAATAAAAAACAATGTGAAAGATATAAGATCTGATGCATCTCCATTAGCAGAGATAGATTTTAACGTTCTATTGATATTATTTATCACGGATCCTATTCAGTTTCCAATTAAACATTTTAGATGTGCGTGGAGCAACCGGCGACAAGTTGATAGTTACATTATTTTAGTCATCATTCATCAATGTACTTTCTACTTTATTGCTTCAGCCATTGTCATTGCCATATCATCATCGCATATATTTTTTTTAATACTATTGATATTATATTTTGTTCAACATTAAGAGAAGAGACAATAAACACTGGCCCATTTGTATTCTCAATGTTGAGTCGTGGAATATCACATAGCAAAGGATCGACATCATTAGCCTCTTCACACAGGCCTACCTAAAGTCCCTGCAGATAATCCGGGCGAAATAAGCCCCAGCCGGATGACGTCATAGCCAATGACGTTGTCTCCCACGTTAGCAGTGGTCACAATACATCCCCTTACAAATTTTAAACTATTCTTACTTATAATCATTTTAAAGGTGTCTGGTTTCAGTTCCAGTTTCATCAGAATAGATGCTCACCAGAACGTCAGCCGGGAAAGCACAACACCCCACTGTGGTACCCAACCACAGCAGTAGCCTCCCCAGTAAACAGCTTAAACTCACGGTCCCGGCGGGGATCGATCCGCTGCCATGCGAATGCTAGGCAAACACGTTACCACTGTACTAGCCAGGTTTGTTGTGACCGTTGTTAACGCGGTAAACAACATGATTGGCTATGACGTCATCAGGGGGTGGGGCTTATTTCACCCGATATCTCAGCGGCGGCTATAGTAAAAGCATCATTAATTTGGACAACCTCCCTATACCGAATGTTCCATTTATCTCTAGCCATACTGCACACTCTCACATCCTAGATCACTAGGCCATTCTTTTCCAATACTTATTTCACATCATCAATCAAGCATTTTCGAGGTTTACCGCTCTCCCTACTTAACAACTAAAATAAGTAAACTATTTTCCACTCGTTCATAACAATAACTTTTCCATTCTTTTAGAGCCACATATACCACAAACAAGTCCTCTTTATAGATTTATGGCCTTTTATATGATTGATTTTTGACAAATTATTGTGTTTACTATTAACTTTAAGGAAATTGTATCTTAATATCTCATTTGTTGCTACACGAGTGGCAATAAACCCCTTTTCAATATTCAAACAACTAATGTTGTTTATGTCTGTTAACAGAATCGGTAAATATATATTTTCAAATTATAAGCTTTTGTAATGGATCCTATTAAAACGTTTGGGAAAATGGGCATAAATCTCTTCTTCGTATTAATTTGATTAGTTATTGTACGTTTTATGTTATTCTGTATCACACTCCTATCCTGGAAAAGACAAAGTAGGCTATTCATGTTCATAAAGTAAAATCAACACTCTTATACGATTCATGACAAATGTATTGATAATTCCTTTTATTTGTGAGCAAATCACTTTCTTCTTTAGATTGAATCCATCATCATCTACGACTACTGACGCAACATGGCCTCTGTTAGATTTCACCTGTCGTCTCTATCTTGAACTTTTAAATCAGAATTATCATTTCCTACTTCATGCTTCATAGTCCTCAGCCATGCAGGCCTGGGTCTTCCAACTCTTCTAGTGTCTTGTGGAGTCCAGTTAAAAGTTTGGTGAACTAATGGATATGGTTTAGGCATGCTCTTCGCACTCCACAAGAGAGATTAGTTCACCCAAATTGGATTAAATTACAAACTGCTTATTCCAAAATGTTTATCTTGGAGTATAATTGCATACATTCCTTTTGGTAAGGGTAGAAAGGACTCTTTAGCTATGGTAAGCAGCTCTTCTAGGAGAAGGCCACTCTAAAATCAAACCATTGTCCTCTAGTCTTGAGTAGTGCTATAGCCTCCATACCATGGCCTTCCAGTATCTTGGATTAGAGTTCTCTTGCTTGAGGGTGCACTCGGGCACGCTGTTCTATCTTATTTCTATTACTTTTGGTATTTTTTTTAAGTTTTCATAGTTTATATATAACAGTTCTCATAATGCTGTTACTGTTTTTAAAATATTTAATTTTGATTGTTTATTACTTGCCTTGTAGTTTGTTTATTTCCTTGTTTCCTTTCCTCACTGTGCTTTTTTTTTCCTACTGGATCCTTTGGGCTTATAGCATCTTGCTTCTGCAACTAGGGATAAATCTTACTTTGTAATAATAATAATAATAATAATAATAATAATAATAATAATAATAATAATACATTGAATGGAGCATAAATGATTTTAAGTTAAGTTCTAAAATTGGTTGCTTAAAGCTTTATAGAGAAGTTTTCATTTGTGTTAAAATCTATGTGTATAAAAAAGTAAAGCATAAAAGATGTCGGGGTCGTATTCTGAGAACCTAATAAAACGACCCAATTCCGTGATAAGTCAGGTCATTGGGGAACAATTTCACAGGCACTAGAGAGGAAATGGTACGGTCACGTAAAAACAGATAAAATGAGTTTTCTTGTTTTCATTGTTCTTTGTTTCATAGAAAGAGTTACTGGATTGTAATTTTTTCAGAAGGCGTTTATTTGACATTTGGAGAGAATTGCATTGCTGCTGTGCATTGAAAGCAACACTTTATCATTACATTTATTATTTCAGTTGGTTATGTGGTCAGAAAAAAGCATACTATATGAGTGAAAGTAATCAGAATAATGAAGTGCTTTAAATAAAATATTTTCTGATATGATAATTTATGAAAAAAACTAAAGTAGAATGTTTAGACTTGGAAGTGCATGAAAAGGCCCTCTTATTGTTTATTTTAGGGAATAGAATAGGCAAACAGAACATGACAAGTCCTTGGCCTTACCAAGGAGTTTTCCCGAAAACTAGATCCGTTAAGCAAATTGTTATGTTTATCTCGGTGAAACAAATATGAAGAATAGCTGTATGTCGAGCTACTGGAATGAAAAATTACCAGGGTGATATCTGGGACATTTGTTTTCCTAACACCCCATTCACACTGTCGTGAACCATTCCCATTAGTCAGAATGACCATTATAATCCATTATTTGCCAGGATCATCGGCATAAAAACAAAGGAAGAATTTGGTTAATAATGAAAAATAGTAGATAATCATGAAATATGCTATATGCTCTATGGCTAATATTTATCACCCAGTATACCCTTTAACGGTTCCGGTATTCCACAATTTGATGGAATTTTGTCACTTCCAGAATAGAAATAATTGTTCGCTTTGTTGACGATCATGTGAGAAATATTAGTCCAGGGGACTAGTGGTGTGTATTAGCCCCGAAAGTTTAGGCTTCGGCTTAGGTAAACCCAAGGTCTATGTAATATGGGTAAATCGTGAAATATGCAGAGAGGGGAACAAAAAGTATTTTTAGATTATTCTGTTTTTGGATTTCTACAATCATAAAGTTAAATATAATAGTAAAATTATGGCAAAATTGTGGTCTTATTTTTGTCACATTAATGACATATATTTACATAATTAATTATTCTATAATTAGCGTTATTTTCTAATTTTTGGAAAAAAAACGTTATTATAAATGAGTCCCTAGTACGAGTACAGAATATTTAAATTTTGACGCTATGCTTTTGCACTCTTCTCCTAATAAATTTGTTATAAATCATTCGCTATTCTAGTATAACCCGAGATTTTTTTCCATATTCTAACTTTTTAAAATATTTTGGTGTTTATTGTTATATTAATGACTAACCAGTAAATATCTAGGGGTTTCATTAAATTCTAGTGGCGTCTTTCCAAATTAAACAACTGTGTTAAATGAAATGTGGAAACTACTTAAAAACGCAGTTGAAAGTGTTGATATGATGTCAATTATGAAAACATTAAAAAATACATTTAATTGCTATTTTTCTGTAAGGGATGAATACTGCCACTCTTTGATGTATTAAAGTTAGCCTATAAAATTAGATTCTTATATAATCCACGTGTTTAATTCTTTTTAATTAGATAAATTACCCTATTTGCCTCATAAGTCCCTTCATGAAAGATAAAAGTATCCCATCTGACCGCGTCTAATTTCTGAAAATTTTCTGTTCAGCCTATTCGTTCATGGCCTTGGTGATCGCAGAGCCCAGAACACGTACGGTGCAGTTGTTTTAGTCAATGGCAAACCAGTGTGAAAAGGAAAAGAAAAAGGTTATTGTGCGTGCTGATATAAGTCTTTTTATAGTTTATAAATGAAATATCTGTTTTGATGTTGTTAATGTTTTTAAAATTGTTATTTCAATTGTTCATTATTTCTCATATAGTTTATCTATTTCCTTATTTCCTTTCCTCACTGGGCTATTTTTCCCTGTTGGGCTATTCTTCCTTATTTTTCCCTTTTCTAACTAGGGTTGTAGCTCAGCTAATAATAATAATAATAATAATAATAATAATAATAATAATAATAATGATGATGATGATGATGATGATGATGATGATGATATGCTATAAGAAGTTTCCTCTGATTCGTAATCTCGCTCTAGCATTTGCGTTGATGATGTAGAGCGTCGGTATTTGCAAGAAAAGGTAATTTCCTTACTATTTACCTTTAGATATCTTAACAAAGAAATAATATTTTCACATCCTCATTGAAATGATTATTATTTAGTTTTTAAGTTATATCTAAAATAATTGCATAAACTTATAATCTCGACAAAGCCTTAGTCCAATGACATAATTATTATTTAACTTTTAGGTTATGTTAAAAAATCATCATACAAACTGATAACCTCGACAAAGCCTTTGTCCAACTTCTTTCAAAAGTAGTCAGATGATATGTGAAAGCACCAGACACGAAAGCTTTAGACTAAATAGAATTAGAATATGCAAGCATTTATTAAACGTTATGTCAAAAATATTTTTTATTTCATTTACTATGTTGTTCTTTATGAATGCGGTTGGTCATTTATCTCTAATCAAGTATTATTTCATTAACTAATACTTTATTAAATGGTGGCTAAATGATTTATTGTTCATGGCTAATAAATATAACTATGAATCAAAATCTCAGTGGGAAAAAAAAATAAAAAAAAAATAAAGTAAGTTACACAAACTCCTTTTAAAACTCGCATTCAAGTGACTATATGGTGGATAAATATTGACGCTGTAAAGATGTTACCTCGTAACAAAGTAAACACTCTTAGGCCCAATTGAAGATCCACTGAAGATCGGAAGTATGGGTTTTACGGTAACCTGTCGTAGATTGACAGAGACATCAAAATGCGCATAACAATTGACTATTGCTTACCTTTTATTTAGCTTTTACTGCTACAATGGGGAGGAGGTTAGTATCTAGACAAAAAAGAAAAGGAAGGAAAGGGAGAACCAGAAGGAAACTGTTGAAGAGAGAATGAAGTGATATCTTAATCCGCACTTTGTTGGGTAAATGTTATTTTCCATTTATTATTATCATTGTTGATGTCATGACTATTTTCTTTTGTAATCATCCAAAAGGCCATCAACTTCACCAGTAAGTGTTAACTGAACATAATCCTTATGAAGGAGAAGAAAATGAATAATAAATCGAATTATCAGTACTCTGATATAACAAATCCCATTTTGATATATCCAAATTTGAATACCGGGAAATAAATGTCCTCATCTTTTTCTCATTCCAGAAACTAAACGTATTTCATACTCGAAATCTTTGATAAACCTTTTTCTTGGTCTCTGGAAACGAGGACGAAAAAAGATATGGAATTAATCATTTTAAACCTCACCATACTTTTTATTTCACTAATGTCTGAAGTATATTTATGGCTTTAAACAGCGTTGGATGAGTTCCAAAATCCTTATAAATCAATTCATTTTCTGTTTTGATGTTAAAAGATAAAAAGAATAACCATGTTGGGAAGAAATGTAAGACAAAGAAAAGAGAATAGCAAAAGGAGGGCAAGGTTAGGTAATATTGCAATATCTGGTGTTTTACCGCAACTGTTTTTGACTATTCGCAGAGAGAGAGAGAGAGAGAGAGAGAGAGAGAGAGAGAGAGAGACTATTCTTACATGTCATACTTATCAGAATAAGCCTTCAGATTTTCAAATCTTTATAAGTCATGATATTCAAATAAATCTTAGATTTTTTTTCCTTCCATAGAAAATATCATTGTATATTAATAACAGTATAATTTCTTATCAAAACATTCACTGAAGTTACTGTATTCATTTAAAGCTTCCCTCTATTCTACTTCAGTCAAATAACAATTTCTTCTTGACACCCAAGTGATAAATACAAGAGAGTCAGAATAAACTTGAAGGTCAAGTTTATTGTTCAAGAAAGACCAAGAATATAAAAGGTAAAACGAGGGTGAGAAAATACGATGAGGATTTGTCTCAACGAGGCTCTTCAGACGAGAGAGACTCTGTGGTGTCTTTTAGGTGTTTAATGTTTTGTATTTACTAATACTTTTTTACAATCTATGCTATTAAAAAAAGATATGTATAATGAGACTCACAGATGTATTAATGCTTTAGACTTTGCGGAAAAAGATAAATACTGATGTAATTTTATAAGTATTATTTGAATAATTGTTTCACTATACGTAATAACAAACGAAAAATGTGTGAATATAGTTTCCATTGTTCAACATTCTTGCTGAAAATATCGTATACTGAAATAGTTTAATTATCTCTATGAAAAGATATTAACCACACTGAGCAGATTTGCAAGAATTCAGAATATCCTATGATAAACAACGATTAATTTGGCTAGAAAATTAGGTTATAACTGTATTCCCTTTAAAGATACAGTTGATATCTAGCTTAACGCATTAGCTTGAAGGTAACTGATGGAACTGTTTGGCCTTGCCACCTTCTCACTATCAATTATGTTTAAATACCAAGGTACTAAAAGAGTTGGAAGACTCAGGTCTACATGGCTGAGGACTATGACGCGTGAAGTAGGAGAAGATGGATGGAGAAGTATTGAATTAAAGCTCAAGATAGAGACGTCTGGCGAAATCTAACCGATGTCCTTTGCGTCAATAGACGTTAGAGATGATGATGATGATGATGATTATGCAATTAATTCCCGCAAAGATTATCTGTTATTCGGATATATTTCAATCATTCAACAATACTACGATGGTTTACCACCTAGTCATTATTTACAGGTTTACACTAGATATTCCCTCTATGGGTCAGCAACAAAGTACGTCCTGGACTACTATCGGCTTTAATAATTCCTGATTGTTATAGTTACCTACAACAATTGCTTAAAACCCTTGTTATCAAGATTTTTTTTTATTATTATCAGAGAGAGGTAAATAGCTCATTCACTCAACTTTAAAGATTTAACATCTTCCAATGCAGTGGCCATATGATCATCAGTGTTAGCGTAAACAGGGAGAACTATAGTCCATTTCTTTTACCGAGGCAGATTTGCACCGACTCGCAGCAGTGCCCTTTTAGCTCGGAAAAGTTTCCTGATCGCTGATTGGTTAGAATTATCTTGTCCAACCAATCAGCGATTAGGAAACTTTTCCGAGCTAAAAGGGCACCGCTGCGAGTCTGTGCAAATATGCCTGGCTAAAAAAAAATGGACTATAGTCTACGTGTGTCTCTTCTAGCTTATTTGATACTTTTTGACTGGTATAGATATAGAATTCTAAACATGTAAACAACCTGATATTATGAAAAGTAAAATGCCACTTTCTCTAAAAAAAAAAAAAACAGTATTTAATGAGATGGTCCCACCAGTATTAACTTATGCATCAGAAACTTGGAGCCTTATTAAAGCCCTAGAACATAAGCTAGTTACAACTCAAAGAGATATGGAAAGAATAGTGATTGGAATAACATTAAGAGACTGAAAAGGAGCAACATGGATACGAGAGCAAACTAAGGTAAAGGATATTCTAACAACTTGTATGAAAAAGAAATGGACGTGGAAAGAATAAATATAAAGAATAACAGACAGTAGATGGACATTACGAATAACAGAATGGGTCCCTAGAGATTGTAAAAGAAGCAGGGGAAGGAGGAGAAGAAGATGGAACGACAGACTAAGGAAGTTTACGAGCGTGGACTGGCACGAAAAGACCATACACAGACGCAAAGGGAAGGACATGTCTGAGGCATTTGTTCTACAGTGGACTAGTAACGGCTGATGATGATGATGATGATGATATATATATATATATATATATATATATATATATATATATATATATATATATATATATATATATATATATATATATATACACGTGTGTGTACATACGTTCATTAGAGAGAGAGAGAGAGAGAGAGAGAGAGAGAGAGAGAGAGAGAGAGAGAGAGAGAGAGAGAGAGAGAGAGGGGGGGGGCGGATCCCCACATTACATTAAAGAGACAAAATCTTCAAATAATAGTTGAAATACTACTTATCTAATTCTTTATAATTTGAAATAATTATATATTAAATTTATACATGCTGGCGTATAGCAATGCGTATAGACATACAGATACAGACAAAACCAAAACGTATAGTGCCCAATCAATCATAAGACTGGCTTTGTTAATCGATGTGGTCCTCAAGCTGCTGATTACTCCATTTGACCCGAGCCTACTTCGGCATCTTTAGCGGCAACCGAACAACTACAAGATGAACATTAAGACAGTTGGTGGGTGGGGAGTAGGCAGGTGGCTTAGCTACTGTAAGAGGCAGTATCTGTAGGAATGGGACTATTAGGCGCGGGCGTTTGGGCGATACCTGACAGTTTGGCACGGCCGTTTAGGCGCCATTTGATTTAGCGCCAGCGAAACGTTATGTATAATTTGTTTATCGTAGCCTACCCAGTATCTGTGACTACCTCCTCACCTATATATTTTTCAAGTCTTCAATAAGAAAATCAACAATCTTCAGAAACTATCATTCGGTAATTTCGGCACACAACATCCCTTCACGACTAATATAAAACAGCCATTTGTCACTCCTAGAGTTGCAACAATGATCTATGAGAAGACCAGTTGGTCTCCTTGCATTTATATCACATTTGATAGTCATAGGATCAATGGAATTCGCATTAATTGCAATAATGGATGCGCACGAATGGATACCTGCCCCTAACCCTCTGAACGAATGGTCTTCCGAATGTCTCGGTATAGTCCGTCTTAAAGGAAATGCAATGACTGAAGTGTTGTCTTGGATCTATTCCTAGTTAGAAAATCCTCATTCTCGCGTTTTCAGTTTGATTTGTGTCATTAATTCCCTCACAATTGTAAATGCTATAAATAGATTTCTTGGCTTCCCTCGTTTGTTCATTCAATTATTCCGGTTTATTTAAAATATGCACTATTTCGTCAATAACGTTATTAAACCGTTTTTAATTTCTCTAATACAATGTTTCTGTTTTATACTTTTGAATGGTTGAAATAACATTGTAAGTAATATTAACGACAAGTAATTAGGATTCAAAAGTAGATTAGGCATAACTTACAATAACTATAAGAGAAATTTGCTAAATTCTTAAGAATTTTGGAATGATTAAATTTTCAGTAAGTTGACAAGCCAGAGAGAGTGGAAGTAAGAGAAAGATTGCAAGGCATGTCTTAAAGGAAATATTTCAGGCAAACGTATGCGGTCTATACCAAAGGAAACATTTCCCACAAAGACCCATCAAAGTCAAGCTGGAAATAAAGTGAGTACACAGAGAATTTCTTCTTTTAAGTCTCTCTCTTGTTCCTACAAAAACAGACTCTTAGAATAACAAAGAAATAAGAGAAAGACCCAAAATCCCTCCTGACCTCGTCATTGGTATCATGGTAGTTCAAATCTTATTCTATATGTTTTTCTTCCTTTTATATCTATTCTTATTTTTTATTTCTAATTGGCACTATTTTGTAATCTTGTACGAAGGATGTTGCTTGCTTAAAAGAAAAATAATTTTCTACTTTTTGAAAAATTTACTGTCAAAGTTTTATCTATATCAAATGTAAACATCATTTATTTCTTTACCGAAGGAATAACCCGGGAGGGGTCTCTCTCTCTCTCTCTCTCTCTCTCTCTCTCTCTCTCTCTCACACACACACATATTCCAGTCACAATACAACTGCCTCTCACTACCACCAGATCCTTTGAGAAATATTTTGGACCACGCTTCTTCCCTCTTTTCTACCAAAGACAGGAAAGTCTCACATTTATTCTTTTCAGCTTTCAGTTTCAGGATGATATTCACAGGTTTGTAAGATAAAATATGATATAGGGTTGTGGTGGCCTAAGTGGTAACGTCACAGACTGGTGATCGCCAGGCAGGGTTAGAGTCCCACTCAAACTCAGTTTGGTCGCTGCAACCTCACCATCCTTGTGAGTAAGGATGGGGTTTGGGGGAGCCTATAGGTCTATCTGCTGAGTTATCAGCAGCCACTGCCGGAACATCTTGGTCCTAGCTTTGGTGGAGAGGAGGCATGGGCACTGATCATATGTATATAACTATATATGGTCAGTCTCTAGGACATTATCCTGCTTGATAATGATAGGGTAATGTCACGGTCCCTTGCCTCTGTCATTCATGAAAGGCCCTTGAACCTTAAAATGCTATCTTTTACTATATATTTTACTCTATTTCAAGATGTAAGCAAATGGTTTCACTTTACCTTCAAAAATCATAAGAAAATTGCTTATCAATAAAGTTATAAAATTACTTATCTCTATTGTAGATTTCATAGACAATTGTAATTCTATTATGTTTATATACATATATATATATATATATATATATATATATATATATACATATATATATATATATATATATATATATTATACATATATATTATATATATATATATATGCGTGTGTGTAAGTGTGTATGTATATGTATATCTGGTATATATATACATATATATATATATATATATGTGTGTGTGTGTGTGCTTATATATACATATACAGTATATATACATATATAGATATATATATATATATATATATATATATATATGTATATATACAGTATATATATATATATGTGTGTGTGCTTATATATACATACATATATATATATATATATATATATATATATATATATATATATATATATATATATATATATATATATAAATGATTTTGCTTATGTATTTATATGAATAAGGTTAACTCTTATTTATATAAAGATATTATATCGGTAAACCTAAATATGAACCTATCATCCGAAATTACCCTTTCTGCCATCTGGCTCATGAGCTTTGGACTCCAACAAACACCTGAAATTATAGGGTGGGTAACGTATTTTGGGAGTGCTGTATTATTTAGTAAATATCCGTATGTATGTTCGTACACTTTCAATATTGAAAAGCATATTCCTATTATTTTGATCTATTCGAAAAATCATTGTCATAGTTCAAAAGAAATAAAAGTTTTATATAGAAGTAAACCTTTAATCAGAGTAATCAAAGACAGCATTGTTGAAGTATCCTTTCACAAGTAACCGTTACTGGAACGAGTTTTGGTTATTAACGACGGTCATAAATCGTCTTACCCCTTCTTTCATAAACTCCCCCTGAGATATCACGTTTTATATTTGTGGTCCACCTGACGAGAGTAAAATTATTTCAGGTATGATTGAATTTATACTAGACAGAGGAAATATATATCCAAGAGATTTTTTTGCTTACTCATAATAATAATAATAATAATAATAATAATAATAATAATAATAATAATAATAATAATAATAATAATAATAATAATAATAATAATAATATCGCATTGAATATGATCGCTGCCTCAGTAGCATTGATTTTGTATTCTATCTTCTCAATAATTTTTATGATTTTCTTTTAAGCATTACTGCATTCCGCAGGTAACCCTGCAAAATTCATCCTTCACCATGGGAAAGATAAATCCAAGGTCGGTGAAAATAGGGTTTAATGTAGAGTTTACAAAATGAATAAACAAAGTAAGTAAAGTACAGTTTACAGCGACAAGTTTAAAGAGGTATCTTCTCCCATCTTCAGGCTGGAGTGTTTGAAATGGTGGTGGCAACGTCCTTTTAAACAAACATTATTTAAAACTACGTTATTCAAAATACATAAAACAGTAAACCGAAACTAAAAAAAAAAAGAAATTATCAGATGTCAAAAATGACTACTCATCATAACATATACCTTGAGTGAATAATTGCCAAAGTAATTTTGCATTTTAGCTTGTATTAAGTACAAATAGAGGTGCATATTCCCAATAGCTGTAGAGTGTAGTCAGGTCACAAAAAAAAAAAATGGAAAAAGAACGTTTTATCTTTTATTGTTAGTATTAACCTTAAGTCAATACAAGATGGGTAAATCTAGAAAATGTAGAAAATGCAATTTTTTCACGGGCTCGTGACCCGTACTATCGTACTAATGAAAAAGAAAAGCAACAGGAGTGACCAGTTGTCTACCAGAAGCTGTAGGCTACAAGTTATCCGTGTGAAAAGGTAATTGGTAGAGCAACATCTGCTGGAAAATGCAAATTAATGAGTGATTTTGTAGGCACAAACCGAGTAGTGAAAAGGAATACAACGTATAAACTTGATTTCATGTATTTCATTACCAATTTTTCAATAAAACAATACTTTTTTTCTATCTAACCTAAATCTGACAAAAATTATTTGATAGGTGATTAAACTAACTGTTGCGAACTTTCGAACAGGATGGAATGTCGCATAATTTACCCCATGAAGTGAAAAGACGTGGAAGTAAAGAAACTTATTACATGTAATTAAAGCCGAATAGCTGTTCAATATCAATTATATTGATAAAGGACATTATAAAATAAAACTATCATCGGTATATTATATAAATTATAAATTTGTCCCACAATATGGAACAAATGAGTGTCGATATGAAGGCCTCTAAAAGTAAAACAAATTATTAGTTTACATTTATGGAATGAAATTATTGTTGATCTTTAGTCGCGCTTTTCTCTCAGTAACAGACGTCTACGCATGTACGCTTTTACCATGGTAGAATAATATATTGTTTATAACCATTTCCAGTTCCAGGATATCTTATTTTTCGGGAATGGTATAATGCGTTGTCTAAGTAAATCAGATTGAATGTACTAAATTAATCAGCCTCTCAGATGTTGTAAAACCTGTGGGTGGTATTTGAATTTGTATAAATAATTTATTAGAAGCTAAAAGGATTTGCATAATAAAGGTTAAACAAAAAAACCTGTCTATAAGTTTTTCTCTTTTTCTCTCTTTTACAAGCGCTCGTGATCACATGTAATGTTTCACTGTTGAATGTACAATGTAAGAAAATGAAAGTGTTCATTATCATGAAAATGAGATGTTAATTGACAAAGGGGTTATGAAACGTTGTATTACAAGAGGTAATTTAAAGGCAGTTCGCAAATTCTAAAACACCGACTCCTTTTTTATCTTTACATTTTCATAAATGACACGAAGAGTTCATATTTTTTTATTATTTCATTTGTTAATATGCCAAATAAATTGGAATCATGAAAATACCATAAGCGTCTTTAACGTAATATCAAACTTTTCATAACATTTTACAGAACATACCAACAACAACTACTAAACCGGTTGATTAATGCATCATTGGGCTAGATATCGTATCAAAGATACGGTACTTTTTATACTTATTGCAGTTGTACACAGGCATAAAGTGTAAAAGAATGAATATTTTGATTATCCTCCTGGCTAGTACAGTGTTAAAGTGTTCGCCTACCATTCTCATGGCAGCAGATAGATCCCAGCCCGGGACCGTGAGTTTATGCTGTTTACTGGGGAGGCCACTGCTGTGGGTGTGCACCAGAGGGGGGTGGGAGGCTTGCTCAGCTGACGTTCTGATGAGCATCTATTCTAACGAAACCAGACACCTTTAACCTTTCTATTCGAAATCCTGCAGTCTCATAGGCACCAGAGGATCGATGTTTCGTCTTTGATCTTTTAAAATTAGGGCCTTTCTGAGATAAAGTATTAGAAATATGATAAAGGAAGTCTTAATGAACGAGCACCTTGTCCTATGTTGTATTTGCACAAAGACTTGAATTAATTTCTCACCTTCCAATAATACTGTATATCTAGACACTTCCTGATGCGTGTTGTTAATATTGACCAAAGGTTGAATTTACAGTATTTTAAAACATTCAACATATATTTGTTATTAGTAAAGTAATCATGTGCATACTGTATATATAGAAATATGCACATATCGATATATTTGGATATTTTTACTTATCATTTCGTTATCAACAAATGCAAACATAAAAGCCTTATAGAAAATGTATGTTCTTTTAGTTTCACTATCGTAAAAAGCCCGATACATTTCACTTTTCATATTTATGGATCAAAGTTACAACAACTAAAACATTTCAGTCAAATTTCGTAGCTGATGAATCTCAACTTCTAGTTTTATAATTTTTTAAAACTTTTTCTTCTGTAAAGTGTATGATGACATTCCCCTTAAACCCGGAACCATTTTTGAACAGAGTCGTTACGAAATCCGTAATAACACGATAAACCAAAGTCTATTGTCTGCGTCACCACCTGTGAATAGAAGACTGATGAAAGGGACTTGAATATTCATGACATAGTCATAAACGCTGACTAACACTGGTATTAGGTGTGTCAGCACGAGAGAGTTGATTTATTTAAATTTTAATGAGATGCCACACGTACTACACATCGATAAGCATTTCGCTTATTTTTTTTTTTTTCATGTGTATATGTATCTTTACCTCCGCCAACGAAGTAGGGAGGAAGTTACGTTTTCACCATTGTTTGTCGGTTTGTCTGTTTGTTTGTTTGTGAACAACTTCCTGGCCACATTTTACTCATAAATTAGTAAAACTTTCAGGGATTAATTGTTATGTTGAGACGTTGAAATGATTCAATAAGAAAGTCCTAGGCTACAGGTCAAGGTCAAGCAAAAGGTCAATAAACCCTAACCTTAACCTCAAGTTCGCACATGGTTGTTACAGAGACTTCAAATACGCCTACGGTCTAAATTGATTCTGGGAGAGGCAAGCACGTTTCTAAAATAAGCTGCCATGGCGGAGGTTTGCATTCTCAAAGTGGTTTTCTATTTTTATTTATAAATTTTGTAGTAACATGTTTCTATCGGTGACTAATACTATTTAAAGGCTGTTTCTCTATTCTTTTCCGCATTACTTTGTAAGCTAGACAGTTTTGCCTTCTTAATTATAGTATTTCTTTTTATTTAAAACAATAAAGGCCGTTCACAAAAGGCAGAGGTAAGACACTGACATTGCCCTATCAAGCAGGACAATGCCTTAGAGCAAGACCCAAACTAGGACCTGGGAAGGCCAGGCAATAGCTGCTGATGATTCAGCAGATAGACCTATAGGCTCCTCCAAACGCCGCATCTTCAGCTCACAAGTATGGTGTGGTTGGAGCGACCAAAGGAACTAACGAGTTTGAGCTGGACTCGAACCTCAGTCTGGCTTTCAACAGTCAGGGACGTTACCACATCGACCACCACATCAGCTCTGAAGTAATTTTTCCATATAACTTTGTACATAACGGATGAGAGTTAAGAATGTGTGACAATGGAAACATACAGTATATGTAAACACAAAATCTTTTCAGAGCGTTTATTAAAGAGAAATCTTTCTAGATTTATTTTGGTTAAGAATATATATATATATATATATATATATATATATATATATATATATATATATATATATATATATATATATTTCAAGGCAGGATGAAAAAATAAACCTTCATACAGAGAAACCATGATAGAAATATATATGTAACTAAATATAATTAGAAATAAGTTTCATTAATCAGTTAATTTTTGGAATTATTTAATCTTAGACAAACAGCGGATAGATGAGAAGTCTACAGGCAGTATTGTATGACCAATGTGTTGTATACGTCTGTGAAGAGAGAGAGAGAGAGAGAGAGAGAGAGAGAGAGAGAGAGAGAGAGAGAGAGAGAGAGAGAGAATTTAATGACAGACCATGTTCGAGCTTTGGAGTCATAATTTCTTCATTAATTTCCTTTGTTATTGCGACATTTTTAAAGAGAATTTAAATCAAGATTACAGGAACATGAGGAAGCTAAGGGAATTGCATTGGATTGTGCTTTATACCTTTATAAGCCGAATTTTCTATTCCATAAAGCGTGAACAAAACAATGTTTGGATATTTAAAATATCATAAGAAATGTCAATTAGCAAAGTTCTACCTTCACAATACTACACCTGCCCCACTCGTTTAAATAATCACAATGAATTATTTCGTAACTGATTAATTTTCTAATGGGAAAACAAACTAGGATGATGTAAAGTGTTTCAGGTGTATTTTCATTACAACCCTGTATAATGAGCCATCAATATTCAACAAAGATATCCACTCACATTTTGTTTCTTTCTAATCAACTTTGACTTTGTATCTCAAAAATATCCAGTTACATATTAGTATAGATAAACATTATTATATATTTTCGAGTAAAATTCTTTCGATTCACGCCCCAATTTCAAATATTTAGGCTCAAATATTAATGTTATTTGTTTAGGATACAAATAGTCTTAATTACTCTCTTTGTGTAGGAATCTACTTTTACCTTTTTTATATACAAATATGAATTATTTTCATAGCATAACCTTGACTGACTAAACCAATAATTCCCAATACCTTTTCATCCCTGCATAGAGAATAGCACTGTGAATGAGGCTTCATACATTCATGCATTCATATTTGCAGTAATCCAACAAAATTCTGTTCGACTATAGTAGGCTTCTCACGGTCAAAGGGTTCATCAAACGATTGGCACGGATGTCAGACAGTCAAACCAAAAATACATCAAACTTGTGCCATTAGCTTATCGGTGGCACTAAAGAAAAAAAGATGAAAGTGGACGAGGGACTGTCTAATAATAAGAGGTTAACTTTCACATACCATCTTGCTTGTTGATTTGAAATTAAGAGCCAGATGACTAGCGTTATTATTTGAGGATGGATGAAGAGACATATTATATAGATCTATTGGAGAGTGTTTGATGTTTGACGCTTGTTCTCACATAACAAACGGTTCGTGGATGAATGAAGCTCCACCCACAAAATCAGGCTTGACCAGACTTTCTTCAAACCGTTTGACCAACGTGTTTGACAACCGAAAACCCCATTCACACATTTAAACATTGTTTCAAAAACTTCTTTGTCAAACTCGGTTTGACAAACCTACTTACGATTTTGTAGTGAATATTCCCTCAATTAACCAACTATAAGGCAACGTAGAAAATATTCTCTCTTTAAATATACACTTCTACTGTACTTTCGATGGAGATACGCTAATTTACCCATTACGTTAAAGCAAAACACACTTCCCTTGAATTCAGTTAAAATTATAGTTAGTTTAGCATGACTTAGAATGTAATAATTTCTTATATTTCAGAGACTATTAATGAAATAAAATTGAAGAGAATCCTTAAAGAAAATTGATGATAGGACATTAGATTGATTTGCAAAAGTACAATAAATGAATTAGTTGGGGGTTAAATCTAAATGAATACACGTTACTGTAAATTTGATACCAAAAATCACACCACAAAAAAAAAAAAAAAAAAAAAAAAAAAAAAATCAGATAACTGCAAAATTCTAAGGAGAAAAAGAAGAGTAAAAACCCAACATCATCACTGTGGAGGGTCAGCTTTAGCATAAGCCCGGTAGTGCGTACATGGTTAATCAACAATATGTCAGTCCGTAATTGCTGTATCGGGTTCGTGCTTCTTCCGTAACCCATATAAAGGGAGACCTGGCTTGATGGGTTTTATGTAAATAAGTGAGGGGAACTGTATGGTTAGGAACCAACCGTAGACTGGAAATTGGTGATAGTTGTAAGCAAACGGTTCAGTCTCCTTTCTCCAGCCTTCGGGAATTCAACGAGGCCAAGAAGTCAGGTCACAATGTTACTATTCCGCACTTTGAAGTAATATTTATAATCCTTTACATTTGTATCTGTTGACGATGATAGCTTGTTTTTTTTTTTTTTTTTTTTTTTTTTTTTTTTTTTTTTTTTTTTTTTTTTTTTTTTTTACCAGGAATGATTCCGGCAACAATGCAGGTGTCAATAATGGGCACACTAGCATTCAACGGAACAATTCATAAAATTTGTTGCCTTGCAGATCGCAGTAATATCTCTATTGGTTTCCCACATTACTTGAGGGCGAGGGCGGTGGATGTGTTTGCTACACGGTCATGCTTTCTTTGTTTTGCTTAGCATTTCTGGTGCTGGTGGAAAAGTGGAAAAGAGAACGTCACCAAATGATCTGATGCCTGTCTACTGTAGTGTTGTAAGTGCAGATAACATGATATTAAAGAGCTCATACTAGTTACACCAATGCATGGGAGATTCTTACACACACGAATGGCCTGATGTGGTCCACACTGGCTCCAGCTGGTTGTGCAGTTGATTAGTATTCAGGTATTATTTGCTCTCTGATCTCCTTGCCCTCATATAGTGAAACGGGAAAGGGAGAACTATAGAAATTGTTTTTGGATATCGCTAAAATATAAAAACAGGGAACACTGACTGAACGGTGCTCATCAGCAGTTAGAATCCTAATGGGATAAGCTAAAATGTAATAATTGTATTCAGGATTTTTTCACCGTAGGAGATTTGCTTGCAACAGAAAAACTTAAGGCGAAAAGGTTTTAAAAACGGTGAAGAGAGTGAATCAATGCCTCCTGGCTAATACAGTGGTAATGTGTTTGCCTAGCATTCACATGGCGGCAGATCGATCCCAGCCCGGGACCGTGAGTTTATGCTGTTTACTGGGGAGGTCATTGCTGTGGTTGGCCACCACAGTGGGGGGGTTGGGCTAGGCCCGGCTGAAGTTCTGGTGAGCATCTACTCTGATGAAACTAGAACTGAAACCAGACACTTTTAACCTTTAAAAAGAAGGAAACAAACAAAGAGCAGATCAAATGTAATGAACTAGCTCAAAAACGTCTGCAATTTATGATAATCCTCATTCGAGCCAATTTTTAACTTATTATTTTGAGACTTCACTTTGGGAATTTGGTAAAAACTATCAAGATAATATCAATATTAAACAAAAAATCATTCTTTTTAAGGACTCCAATGAGGAGCTGAATTGATTCATTTTATCTGAATGAAAAATATTTTCTATTTATTATCAACCAGAGAACCGAAGGTTTCCCCAGCGCCATAAAACCTCCACCAAGAAAGAAATACTGTAGGAATTGGGAGTCGTTATCAGTAGGCTAAGTACCACTTGGAGATCTCTTCTTATTGGGAAATGAGAGAAACGAAGTGGAGGCAGCCCAGAGGAAAAGGCTGGTCCTGAATTTTGGATGAATATCTACCTACCCTTATTCACTTCACGTACTCGAGGAATACATTCTCGTACTCCAGAAAATGTTGGTACATAGGGTAAATGGAATATGGATACAACTGTCTCGTTAAGGTGGTAATATCATGAGAATTATAACACATTTGACTCTACTCAAGGGCATTATATTTGAATAAGAAAATATTTGTTATATCATCGTAAATAAAATAACACTAAAATAAAGAATGAAAAGGTCAATTAATCCTAACATTTCTTACTTTCCTTACCATTTTGTAATTTTTGTCTCTTATACCAAATCATCTCTTTATATGAGCATGGTATTAAGAAATCAAATGAAGCATTAATGGGATGTTTAGGTTAATCAGATTTAATTATTTAACGAGTGAAAATTTTAATTGCATCTTAAATATTATTTCATACCTAAATTCTCTTGCTTGAGGGTACACTCAGCCACACTTTTCTATCTTATTTCTCTTCCTCCTTGTTTATGTTTTTATAGTTTATATATGAAAGATCGATTTTAATCTTGTTTCTGTTCTTAAAATATATTCTAAATAATCATTACTTCTCTTGTAGTTGATTTATCTCCTTATTTCCTTTCCCTTGCCGGGCTATTTTTCACTGTTGGGGCCGTTGGGCTTATAGAATCCTGCTTTTCCAACTAAGGTTGTAGCTTAGCTAATAATAATAATAATAATAATAATAATAATAATAATTATAATAAAAATGATTACGCAGTATAATTTGTATCTTCTTGCATTGCTTACGCGTCAAATGATCAATTATTCTTCTCAACTGTTTGATTACATATTTTCAAAACAACTGTAAGACGATATCAACTTATTCGGGAAGATCTTGGATTGTAGCATAGCAAATACGTGTAACAATATTAGGCAGAATGAAAATCTATCTAACTTATTACTAATTCAAAAAAAGCCATGGGACATATTTTGAACACTGACAGAACACGTATGTTATGTCTATCCAACTTGGATTAGTTTCATGCTTAGTTTTTTGTCATAGAAATATGAAATTTTTTTAAAACTAAATGAGCGACTTGTGGTATTTGCATATTGATTTCATATAATAGTACTGTGAATTATAGAGAAACACCAAAGGTTAAAAATTATGAGGAATGATCCATCGTCAAATTCTCGAATAAAAACTGCACGAATTCAATTAAATTTTCCGAGTAATGATTAAGAACAGAATTATATACTCAAGTCGACGCTAATCACTCAGAATGATGCTTTATAAAAGCCTTGATTAGCTATAGAAACGCGTCTCCCGTTTCTTTTTATCATCAGCAGGAGAGCCAACATTTTATTATCTGAAGAAAAAAAAAGAATAAAAAAAAAAAAAGTTTGGGCCTCGATATGAAGACCAGTTGTCAATCACAGTTCCATCATCCTGATGAAAGAAGAAAAAGTTAACGATATATTAGAAATGTTAGATTTTAGGTTTATCATTCATAAGACCATTGTGTGTGTGTGTGTGTATGCGTTGTTATAAAAAAATAACAGAATATAAACAGTATACATTCACTAAACAGAGTTTACATTCACAATTTGTTATGTCAATTTAGTTGTAGTCACCTGCAATTTAACGACCACATCGTTTTTCAATTCGCTGTTAACAATAACACTGTAAAATAAAGTAAAGATGACTGGTTTTGATGTATCTGATGTAGTATCTTGCACCGATGCTCTAAAAAGCAGGTACCGCAGTAGAGCAATTAGGGTATGATGCTTTTGTAGTGCACCCACCCCTCATGGCTTAACTCTTGGTTGGCACTGCTAGGGAAAATCAAATCATTTAGGGAACACAAATAATTTAAATTATACAGCATTAAAACCATCACCATCATCTACGGAACCTTATTAAAAGAGAGAAATTTATTTGGGCAGCGTTTGATAACATATTTATCTTATATTATGTAAAAGAAAGTCTCGTGTAGAAAGTCACGTAAATGAAGAATAATTCAATATAACGTAAGTTGCAAGTCGAGAAACATAGTACAGGACAACTGTGGGTGAAAAACACGTAAAAAACAAATCATATTTAATGGCATTAGTCTTATTTTTCGCCAACTACACTTAATCCTGATTCGTCCCAGAACTCCGTTGAAATATCAATAACTTAATCATATATTAGATTGGGGATAACAGTGAGATGAGTAGCATAATTTGCATACTATAAATCATGATTTTCGAAACAATGAATCAAGTTAACAGTTAAGTCTGAAAACTTTGAGATAACATAAAATTACAGTACACTAAACTAAATAAGGGATCATCAAAACTTTTTTTTTTTTTTTTTTTGCAGATCATTTAATAAACTTAAATAAAATAATACTAAGATCAGGCAAATTAATATGGAATCATCAATAGCTCTTATTTTTTTTTCTAACATCATTAAAAAAAAATATATATATATACATACATACATATATATATATATATATATATATATATATATATATATATATATATATATATATATATAACGATTTCCATTCTTCTACACACAAAGTACTTGCAAAAACAAAAAGCAAATATCAAAAAAAGATTTAGAAGAAAGAAATTCCAGCTACCTCTTTGTTTTATCTTTTTTTCTGGTGCCTGGATATTCTCCATTCCAGCTGTACTTTGAACAAAAAAGCATTTCAGGTTTTGGAGTATTTGTCAGATTGAATCGAAATAGAAAGGCTTACACGAGAGTTTTTCCAACAAAGGAAAATCAGTCCTTTAAATCACAACTGCCACAGTAAAAGGGATGGATATCCTCCACAAACTTGAAACAGTTAAATAGAGCAAAACAAATAGAAAGATTTGTAACTGAAAATAATGAAAAACCCAAAATAGCTCCTTTCTAATTATGTTGTCATGGCCAACTCAACAATTCAAAGAATAAGACGTCTCGGATCATGATGGTGTATATTCCAGAACTCTGAATTGGGATATTGCTTTTCCTATCACACAATCAATGGTATTTTGCGATCCTAGGGGTTTTCGTTTTCGGCCATACCAGATATCCCAGCATTTCGAACAATGCCACGCACAATGGTGCAAAAACAAATTTAACCCGCATACCGCAAGACGATATTTTTCCTTTATTTTTACGGCTTGCATCAGTTTTGCTTAAGTATCGATTCTGAACTTATTTTTTGTATAGTTTAACCTATTGCTGGTTACCAATTTCAAAACGATGAAGGTGCCAGAAATCGCAAATTTCTGAACACCAAGAAACCCAGAAAAGACTGAAAGCGGGGTAAAACTGTGCAATGGTTTATATAAGACCGAAATGAGGAGTTTGGCTTCATTGAAAAAATACTTAAAATTTTGTATTGTTTAAAGGGAAAAGAGAAAAGGGCGACACTTACGAAAAGGTTAAGGAAGGAAGGAAACAGAGCATAATAAAAATACGGATTGAAATAAAAAGAACGAACGTATCGTCTCCACGATATATCTATTCTAGGAGCACAGCTCGTCGCAAGGTAACTGTTATATAAAAACAGTTGAGGGCAACAATGGCACAAAATTTTAAACAATGTGAAACATGCGATAGCCGGCTTAAACAGGTTGTTCTATTATCAGTACGAGAGATGAAAAAAATAGCATTACAGTGTACGAACGTGTACGAAACACGTGCGATACAAGATCCTGCCTGATAATAAAGTCTGTTATAGCAGTCAAAATTAATGGCAGGACTTCCGATAGGTTATATGTCTTATTCTGGATTATAAAATACCAATGATTATGTAGTACACAGCTTTAAAAAATACGGAAATGTAAAAATGCAACGCTAACATTGGAATGTACTTGTATGAATGAGCATCTGGATTTGATATCAGTTGGAATTTAGTTTGGCAGATTCCGTCTGTGTTTTCGTGTTTGATTTATTGAAGGCTAATAGCTGCCTGAAAGTCAGGCCAAATGTCTCGCAAATATTCAACGTGTTTCGTCACTGTTAGACTCAGACTCCGATGGTCAGATCTGGGCTGACATTAAAAATTTATTTTCATTTTCATATTGGTATTTTGTTACTCCTCACTTGAAGGAAAATATTAATCTAACAAAAAAAAATATATGTCAAATGCACTAATCCGATAGTCCACAAAAAACGGAAATATTGTTAAGTTTTTAATTCTTTCGTGTAAGTTTGTAAGTAAATCCCATTAACAAATATTATTTGATGCCAACTTGTCTCCGGCTTTAGGCCTTACATGGGGAAATTTGGTGTAAAATTCAGCATCTTTATATATTAATGAAGGAAGACTTCCTAGAAAACAGATTGGTCCAAGAATCCAAAGGACAATCTAACATGAATACTCCCAATGTTACAGTCTCCGACTGATGTCCATAGAAAAAAAATATGATGATAGAAAGCATTAATGCAACGGTGAAGCATTAAGCAATGCGACTTTCTTCTTTTGTCAGCAGAAAGAAGATACTGAGAGTTATGCTACATATACGCAGTTTACAATATATATATATATATATATATATATATATATATATATATATATATATATATATATATATATATATATTATATATATATATATATATACATGCAGATAATAAAAAAACTTTTCAGCATTAAATTCAATCTCCTTTGTAAATTCGTATTTAATAAGGACTTCTACACGGCCAGGAATTGGAATCTTAGTGCCGAATATAATAAATTAGGATAAACATTTAGCATATCCCAATGAGCTAAGTCGAATGTTTACCCTTATTTTCATTCGACGATAAAGTTCAAATCAAATCCGTAGTCATGCAGTAGTAGGCTATTTACAGAAAAGGGAACTTTTCTGAGAATCTGTGATCGCACAACAGAATAAATTCAATACTAAATGGTATTTGTATGAAAATCTAAATAATTAAAATTACGAATGTTTATGATATAATTATCATATGTATGCACGTATACACACACGTATATATACTATATATATATATATATATATATATATATATATATATATATATATATAAACACAATCATATGCTTATGTAAAAACATATGTACATATATATCAACATATATACCGACATATATATATATATATATATATATATATATATATATATATATATATATATATATATATATATATATATATGAATGTATTGTTAATGAAAATTATATTTTCTTTTATTTCTAAATTGCTGTTAAAACACCACAAGCGTTATATAAAAATTCAAATATCAAAGTTTTCATTTAAGAAACTCATTTCCGATTCATTTGGTACTGGACGACATGGTCTTTTAAATCCCCTAAGAACGCGTAGCACAGATTTTGGTCCATTCCGATAACACATTCCACCGATGCTTGCTGTGTAACCGGCGATATCCGGTAATATCAGTGTACTAACAATGTCAGTGACAGTTCTAAAGGTATTAGAAACCCACGTCTGACCGGCACAGCCATTAGGGGAATTGGCTTTGGACTGCAAGCACTGCTAAAGGGTTTTTTTTCCTTTGAGTATTTCAATTTCTAATCATATCTCGATTATGGAAGGATTTCCTTTTACTGTGATATATCTTTGGTTATTCTTGAATTTCTTTCCATTTATCCACAATATGACACTTGCATAAATTGTCTTCCAAATATATACTCTTGTATTGATCATTATTAATCATATCTCTTTAATCATCTTTATTTCAGTTTCAAAATCCCAACAAAAATCTAATAGAGTAATATCATCATTATAAAAGAAAAAGATGAAATGATAACAATTACAGATGATTTCTATGTAATGCTATACATAGTGATATAAGAAATACCTTTGCAAATAGAAATAATGAAACAGGTACCAAACGTAACAGTAGGCATTAAAAGGCATGAAAAGGGTAAATCAGCAGAAGATAGCCTATAGATTGACTTAATAATAGAGGGAAGAGATTTCATAGTAGTAAAACTCATTGAACTTTACACAAAATATCTGCAAGAATGCTCTATACCTACAGCTCGGAAAAACTTTATCATACTAATTCACAAAAAGGGAAACACAAAAGACCTGAAAAATTACTTCTCAATAAGTTTACTTTCAGTAATATATAAATTATTTACGTAGTTCATATTAGGCTAAATAGAAAGACAACTAGATTGTGGTGGTCGATGGGGTAACGTCCCAGACTGGTGAACGCCAGACTGGGGGTTCGAGTGCCGCTCAAACTCGTTAGTTCCTTTGGTCGCTGCAACCTTACCATCCTTGTGAGCTAAGGATGGGAAGGGGGGGGGGGAGGTTGGGGAAGCCTATAGGTCTATCTGCTGAGTCATTAGCAACCTTTGCCTGGCCCTCCTTGGTCCAAGCTTGGATGGCGATGGGTTTGGGCGCTTATCATATGTAAATATGGTCAGTCTCTAGGGCATTGTCCTGCTTGAGAGGGTAATGTCACTGCCCCTTGCCTCTGCCATTCATGAGGCGCCTTTAAACCTTTAAGAGAGCAGGCAGGCTTTAGAAGTGGGTATTCAACTACTGACCATATACATGTAATTAACCAACAAATGGAAAAATTAACAGAAAATGAGAAACCATTAAGTATCGCATTTATAGACTATTAGAAAGCTTTTAATTCTGTTAAATCTTCAGAAGTAATGAAAGCCCTTCAAAGACAAAGAATAGATGAATCTTATGTTATAACACTTGAATATTTATATCCGGGAATCACAATAATCCTAAAACTACGAAAAAATATGGAGAAAATTTCTATTGAGAAAGGAACTACACATCTCTCCTAAATCATTCACACCAAACCTAAAAAAAGTTTTTAAAGATTTATATTGGGGAAAAGTAGGAATTAACACTAATGGAGAATGCCTCTATTTAATGAATCCTGTGAGGAATTGCAAAAGATGATAGAATATTTGAATAGAGAAAGAATACATTCAGTACTCAAAATGAATATGAGTAAAACTAAGATAGTGTTCAATGAAAATGCAGAGACAAATAATAAGGGTTATGGAAGAACCTCTCGAGATTGTTAATGTATATACGTACTTAGGATAGACAGTAACGGTTTCTCCAGGATATGAAACTGAAATTAAAAGAATGAAAAACATGGGATGGAAAGCTTTTGGTGAACAAAATGAGATTATGAAATGTATAATGACCCTTTCTGTTAAAATAAAAATATCTAATCAGATGGTCCTACCAGTATTAACTTATGAATCTGACACTTGGAGCCTTACTAAAGTCTTAAAACAAACTAGTTACAACTCAAAGAGCTATGGAAAGAATAATGACGGGAATAGCACTAAGAGAATGACAGAACTTAGATGGACATTAAGAATAACAGAATGGGTCCCTCGGGAGAGAGGAAAGAGAAGACGATGATTTGGCTGGCTAAAAAAAAAAAAAAAAAAAAAAAAACTGTGGGTATAGACTGGTATAGAAAGACCATAAACAGACGGGAATGGAAGGGCATGCCTGAGACCTTTGTCATACAGTAGGCTAAGTAAACTAGTTACTACTGCTGCTGATAATATATATATATATATATATATATATATATATATATATATATATATATATATATTATATATATATATATAGACACATACAAGAGTGTGTGCGTGCGCTATTATAGTTTTGAAGAAGTGTATCAATTTAGGGAAAGTAATTGTGACAAGAGGTAATAGATGAAGGTTCCATGTAACTGGTAGTTTTGCTTTATGACAAAAGACGTAGGGAGAAACATTAAGGGAATTTTCCTACAGCGACAGAGTCCTAATTAGGGTGTAAGAGGAAAGAAGAACTGGGACAATATTGTATGTATAATAAAGGCATAGAATTTGAAATGAGATATCTATGGAGTTTAAATAATTTTCTTTACATATAACCCAGAAACTCAGAATCAATACAAAGCGAAATGATAAGTGTTACTAGATATGAAGAATGTTATAATGAACAGTAAATTACAGATATAAATTCCTAACAGCGTCCAAGGTTACTGAGGTGGGATTAATTTATGGATGGGTTTCACGATTCACTGGCCTCTCATTACCAACATTCTTATGAGGCATATTCTCGGAACTCCTGCGGGTGGGGGAATGAAGAGGGTCATAATCTTTTACCACTTCAATGGCATCGTAGTCTGGTTTATGCAACAGAATATTTTTATAAATCAATAGCTAGAAAGGACTGGTATAACCGTGATTTGAAAAGAAATTGCAGAATAGTCTCATATATTTTCTATGATTTATTAAAAGAGAAATTTATGAGTATGTCTGAAATATATGTGCAAATTCAGCGTTTTTATCTAATTTGTTTCACCGTCGTCTTGTTTATGCTACAGAAAAAAAAAACAAATAGCGTATCCAATATTTGAAAAAAAAATGGAAGAACAGTTGCAAATAAAATTTTTCATGTATTAAAGAGACATTCATGAACATGTCTGAAATAAATTTGGTTATTCAGCTTCGTTATCCTTATTATCTCTCTTAAGTTAAGGAAACAAGTATAACAAGAGGGACTTTCAGTAAAGCGCAGACCTCAGCCGCTGCAGATTATTTCCAGACCTTTTGCTCGACCTTGACCTTGATCTTTGACCTTAACATGTATTAATTGTCGTGGATTTTTATACACTTGAATATGATCCAAGTTTGAAGTCTCTGTGACAACGATGGCTGATTTCGTGAATTGATCATTTTGCTTGACGTAACTTTGACCTTGACCTTCCAAATTTTAATAATTTCCAGCTTTTTACATAACAGGTAATCCCTGCTAGTTTCATCACTATACGATTAAAATTGTGGCTAAAAGCTGCTCACAAACACACACGCGCGCGCGCAAACAAACACAAGCCAGAGGAAAAGCATAAATTCCTTCCAACCTCGTTGGCGGAGGTAGTAAAGTATGCCTTTTTAGCGTATAAAATTCCACAATTTATGCCTTAACGTGGTGAAAGGGTTTGTGTATCGTCATGATCAGCTAAGCTGTACTAGTCAGGAACACACACATACTAGGTTGGTTTGCTGTGAGAAGCAGACAAAAGTCTCACTATCACCAATTTACAATGGCTAGCGTGGTGATGTAAATTGACCAAACCCCAGACATGTATAAAGACATGTCTGTGGCCTTTGTCCTACAGTGGCTGCATTTGTTGTTGTTGTTGTTATAGATCATTCCTGCCATCGCAATAAAGAGGCTGAGGAATACAATTCTATTATTCATTTATTTTTTCCTAAGGGTTTGTGACTTAAATTTACAGTAGTAATAAAGGTTAATAATTATCTTTTTTGTGGTAAACTATAAATAAAAAAAAAATCGTACTTATTGACCTTTTTTAGATTATCTATATACATTATTTAGTAAAGATGAACAGTAAATCTTTAGGCTACACACTCCTATTAATTTTAAATTCATGGCGTAAGTTCAAGCCAGTGTCACTGATAAAAAAACTTATGGAGAATATTAACTAGCCCAGAAGTAGAGAAAGAAATAGAAGACACAATGAATAAGAAATTGTCATCAATTAAACTACTTTCGTCTGCATTTGCTATTTTTACCGGATGATATTAATCATTAATGATATTTCTGTGTAGCGATAATGCTATTCTCCGATCTTCTGAAAGTAATAACCCTCCTTGTCACTTCCGCTTAATAACTGTCATATCTGTTGATTTTTTTTTTTTTTACGGGATGAAGTGAAAAATCCTGTCAACAGATGATTAACAGTAATCTTGGGGAGACTGGATCTTTGGGGGCACGGATGTAGGTTCAGACGATTCAAGTTTCAGAACTCTACACAATTCGTAACATGACCAAAAGATTTAGTAATTAAGCTAAAACTATATTTGTATCTGTGAAGAAACTCTGAACGGAGTTAAAATATTATCTCCCCCTAAACCTGCAGCGTTTCGTTTGGAACCAGAAAGTTATTTTACTGGACAAGAATACAGTGCATGTCTCCATATGCGTTTATATATATATATATATATATATATATATATATATATATATATATATATATATATATATATATATATATATAGCCTATATATATATTGTAAAGTAGGTCTTACGTTAACATGAAAATCTAACGATGGGATATCTTTTGAAAACTTAAAATCCTTGGCGACTGCAAATATCCTACTTTCTTTTCCTTTTACCAAATGACAGCATGAAAACATTGAATTTTTCACTTACTTTTATTTGCGATTATGGTTAATTAAAATAGCTTTATACAATAGTTCCTTTTTTAGGCTTAAGTTAATTTCATTTGATTTCGTAGGCAATCTTTTCACATTGTGGAAAATAAATAAATTTAACAATACAAAATAACATTCAACTGTGGCCTTCTTATGCCATATAATAGAAAGAAAAAATAAATACTATACAAAGTCCAAACACATTGCAAGTAAAACCACGCAGCACGCATTCTCTTTTATAGAAAGCGAGCAAATAGGTTTAAACCGGAAGAAATGGAAATTTTCAAAACACCAGTGAGAAATTGGAGGCGAACAAACGAGACCACGATAGGCCATAAGAGCAACGTGACGATTGGATATTGAGGTCGTTTTCTCGAGACTGAACTCCCACGGCTCCAAAGCGCTTTGTAATATCGGGTCTGATTGGAAACATTGCAAGGTGCAACGAATGTCCCGTGAGGGCGATGGAAGATAGCATTGCAATAACAATATCGCTCAATGTAGGTGATCTATCGACTGCACTGACCGAATCTTTTAAAGATTGAATACTTCTATGAAAAAAATTAAGCTATAAAGCATATTGTAGTCAAACGAATATATATATATATATATATATATATATATATATATATATATATATATACACACACACACACACATATATATATATATTTATATATATATATATATATATATATATATATATATATATATATATACCGTATATGTACATATATATTTCTATATATTTATATATTTATATATATATATATATATATATATATATATATGTATATATATATTTATATATATACATATATATAAAATATATACAGTATATATATATATAATACACACACACATGTATATATATATATATATATATATATATATATATATATATATACATACATACAATATCTTTTTGTTAAATGAATGGCTAATGATCCAGTTGAATAAAGTATATATATGTCGTATTATGTGTTTTTGATGAAATGCTTTTTTATGATAAGAATAAATGTATATAGTCCCTATTTCTGAGGATATGATATACAATAATTTTCCAATGAGGAACAGGAGAATACATAAAATAAAAAAAGCAAACTAGGATGATCATTAAAGAGAATGGACCTAATGACTAAAGAATGTTTCGTTAGGGGAAACCTCAAATTAAATAGAAGGCAGCTTTTATTTACGGATTAGAAAAATTAATATTGGATAAACGGTACCATTTAAAAAAAAACAGAATTAATAAAACATATGTTGGAGAGGTAAGAATGAGTTTGTTGGATTAGCGCTGGTTTGCTTCAGTAAAAATATAACATTTTGGGTACGAGTGTTCATCCATGCGAACTACCAAAATGGGAAGCTCCGAAAACGACCAGCTTAATACGATGCTGTAATTGTGATAACAATGTTTGCTCTGTGAAAAAAAAATATGAAGTCACAAGGATGGCAGTAAATCATTTATAAGTTGATCATAAAAAAAAATTAATAATTTTGACAAAGGATAATGATAATGGGACGAAACTCTCTTGAGGATATAAAGATATAACGATAAAGTTAAAGGTAAAAGATATGTTGAAACACATTGCTTTGAAAAGAAGCGAATCTAGCGTTCTTCTTTCAGAAAATGGAATTTTACTACCAGTCTTCATAAGATTTGTTAAAAAAAAAAAAAGCGGGGGGGGGGGGGGACTTAAGCAACTTGGCATATTGTGGTAACCATATTCCTTTCAAAGGAAATATCCACCATAAAAGAAATTGAGAGATCTCTTTCTTCAGAGCACAGAAACTTTCTTTAAACCCCAAAAGAAATTTAAGACTCGGCTACTTATCGCTAAAATGCTCTGTGAATGTCGTAATTATTCGTTAAGAAAAATGGAGACGGTGAATATATTCTTTTTCTATTCATCTTGTATTTTCATGATTTTGAAAATTAAATATTACCGAGATATGAACCATCGTTGTTAAAATTGCGTTTCCAAATTACCTAATCGTTATCCTATTTTCTGAAAACTAGATTTGATGTTCATCTTAATTAAGATGATTTTCTCTGCTCCGTATTCATCCCCCTTCTCTCTCTCTCTCTCGCTCTCTCTCTCTCTCTCTCTCTCTCTCTCTCTCTCTCGCTCTCTCTCTCTCTCTCTCTCTCTCTCTCTCTCTCTCTCTCTCTCTCTCTCTCTCTCTCTCTCTCTCTCATTCTAGTTACTTTTTTTATGAGTTGATACAAACCTTACCAGTTTTCTCTTGCTTGAGGGTACACTAGGGCACACTATTCGATCTTAATTATAGTTTGTATATAGCTTATATATAAAAGGTCTATTTTAATATTGTTACTATTAAAATATTTTATTTTAATTGTTCATTATGTTTCTTGCAATTTATTTATTTCCTTGTTTCCTTTCCTCACTGAGCTATCTTTCCTTGTTGGAGCCCTTGGCCTTATAGCATCCTGTTTTTCCTAACTAGGGTTGTAGCTTATCTAATAATAATAACAATAATAATAATATTAATAATAGTAATAATAATAATAATAAAACAACCAATGTTGTGCAACTCAACTTTATGTTATCCTGTGATTTACATAGGGAATGTCAAATATGCCTTTACTAGTGTATGCGACCCGTCAAAAATAACAGACAAATAATTTTTATAGATATGCACATAAGCATGCACCAAAAGATTTACCTTATCTCACCCCCTCTCACCAGGGTATGACTACTCCCTCTACCACACACCCAAAAGACAGCAAGAGACCGAATAGTTATACGTCTGAGCGTGGACCCCCCTCCCCCACAAAATTATATATATATATATATATATATATATATATATATATATATATACACACATATATATAATATATATGTGTATATATATATTAATCATATATACATATATATATATATATATATATATATATATATAAATACACACACACACTCTACCTCTTTATTAAGTAGGGGAAATTTAATTTTGGTTAACAGTAGGTAAGGAGAACATCTGATTTGAAACACGAAATATTACCGAGTCATCTCTTCATGTAATTTAAGAGGTGGAGGTATATCTTCACCAGAAAAAAAGAGCGTTAAAGGCATACTCAACATTTATGAGATAATCTCTTCTCTCACAGAGACTAGCAAGAGAAGTCGAGGGCAAGTCGAGGATGATGTTCAACTTCTTTTTTTGTTACCGACGTGGACGTGTTTTTATTAGATTTCTTTACAATTTATGTGAAAGTCACTTCCCAAGTTACCTTACCACATTACCACTCTCCATTTTGTATGTATTTTAACAATGATTGTGAATGTTTTATGCGACAGAATGTTAATAAAACTTTTTTTTTTTTTACGTATTTCCCTGCATGAAGACCAGCGAAGTAAGAATTAATTATACTGATATCCTAGGGAGGAGGTAGGATATCTTTTTCGGTGTCATTTATAGCAACTCATTTTTGTAAGAGTTACACCAAAACTTTTATGTAGCCTAATAGTATACTCAAATTGAAGCGGATAATTTAAGAACCTACAATTTTTGTATCATTGAGGAGTAAAGTAAAATTTATCACGTTTCACTCACACGAGACAACAAGAGCTTGTTTACGTTTAGTGTACATTTCATGAACACACAAGTACAGATAATGTTCTAATCATGACCGAAACAAAATATTGCCTTGGTAATAAAAGAAAAAAAATATAAATGGGTTCCAAAGAACAAAAGCGCCTAACAACTAATGAAAAATATATTCGAAGATAGGAAGGAAAGATGATCTGTAGCATCCACAATGTAAACATAATAAAATTCCATAAATAAGATTTGGAGAAAAAGAAACAGCATTTGATTGCCTTTCTGGTACTACCTACATATCTTTTCCTAATGGACATTTTTATACTTTTATCAACTTTCAGGTCTAGTTATTTTGTATTAGCCATTCCGTTTATTTTGATAGTTCCATAAGTATGTAATTTCATAACTGTTAATATACTTAATTTTTCTTTAAAACATGGTACACGGAAAATAGTCCACTTAAATTTGACACAATTTTTTCAGAGAACAAAATAAGGGGCGGAGGTGGTGGGGAAGGGTATTTGAAAATTTAAATGCAATATATAAAATCCACGATCTGGAAGTGTAGTTCTCTCTCTCTCTCTCTCTCTCTCTCTCTCTCTCTCTCTCTCTCTCTCTCTCTCTCTCTCTCTCTCTCTCTCTCTCACATATGCTGGGACTCACTTTGCAAATATTTCTATTATAGATAATCATCAGGAAGTTATTTGGTCTCAGATTGGCACTCGGCCCTTTGCGAGATTATTAATGCATTCTTTGAATCGAATATTACATATCCATGAACAAGGGCTTTTTGTACAAAGGAAGTCCTTGGATTGTTTGTCTTTATCACCAGTAATGTATGAATATCAACATAATTGTAGAGGAGATAAACCATTAATATATAATGCACGAAAAAATTCATGTGTATCGATGATGAATAGAGAAACAGAATGTGACTAACCAAATAATATTGAATAAGTAAAAACTAGATGGAAATATTCCGCGAGACGAATAAATGGAGGACAGGTCTCCTGCACTGATGAGGGGCAGTGAGAGAGGGGACGTCTCTAGTTCCCCCGATCGAGTGAAAACTATTCCTTGGAAGGTGAGTCAGGGATTTAATATCAAACACAGGCCAATCTCCAAAGCTTTTAATTCTCCCGACACGAATCCAAGAGCTACTAAGCTTCTCCAGACCTTCGTCCCCTTTCCTTGTTGACGAGTTAAAACACTCTTAGCATGTTCCTTCAGTCGTGACAATGACGTGACGACATAATTTCGCTTTATTGTTCAAGCGGGCATAATCCGTCTTAGCTCTCTTAAATAAAAAAAAACAATGTAAAAGATTGAAGATCTGATGCATCTCCATTAGCAGAGATAGATTTTAACGTTCTATTGATATTATTTATCACGGATCCTATTCAGTTTCCAATTAAACATTTTAGATGTGCGTGGAGCAACCGGCGACAAGTTGATAGTTACATTATTTTAGTCATCATTCATCAATGTACTTTCTACTTTATTGCTTCAGCCATTGTCATTGCCATATCATCATCGCATATATTTTTTTTAATACTATTGATATTATATTTTGTTCAACATTAAGAGAAGAGACAATAAACACTGGCCCATTTGTATTCTCAATGTTGAGTCGTGGAACATCACATAGCAAAGGATCGACATCATTAGCCTCTTCACACAGGCCTACCTAAAGTCCCTGCAGATAATCCGGGCGAAATAAGACCCAGCCGAATGACGTCATAGCCAATAACGATGTCTCCCACGTTAGCAGTGGTCACAATACATCCCCTTACAAATTTCAAACTATTCTAATTTATTATCATTTTAAAGGTTAAAGGTTAAAAGGGTCTGGTTTCAGTTCCAGTTTCACCAGAACGTCAGCCGGGAAAGCCCAACCCCCCACTGTGGTGCCTAACCACAGCAGTGGCCTCCCCAGTAAACAGCTTAAACTCACGGTCCCGTACGGGGATCGATCCGCTGCCAGGCGAATGCTAGGCAAACACGTTACCACTGTGCTAGCCAGGTTTGTTGTGACCATTGTTAACGCGGTAAACAACATGATTGGCTATGACGTCATCAGGGGGTGGGGCTTATTTCGCCCGAAATCTCAGCGGCGGCTATGGTAAAAGCATCATTAATTTGGACAACCTCCCTATACCGAATGTTCCATTTATCTCTAGCCATACTGCACACTCTCACATCCTAGATCACTAGGCCATTCTTTTCCAATACTTATTTCACATCATCAATCAAGCATTTTCGAGGTTTACCGCTCTCCCTACTTAACAACTAAAATAAGTAAACTATTTTCCACTCGTTCATAACAATAACTTCTCAATTCTTTTAGAGCCACATATACCGCAACCAAGTCCTCTTTATAGTTTTATGGCCTTCTATATGATTGATTTTTGACAAATTATTGTGTTTACTATTAACGTTAAGGAAATTGTATCTTAATATCTCATTTGTTGCTACACGAGTTACAATAAACCCCTTTTCAATATTCAAAAACTTAATTAACAGAATCAGTAAATATCAAATTATAAGCTTTTGTAGTGGATCCTATTAAAACGTTTGGGAAAATGGGCATAAATCTCTTCTTCGTATTAATTTGATTAGTTATTGTACGTTTTATGTTATTCTGTATCACACTTTTATCCTGGAAAAGACAAAGTAGGATATTCATGTTCATAAAGTAAAATCAACACTATTATACGATTCATGACAAATGTATTGATAATTCCTTTTATTTGTGAGCAAATCACTTTCTTCTTTAGATTGAATCCATCATCATCTCCTACGACCACTGACGCAACACGGCCTCTGTTAGATTTCACCAGTCGTCTCTATCTTGAGCTTTTAAATCAGAATTATCATTTCCTACTTCACGCTTCATACTCCTTAGCCATGTAGGTCTGGGTCTTAAACTCTTCTAGTGTCTTGTGGTGTCCAGTTAAAAGTTTGGTGAACTAATGGATATGGTTTGGGCATGCTTTTCGCACTCCACAAGAGAGATTAGTTCACCCAAATTGGATTAAATTACAAACTGCTTATTCCAAAATGTTTGTCTTGGAGTATAATTGCATACATTCCTTTTGGTAAGGGTAAGAGGGACTCTTTAGCTATGATAAGCAGCTCTTCTAGGAGAAGGCCACTCTAAAATCAAACCATTGTCCCCTAGTCTTGAGTAGTGATATAGCCTCTGTACCATGGCCTTTCAGTATCTTGGATTAGAGTTCTCTTGCTTGAGGGTACACTCGGGCACGCTGTTCCATCTTATTTCTATTAATCTTGGTTTTTTTTTTTTTAAGTTTTCATGGTTTATATACAACAGTTCACATATAATGCTGTTACTGTTCTTAGAATATTTTATTTTGATTGTTTATTACTTGTCTTCTAGTTTGTTTATTTCCTTGTTTCCTTTCCCCACTGCTATTTTTCCCTATTGGAGCCTTTGGGCTTATTGCATCTTGCTTCTGCAACTAGGGTTAAAACTTGATTTGTAATAATAATAATAATAATAATAATAATAATACATTGAATGGAGCATAAATCCTTGTGGGTTGAGTTCTAAAATTGGTTGCTTACAAATTTTAGAGAAGTTTTCATTTATATTAAACTGTATGTGTATGAAAACGTACAGCATAAAAGATGTCGGGGTCGTATTCTGAGAACCTAATAAAACGACCCAATTCCGTGATAAGTCGGGTCATTGGGGAACAATTTCACAGGCACTAGAGAGGAAATGGTACGGTCAGGTAAAAACAGATAAAATGAGTTTTCTTGTTTTCATTGTTCTTTGTTTCATAGAAAGAGTTACTGGATTGTAATTTTTTTGGCAGGCGTTTATTTGACATTTGGAGAGAATTGCATAGCTGCTGTGCATTGAAAACAACACTTTATCATTACATTTACTATTTTAGCTGGTTATGTGGTGCTAAAGTCAGAAACAAGCATATTATATGAGTGAAAGTAATCAGAATAATGAAGTGCTTTAAATAAAAAAAATTCTGATATGATAATTTATGAAAAAAAAAAAAAAGTAGCACGTTTAGACTTGGAAATACATGCAAAGGTACTATTATTGTTAATTTTATGAAATAGAATAGGCAAACAAAACATGACAAGTCCTCGGCCTTACCAAGGAGTTTTCACGAAAGCTAGATACGTTAAGCAAATTGTTATGTTCATCTCGGTGAAACAAATATGAAGAATAGCTGTATGTCGAGCTACTGGAATGAAAAATTACCAGGGTGATATCTGGGGCATTTATTTTCCTAACACCCCATTCACACTGTCGTGAACCATTCCCATTTGTCAGAATGACCATTATAATCCATTATTTGCCAGGATCATCAGCATAAAAACAAAGGAAGAATTTGGTTAATAATGAAAAATAGTAGATAATCATGAAATATGCTATATGCTCTATGGCTAATATTTATCACCCAGTATACCCTTTAACGGTTCCGGTATTCCACAATTTGATGGAATTTTGTCACTTCCAGAATAGAAATAATTGTTCGCTTTGTTGACGATTATGTGAGAAATATTAGTCCAGGGGACTAGTGGTGTGTATTAGCCCCGAAAGTTTAGGCTTCGGCTTAGGTAAACCCAAGGTCTATGTAATATGGGTAAATCGTAAAATATGCAGAAAGGGGTGCAAAAAGTATTTTTAGATTATTCTGTCCTTGGATTTCTACAATCATAAAGTTAAATATAATAGTAATATTATGGCAAAATTGTGGTCTTATTTTTGTTACATTAATGCCATATATTTATATAATTAATTATTCTATAATTAGCGTTATTTTCTAGTTTTTGGGAAAAACGTATTATAAATGAGTCCCTAGTGCAAGTAGAGAATATTTAAATTTTGACGCTATGCTTTTGCATTCTTCTCCTAATAAAGATAATCCCTCTCTACTCCCAGTAGAAATAATTTGTTATAAATCATTCGCTATTCTAGTATAACGCGAGATTTATTTCCATATTCTAACTTTTTTAAATATTTTGGTGTTTATTGTTATATTAATGACTAACCAGTAAATACCTAGGGGTTTCATTATATTCTAGTGGCGTCTTTCCAAATTAAACAACTGTGTTAAATGAAATGTGGGAACTACTTAATAACGCAGTTGAAAGTGTTAATATGATGTTAATTATGAAAACATTAAAAAATACATTTAATTGCTATTTTTCTGTAAGGGATGAATACTGCCACTCTTTGATGTATTAAAGTTAGCCTATAAAATTAGATTCTTATATAATCCACGTGTTTAATTCTTTCTAATTAGATGAATTACCCTATTTGCCTCATAAGTCCCTTCATGAAAGATAAAAGTATCCCATCTGACCGCGTCTAATTTCTGAAAATTTTCTGTTCAGCCTATTCGTTCATGGCCTTGGTGATCGCAGAGCCCAGAACACGTACGGTGCAGTTGTTTTAGTCAATGGCAAACCAGTGTGAATAGGAAAAGAAAAAGGTTCTTGTGTATGCTGATATAAGTCTTTTTATAGTTTATAAATGAAATATCTGTTTTGATGTTGTTAATGTTTTTAAAATTGTTATTTCAATTGTTCATTATTTCTCATATAGTTTATATATTTCCTTATTTCCTTTCCTCACTGGGCTATTTTTCCCTGTTGGGCTATTCTTCCTTATTTTTCCCTTTTCTAACTAGGGTTGTAGCTCAGCTAATAATAATAATAATAATAATAATAATAATGATGATGATGATGATGATGATGATGATGATGATATGCTATAAGAAGTTTCCTCTGATTCGTAATCTCGCTCTAGCATTTGCGTTGATGATGTAGATCGTCAGTATTTGCAAGAAAAGGTAATTTCCTTACTATTTACCTTTAGATATCTTAACAAAGAAATAATATTTTCACATCCTCATTGAAATGATTATTATTTAGTTTTTAAGTTATATCTAAAATCATTGCATAAACTTATAATCTCGACAAAGCCTTAGTCCAATGACATAATTATTATTAAATTTTTAAGTTATATTTAAAAATCATCATACAAACTGATAATCTCGACAAAGCCTTAGTCCAACTTTTTTCAAAAGTAGTCAAATAATATGTGAAAGCACCAGACACAAAAGCTTTAGACTAAATAGAATTAGAATATGCAAGCATTTATTAAATGTTATGTCAAAAAGATTTTTTTATTTCATTGACTACATTGTTCTTTATGAATGCGATTGGTCATTTATCTCTAATCAAGTATTATGTCATCAACTAATACTTTATTAAATGGTGGCTAAATGATTTATTGTTCATGGTTGATAAAAAAAAAAATATGAATCAAAATCTCAAGTAAAAAAAAAATAAAAAAGCAAACAGTTACACAAATTCCTTTTAGAACTCGCATTCAAGTGACTATATGGTGGATAAATATTGATGCTGTAAAGATGTTACCTCGTAACAAAGTAAACACTCTTAGGCCCAATTGAAGATCCACTGAAGATCCGAAGTATGGGTTTTACGGTAACCTGTCGTAGATTGACAGAGACATCAAAATGCGCATAACAACTGAATATTGCTTACCTTTTATTTAGCTTTTACTGCTACAATGGGGAGGAGGTTAGTATCTAGACAAAAAAGAAAAGGAAGGAAAGGGAGAACCATAGGATAAGGGGAAAGAACAGCCAGAAGGAAACTGTTGAAGAGAGAATGAAGAGATATTTTAATCCGCACTTTGTTGGGTAAATGTTATTTTCCATTTATTATTATCATTGTTGATGTCATGACTATTTTCTTTTGCAATCATCCAAAAGGTCATCAACTTCACCAGTAAGTGTTAACTGAACATAATCCTTATGAAGGAGAAGAAAATGAATAATAAATCGAATTATCAGTACTCTGATATAACTAATGACATTTTGATATATCCAAATTTGAATGCCGAGAAATAAATTTCCTCATCTTTTTCTCATTCCAGAAACTAAACGTATTTCATACTCGAAATCTTTGATAAACCTTTTTCTTGGTCTCTGGAAACGAGGACGAAAAAAGATATGGAATTAATCATTTTAAACCTCACCATACTTTTTATTTCACTAATGTCTGAAGTATATTTATGGCTTTAAACAGCGTTGGATGAGTTCCAAAATCCTTATAAATCAATTCATTTTCTGTTTTGATGTTAAAAGATAAAAAGAATAACCATGTTGGGAAGAAATGTAAGACAAAGAAAAGAGAATAGCAAAAGGAGGTCAAGGTTAGGTAATATTGCAATATCTGGTGTTTTACCGCAACTGTTTTTGAATATTCGCAGAGAGAGAGAGAGAGAGAGAGAGAGAGAGAGAGAGAGAGAGAGAGAGAGAGAGAGAGACTATTCTTAAATGTCATACTTATCAGAATAAGCCTTCAGATTTTCAAATCTTTATAAGTCATGATATTCAAATAAATCTTAGATTTTTTTTCCTTCCATAGAAAATATCATTGTATATTAATAAAGAGTATAATTTTTTATCAAAACATCCACTGAAGTTACTGTACATATTCATTTAAAGCTTCCCTCTATTCTACTTCGGTCAAATAACAATTTCTTCTTGACACCCAAGTGATAAATACAAGAGAGTCAGAATAAACTTGAAGGTCAAGTTTATTGTTCAAGAAAGACCAAGAATATAAAAGGTAAAACGAGGGTGAGAAAATACGATGAGGATTTGTCTCAACGAGGCTCTTCAGACGAGAGAGACTCTGTGGTGTCTTTTAGGTGTTTAATGTTTTGTATTTACTAATACTTTTTTACAATCTATGCTATTAAAAAAAGATATGTATAATGAGACTCACAGATGTATTAATGCTTTAGACTTTGCGGAAAAAGATAAATACTGATGTAATTTTATAAGTATTATTTGAATAATTGTTTCACTATACGTAATAACAAACGAAAAATGTGTGAATATAGTTTCCATTGTTCAACATTCTTGCTGAAAATATCGTATACTGAAATAGTTTAATTATCTCTATGAAAAGATATTAACCACACTGAGCAGATTTGCAAGAATTCAGAATATCCTATGATAAACAACGATTAATTTGGCTAGAAAATTAGGTTATAACTGTATTCCCTTTAAAGATACAGTTGATATCTAGCTTAACGCATTAGCTTGAAGGTAACTGATGGAACTGTTTGGCCTTGCCACCTTCTCACTATCAATTGTGTTTAAATACCAAGGTACTAGAGGAGTTGGAAGACTCAGGTCTACATGGCTGAGGACTATGACGCGTGAAGTAGGAGATGGATGGAGAAGTATTGAATTAAAGCTCAAGATAGAGACGTCTGGCGAAATCTAACCGATGTCCTTTGCGTCAATAGACGTAAGAGATGATGATGATGATGATGATTATGCAATTAATTCCCGCAAAGATTATCTGTTATTCGGATATATTTCAATCATTCAACAATACTACGATGGTTTACCACCTAGTCATTATTTACAGGTTTACACTAGATATTCCCTCTATGGGTCAGCAACAAAGTACGTCCTGGACTACTATCGGCTTTAATAATTCCTGATTGTTATAGTTACCTACAACAATTGCTTAAAACCCTTGTTATCAAGATTTTTTTTATTATTATTATCACAGAGAGGTAAATAGCTCATTCACTCAACCCTAAAGATTTAACATCTTCCCAATGCAGTGGCCATATGATCATCAGTGTTAGCGTAAACAGGGAGAACTATAGTCCATTTCTTTTACCGAGGCAGATTTGCACCGACTCGCAGCAGTGCCCTTTTAGCTCGGAAAAGTTTCCTGATCACAGATTGGTTAGAATTATCTTGTCCAACCAATCAGCGATCAGGAAACTTTTCCGAGCTAAAAGGGCACCGCTGCGAGTCTGTGCAAATATGCCTGGTAAAAAAAATGGACTATAGTCTACGTGTGTCTCTTCTAGCTTATTTGATACTTTTTGACTGGTATATATATATATAGAATTCTAAACATGTAAACAACCTTATATTATGAAAATGTAAAATGCCACTTTCTCTATAAAAAAAAAAAAAAAAAAAAAAAAAAAAAACAGTATTTAATGAGATGGTCCCACCAGTATTAACTTATGCATCAGAAACTTGGAGCCTTACTACAGCCCTAGAACATAACCTAGTTACTGCTCAAAGAGATATGGAAAGAATAGTGATTGGAATAACATTAAGAGACTGAAAAGGAGCAACATGAATACGAGAGCAAACTAAGGTAAAGGATATTCTAACAACTTGTATGAAAAAGAAATGGACGTGGAAAGGATATATAATGAGAATAAGACAGTAGATGGACATTACGAATAACAGAATGGGTCCCTAGAGATTGTAAAAGAAGCAGGGGAAGGAGGAGAAGACGATGGATCGACGAACTAAGGAAGCTTACGGCCGTGGACTGGCACGAAAGGACCATACACAGACGCAAAGGACATGTCTGAGGCATTTGTTCTGCAATGGACTAGTAACCGCTGATGATGATGATGATGATGATGATGGTAATGATGATGATGATGATATATATATATATATATATATATATATATATATATATATATATATATATATATGCGTGTGTGTGTGTGTGTGTGCATACGTTCATTAGAGAGAGAGAGAGAGAGAGAGAGAGAGAGAGAGAGAGAGAGAGAGAGAGAGAAAGAGAGGGGGGGGGAAAGGATCCCCATATTACATTAAAGAGACAAAATCCACAAATGATAGTTGAAATACTACTTATCTAATTCTCTATAATTTTAAATTATTATATATTAAATTTATACATGCTGGCGTATAGCAATGCGTATAGACATACAGATACAGACAAAACCAAAACGTATAGTGCCCAATCAATCATAAGACTGACTTTGTTAATCGATGTGGTCCTCAAGCTGCTGATTACTCCATTTGACCCGAGCCTACTTCGGCATCTTTAGCGGCAACCGAACAACTACAAGATGAACATTAAGACAGTTGGTGGGTGGGGAGTAGGCAGGTGGATTAGCTACTGTAAGAGGCAGTATCTGTAGGAATGGGACTATTAGGCGCGGGCGTTTGGGCGCTTCCTGACAGATGGGCACGGCCGTTTAGGCGCCATTTGATTTAGCGCCAGCGAAACGTTATGTATAATTTGTTTATCGTAGCCTACCAAGTAGTGACTACCTCCTCACCTATATATTTTTCAAGTCTTCAATAAGAAAATCAACAATCTTCAGAAACTATCATTTGGTAATTTTGGCACACAACATCCCTTCACGACTAATCTACAACTGCCATTTGTCACTCCTCGAGTTGCAACAATGATCTATGAAAAGACCAGTTGGTCTCCTTGCATTTATATCACATTTGATAGTCATAGGATCAATGGAATTCGCATTAATTGCAATAATGGATGCGCACGAATGGATACCTGCCCCTAACCCTCTGAACGAATGGTCTTCCGAATGTCTCGGTATAGTCCGTCTTAAAGGAAATGCAATGACTGAAGTGTTGTCTTGGAACTATTCCTAGTTAGAAAATCCTCACTCCCGCGTTTTCAGTTTGATTTGTGTCATTAATTCCCTCGCAATTGTAAATACTATAAATAGATTTCTTGGCCTCCCTCGTTTGTTCATTCAATTATTCCGGTTTATTTAAAATATGCACTATTTCCTCAATAACGTTATTAAACCGTTTTTAATTTCTCTAATACAATGTTTCTGTTTTATACTTTTGAATGGTTGAAATAACATTGTAAGTAATATTAACGACAAGTAATTAGGATTCAAAAGTAGATTAGGCATAACTTACAATAACTATAAGAGAAATTAGCTAAATTCTTAAGAATTTTGGAATGATTAAATTTTCAGTAAGTTGACAAGCCAGAGAGAGGGGAAGTAAGTAAAAGATTGCAAGGCATGTCTTAAAGGAAATATTTCAGGCAAACGTATGCGGTCTATACCAAAGGAAACATTTCCCACAAAGACCCATCAAAGTCAAGCTGGATATAAAGTGAGTACACAGAGAATTTCTCCTTTTAAGTCTCTCTCTTGTTCCTACAAAAACAGACTCTTAGAATAACAAAGAAATAAGAGAGACCCCAAATCCCTCCTGACCTCGTCATTGGTATCATGGTAGTTCAAATCTTATTCTATATGTTTTTCTTCCTTTTATATCTATTCTTATTTTTTATTTCTAATTGGCACTATTTTGTAATCTTGTACGAAGGATGTTGCTTGCTTAAAAGAAAAATAATTTTCTACTTTTTGAAAAATTTACTGTCAAAGTTTTATCTATATCAAATGTAAACATCATTTATTTCTTTACCGAAGGAATAACCCGGGAGGGGTCTCTCTCTCTCTCTCTCTCTCTCTCTCTCTCTCTCTCTCTCTCTCTCTCTCTCTCTCTCTCTCTCACACACACACATATTCCAGTCACAATACAACTGCCTCTCACTACCACCAGATCCTTTGAGAAATATTTTGGACCACGCTTCTTCCCTCTTTTCTACCAAAGACAGGAAAGTCTCACATTTATTCTTTTCAGCTTTCAGTTTCAGGATGATATTCACAGGTTTGTAAGATAAAATATGATATAGGGTTGTGGTGGCCTAAGTGGTAACGTCACAGACTGGTGATCGCCAGGCAGGGTTAGAGTCCCACTCAAACTCAGTTTGGTCGCTGCAACCTCACCATCCTTGTGAGTAAGGATGGGGTTTGGGGGAGCCTATAGGTCTATCTGCTGAGTTATCAGCAGCCACTGCCGGAACATCTTGGTCCTAGCTTTGGTGGAGAGGAGGCTTGGGCACTAATCACATATATATAAATATATATGGTCAGTCTCTAGGACATTATCCTGCTTGATAATGATAGGGTAATGTCACGGTCCCTTGCCTCTGTCATTCATGAAAGGCCCTTGAACCTTAAAATGCTATCTTTTACTATATATTTTACTCCATTTCAAGATGTAGGCAAATGATTTCACTTTACCTTCAACAATCATAAGAAAATTGCTTATTAATAAAGTTATGAAATTACCTATATCTATTGTAGATTTCTTAGACAATTGTAATTCTATTATGTATTTATATATATACAGTATATATATATATATATATATATATATATATATATATATATATATATATATACTGTATATATATACGTGTGTGTAAGTGTGTATGTATATGTGAATCCGGTATACACACATATATATATATGTATGTGTGCTTATATATATATATATATATATATATATATATATACACATATATATATATATATATATATATATACATATATATATATATATATATATATATATAATATATATATATGTATGGATATACACAGTATATATACATATATATATATATATATATATATATATATATGAATGATTTTACTTATGTATTTATACGAATAAGGTTAACTCTTATTTATATAAAGATATTATATCGCTAAACCTAAATAAGTACCTATCATCCGAAATGACCCTTTCTGATACCTGGCTCTTGAGCTTTGGACTCTAACAAATACATGAAATTATAGGGTAAGTAACGTGTTTTGGGAGAGCTGTATTATTTAGTAAATATCCGTAAGTATATTCGTACACTTACTGCACCTTATGAAATGTAAGGAGACCTTGTTTAATAAATCACTCCCTCAAGAAGGATCACGAAACTAGTCAGGACTTAATCTTATACTTTTAATTTAATTTTCCCTGTGGTTCTTTAGCATCTGAGCATCACGTTTTATATATATATATATATATATATATATATATATATATATATATATATATATATGCATATATATATATATATATATATATATATATATATATATATACACACAGTATATATGTACAGTATATACATATATATATATATATATATATATATATATATATATATATATGTATATATATACATATATATATATATATATATATATATATATATATATATAGGCGTCTCTGTGTGTAAGTGAATAACATTCCTGACAACCACACCTTGACCGTCAGAAATGTATCAAGACACACAAAACAAATGTGAGAGCTTAATTGGCGCCAGTATATATATGTTCATATGGAAAATAACAAACTAAAAATTGAATGACTGGCTAAAACAAACACTGAGCTTCACTTGGAGAATTGTGATAATTCATGAAAGCTTGATTACATGTGGTATGATGACTAAAATGATAATTTTGAATGATACTTAATTTACACATTATATACAGTATAGTACGTACCTTCTTTACATGGCTGGTCTATATACTCTTCATCTTATTTATGAACTTACAATAGAGGATATGAGTGTATAATCAGTTTTGATTTTTGGCAAAACGTACTGATAACAACATTACAAAAATAGCAAATATGCGTGAGGATGAATTTGATATTGTCAGAGATGGAAAAATATTATCTTTAAATTTTTAGCGATTATTAAGATCTACTATCATATTTCTGCGCAAAAAGGCCATTCTAATTACTTGAAGTGAAATATTATTAATAATAATAATAATAATAATAATAATAATAATAATAAATTTATTCTTATAACAAACCTAATTTATAAAACTATAACAAAATTGGTCTCAAAATTCCATATTCAAAGTCGTATAAGGAACTACTCCTGAAATATAATATTCCAATCAATTTAAATTTGTTTCCCGTTTCTCCATACTATCAATAAAGTTATTAGCTCCGCCAACGAAGTTGGGAGGAGGTTATGCTTACGCCCATGTTTGTCTCTTTGTTTGTGAACAACTTCCTGGCCAAAATTTTACTCATATGGTAGTGAAACTTTCCGGGATTAACTGTTATGTTGAGACGTGGACGTGATTCTATTTTGAAAGCCTTAAGTCAAAGGTCAAGGTCAAGGTCAGGGTAGAGTAAAAGGTCGACCGAGTTTGCACATGGTTGTCACACAGACTTCAACTATGGCTATGGTCTAACATTGATTCTGGAAATGGCCAACTGATTTCGAGAAATAAGCAGCCGTGCCGGAGTTCTGCACTCTCAGAGTGCTTTTCTAGTTAGGCAATTTTTCTCTTAAAATAAAAAGCCTTTTGAATGCAATTTACTACCATTCCTCACATAGTCTTGGTAGAAGTAGTAATAAAGACAAGTTTCGTTGTCTCTTTTTTTATCATTTTAATGGTATTATTGACCCAGTGTTTTTCCTCATCATCGATGGCTGAAGCTCACAATGGATCATGATGATATAGTGTAGTTTCTATTTTTACATGTCATTTTTCACGTCTATAGTATGCATATAACATTCATACTGCAGTCAGTAGAAGAACAGCTGATAATAATAGAAAAAACAATAAATAAGAGTTGTGTGATAAAAGAACATCTTAAAAAATATAAAAGAGAATTTAGATAATAGGCTTTTATCATGCTGAATAGATTTGAAACAAAGCACACCATTTTTTGTCGCATTGTGCAACATAACATTCCACACTTTTATAGGGCACACTCATAACAAATTTAATGACATTCACATTTCTTTTTAGACCTAACACTTTAAAAATAAACTTACACCGTGTTTTTTTTAAAACGAGCATTACTGAACGCCTGCAGTGACACGCTTATAAAATGCAAATGAATTCAAAACTCTGTTTACAAAGTCGCTTCCTTCTCTTTTCCTTGCGATGAACCACTCTTCACAAACGGGAGAGAAATTGTATTTTATTTGCATGTTGGGTTAATGAACCTATTAGTTTTAGTTTTGCTCATTTATATGTCATGAATATTTTTTCCTTCATTCGTTAAAGTAGCATATACTTGATGTGAAACACACACGCATACATACATATATACCCAAGTATGTATCTATATATATAATTTATATATATAGATACATACATGCACACACACACACACACACACATATATATATATATATATATATATATATATATATATATATATATATATATATACATGTATATGTGTGTGTGGCTGCTGTCATCTGGGGACATATATATATATATATATATATATATATATATATAATTCTTATTATTGTTTTCTAAAGTTCCTTATATTTACCTCTCTATGTCTTAAAAACTGCAATGTTTTCACGCATCACTAACTGCAGCAAAACCTTACTAGAGGTAATGCATCTCTCCTCTTACTTCATGGGGCTAAAAAATTGTAGAAATAAAGTTGATGCGTCGCAACATTCCATTTTAACTGCGTTCAGTAGAGTGAATACTGATGTTACAACTCATCACACGATATCTGAGAGAGAGAGAGAGAGAGAGAGAGAGAGAGAGAGAGAGAGAGAGAGAGAGAGAGAGAGAGAGAGAGAGAGTTAGTGGTAAATCTGCAAACTCCTAATTCCCTTGATGGTCTGGAATCTTCTGCGTTGTCTGACATAAGGGAATCGTGTATAATTCCAGCTTTTTATTTGTTTTTCCATATCACTTTCTTCCTGAGAGAGCAGTCACCGTCTGTGCACCTATTCTCCTATCAATATTGCAAATGTGTTTAGTATGGATTTCTATTATTATGGAGTATGTCACAAATGTCTATAAATACATTTAGACTACATACAAAAATGTAGAGAGAGAGAGAGAGACGGGTGTTAGATTACTTATACAACTATAAATCGGATTTCAATAACACCGAGGACGTAACTTTCTAGACTTAATGTAAGGAAAAATTCACACACTATATATATATATATATATATATATATATATATATATATATATACATATATATATATATGTATTATATGTATGTATATATATATATACATATATATATATATATATATATGTATTATATGTATGTGTATATATATATATATATATATATATATATATATATATATATATAAACTAATCAAAAGGCGTCCGGGAAATTAGGAACAAGGAGTAGGCGGCCCACAAATTCTTGTTTACTACGGCTCCTTCAACTCTCTTCACAGGCAGACAATGAATGGTTCTAAAGATATGTCAGACGCAGCTTTCCCTAGTGACAGTGCAATTTATCTAACCATGCATTATTAATGATGAACTTTAAGAAATAACTAAATCACTTCAAGGAAACCATCTATATCAAAGGTTAAAGGTGACTGGCTTCAGTTCCATCAGAATAGATGTTCACCAGAACGCCACCCGGGCAAGCCCAACGCCCCACTGCGGTGCCCAACCGCAGTTGTGGCCTCCCCAGTAAACAGCTTAAACTCACGGTCGCGGTCTGGGATCAATCTGCTGCCATAAGAATGCAATGCGAACGCGTCACCACTGCACGAGCCAGGAGGCTATTACAGTTCGATTGTTAATCCTACGTATGAAGATCATCCCAGCCCAAAACCCCCAACGCTGAAGAAAGGGGGAAGGAAAGAGGAACTAACTATAATCGAGAGATAGAACTGTCGGAAGAAGTTGATGGATCGGAAAAAAAGGTAAAACTTGAATGTAGAATGAAAAAAAAATTACTGGAGTCTGCTATTTAGAGATTATGGATGTCCAGATGAATTCAAAACTACGACGGACAGATTGTAAATACTTCATATAGATTTGAAATATGAATTACAACAATATAATCTAGAAACAGAATTTAAATAATTCAATATGAAGAAACCTTTTTTTACAGTGATCTTATATGCCTATTTGATTTGACATAATGACCAACGATGTAACCTAACTTATTAAATCCAACGATGATCAAAATGTAATTCTTTTCTATAGGAATAGGGGCTTTTGTTCTCACGGAATGTTTTCAATACTGTTTGCCTTTCATTATCGTTCTAATTAATTAGAAATTGCATGCGCTCACCAGATGGTGGCTGCTGTGGCATGTTTTGAATGCCAGGTGGTTTTGCTGGTAGCGGGCACGAGAGTGATTAATCTCTAGCAAGAGCAAAGGTTCATTATGATAAAATCAATAAAACACAGATACAAATATATTTCAGGTCTAGGAAATTTGTCTGTCTATGAAACTTGTGATAAACTCCTTCACTACATGCTAAAGGCAATTCATGAGTGTACGGAAGGCTTTGGCATCGCAGCCATAGAAGATAGACAGCACATACAATATTACCGACGAGAATCAGAAGTTTTGTATTCATTTGCAGTGGAGATTCATTTTGTTAAATTTTCTACTTATTTCTATTATTTACAGAGTGAATTTGCAATGATATGAGTGTCCTTTCACATGAAGCCTGTTATATATTATAAGGTTTGCATAATTCTTTACACACAATGTGCACTAGAAAACTTCTCATTCATCCTTAAGATGTCTTATCTTTTTAATCTTAAACCGTAAAAAGTAATTTTTAGACCCACACTTCTTGCAGTAATAAATGTAACTTTCAACAGGAATGAAAGATGGACTCATTTGGGAAATCATGAATAACATTCAAGATCTTATAGTGTTCTTTTTACTGCTTACCTTTTCTTAAACTTTGACCTGTCTGCGGATCAGTTTTCCAGAGCCATGCAATTTCATTATTGAACGTGTTTTTTTTTTCTTTTCATTTTTTCTTTTTGTCAGGAAGAGGTAATAACCGAAGAAAACAGCATTTCTACTAACAACATTCACAATTACCCAATACTTAGAAGCGCTCGGATTTGAAAAAAATAACTACAATGGTTTCATAATATTTTGTCCTCATTTATCCTCATCAGGCTTGCATTCCTTTCCTTTAAGGATACACTACGGTTGTGGTGACCTATGTGGTAACTTTCCTGACTAATGATCGCCAGACTGGGGTTCGAGTCCCGCTCAAACTCCTTTGGTCGATGCAACCTCACCATCCTTGTGAGCTAAGGATGGCGGATTTGGGAGAGTCTATAGATCTATCTGCTGAGTCATGAGCAGCCATTGCCTGGCCCTCTCTGGTCCTAGCTTGGGTGGAGAGGGGGCTTGGGCGCAGATCATATATAGGTAGTAGGTTGGCCAGGGCACTAGCAACCCATTCAGTTACTACAGCTAGAGTTATGGGGTCCTTTGACTAGCCAGACAGTACTACATTGGATCCTTCTCTCTGGTTATGGTTCGTTTTACCTTTGCCTACACACACCGAATAGTCTGGCCTATTCTTTACATATTCTCCTCTGTCCTCATACACCTGATTACACTGAGATTACCAAACAATTCTTCTTCCCCCAAGGGGTTACTATACTGTAATTGCTCAGTGGCCACTTTCCTCTTGGTACGGGTAGAAGAGACACTTTAGCTATGGTAAGCAGCTCTTCTAGGAGTGCACTCCAAAATCAAACCTTTGTTCTCTAGTCTTGGGTAGTGCCATAGCCTCTGTACCATGGTCTTCCACTGTCTTGGGTTAGAGTTCTCTTGCTTAGGGGTAATCTCGGGCACACAATTCTATCTTATTTCTTTTCCTCTTGTATTGTTAAACTTTTTATAGTTTATAAAGGAGATATTTATTTTAATGTTACTGTTCTTGAAATATTTTATTTTGTCTTGTTTCCTATCCTCGCTGGGCTGCTTTCCCTCTTGGAGCCTCTGTGCAAGCATTCTGATTTTCCAACTAGGGTTGTAATAATAATATATGGTCAGTCTCTAAGGTATTGTCTTGCTTGATAGGGCAATGTCACTGTCCCTTGCCTCTGTCATCCGTGAGCAGCCTTTAAACCTTTAAAGACTAAGACAGATACATTTCTTTGGTTTTATCAATCTCTTTAGCATTCATTTACCTGTTTGTTTTACCCCTAAAACATAATTAAAATTCTTATTATTTCCAGTTGATTCACAGGACATATGTCCCGTAAAAGTTGACTGTATTTTAGGTAGCTATTTCTCGTACTTTTAAAAGAATGTGTGATATTATGTATAAACATCACTACGTCACTTTGGTATAATAACGTCATGAAAATTTATTTTCCACGATGAATATGCCCCTTAAATCATATCTGTCATATTACTTATGACGTATGACGGATTCTACAATATGAAAAAATAAGAAGGGTATTCGTATTTATGTTAGCTAAACATATTCTAGTGTCATGCAAACAAGAGTTAACAATATAATCTGCCTGTTTGCTTGTCCTGCAGTCTGTCTCTCTTTACTTATCACTATGAATTCTTTTGATATTCAATAGTCACTTACTTATTGTTTATTCCCTGCTAAATAATGTTCTTTACACAATTCTGTGGTAAGGTAATGCTTACCTCCTAGATGAAGGAGCATGCCTTCTCCACGCCAAGCAGTCTTATTTGGCTCCTAACTCCACTGCGTACTTTTACTTCGAGGTATTTTCTTCAAAATCTAATGGATTTGTCCTTCGGTCATAGCACACATGTTCACCAAATTTTGTTGGGATTGGTTTTGTAGTTTTTGCGTAATTTTGTTCACAAACAAAAAATTAAACTATCAAAATATTTTAGCATTTACTCAACGTTACGATTATTCCTAAAGTACCGCTGCGTATTTTTACTTTGATAGACTTTATCCAAAATGCTTCATATTCATCCTTGGGCCATACCCAACATAGCTAGACAACCAAGTTTGGTCAAAATCGGTACGGTAGTTTCTGTGTGAAGTAGCTCACAAAGAAACATATGCATTTAAAGCCAACAAGCGAGATAGTATTTTATCTTTGTCACTTAAATGTTGATTTTCAGAACTTCCATTAGAATTGATGACAGCGAGCTTATAGTTCGACTGGTTCCGTAAACAGCGTCGAGTCTTTCTTGCTCTTAGAATGGGACTATTGTTCCTTCATCATGTTGATTTCGTTATAATTCAATGGAAAAAGCGTAATAATTAGTTGTTCATATAATACATTAATCATCTATGACGTGTTTTTGTTTTACAATGGAAAGGGATAAAAGGATTGTACAGAAAATAGTTTAATGATTACAAAAATCCCCCCCCCCCAAAAAAAAAAAATAATATTAAAATGTACATTACCTTTCAGATAACCCACTAATCTTATATCTTTATATTATATTGACTTTTTGTAGGTTTTAGTATCATAATTTTCTCGTGTGCAATAAAGTCTTATACAAAGATAGACACAAGAAGTTTATCACATCTAAAAAATGGAGACATTGACTTTTATTTTCATGATTGTAGACCAATTGGTCAAATAAGATAGTACAAAGGTTTAGAAAAGTAAACGGTAGGACGATCTAAAATAACTAATGACAAGATACGCATGGGAACACACTATCACACTAAAACATTCAAAAGAGCTCTTCGGATAAAGATATTAGGCGTAATTATAAAAGCTTCCAAAATCTTGATAAACAAAATAACAATATCTGAATGGCATCTTATAAACAAAAGAAGTTTCAGAAATATAAGAATGACTTTAGCAACTGAAAACCCACAACACTGACAGCAAGTGTATATGGAAGCCACAAACTTAAGCCAAAGCTGCTGAACAATTCACCCGAGACCTAAATTCTCTTGTCCAGTTCCGAACTTTCCCAGTGCCTAATATACTATTTGAAATGCACAAACAAACAAACAGCAAGTGTATTCTCCTTGTCGGAGAAGTCAACAAGAACACGACAAAGTTAAGGAGTCCTTAATCTGTAGCTGATATCATTTAAGAGATACATACTGTATATCGACTGTTTTTAACCCTACACCAATTATACACTTATACATACAAGTGTACAGATTACAAATATAATTGGGTTCGTTGAGGCTTTTATAAGGCCAATTGGAAATCAAAGAAAGAATTATTAGGAGAGGGTCTAAATTAAAAGAGGGTCTATAGAATAGTTACCTATTCATATTTTTTAAGTGGATAGAACAATATGATTAGATGTCAGTAACAACTAGGTATATATACAAGAAGCATCTATCGTTTACACTTACATACACACACACACCTATGTGACTAAATCCCAAAGGTGTACACGAATTTAATATGAGCGAGTATCACTAGAAAACCGAAGGCTTCTTCAAGGTCCAAAGAATACAAAGTAACAGGCCGCAATCAAAGGTAAATAACACAGAAGAAGAATCTCCAGATAGTTAATTCTCAATTAGCTATAAAAAGGTTCAGCAAAATTCAGGATTATCCTAGGTAAATAAGTTACTAACATGAACCCTGTATTTAACGGAGAGGTTTATGAGAAAGGTTACCATACAAGCATAAAACTGAATAATCATTTCTAGACAGCTTTTATCATAATAAAAGTGGCAATATTAAGAATTTCTGGACTCAAGTTTGAAGTATATTTACAAATTTAACTGGAAAAAAAAATAAAAAGATTCAGTATTATTTCTTTTCACAACATCATCTATGCAAGATATGTGGACTTTACTTCTTCCAAGTTTATTGTCCGTTTGAAATCTGTTGATTGTACAAATAAAGTACAACTGTATATTTGATAAAATATCGATTTGTATAGGCGATGGATGCTGTTTATATATGTATGTATGTATATATATATATATATATATATATATATATATATATATATATATACAGTATATATTCATATATATAGGTATATATATACATATATATGCATATATATTATATATACACACATATATATATGTGTATATATCTATATATATATATATATATATATAGATAGATAGATAGATATAGAATATATATATATATATATATATATATATATATATATATATATGCGTGTGTGTATACATATATCTATCTGCCTCACATACCATCATTAAAGATAAACAGATACACAGATTGATACAGGATATCAGAATATTCGCGTGCCATAGAGATTGCAAACGGACAAGAGAGTGAGGTAATGGGAAAGAGGTTTAACGTGACTATCCGTTATAATGTGAACAAAATACAATCTCTCTCTCTCTCTCTCTCTCTCTCTCTCTCTCTCTCTCTCTCTCTCTCTCTCTCTCTCTCTCTCTCTCTCATTCAGCATCCATTGAGCCTTCTCTCTTTTCCTTTGTGAATTGTCTTTCATGCTTAACCTTTGACCAAGGCCTTTGTTGTGTGGACTAAGAAATTTAAAGAAAGGCTATACTTAAATAGTCTACTGTAGCTCTACAAACGAAGTTCTTCGAGGGACTACAGTCTTTAAGGTCCATTAGTGTTGAGGTTGTGTGTGTGTGCGTATGACTGTCTAGCAGTCTGACTATCTGAGAGAGAGAGAGAGAGAGAGAGAGAGAGAGAGAGAGAGAGAGAGAGAGAGAGAGAGAGAGAGAAAGACATGCAAATCAAGCTAAATTTCAATCGAAATCTAGGATAGTGAAGGAATATGGTTTACACAACCATTGGTAAGTCTTGTCATGCATGCTTATTTTGCATTTCATTATATAATCAAACAGATAAAGGAATCACGGAAAAGGATTAATTGAGCATAAAGCTCTCTCTCTCTCTCTCTCTCTCTCTCTCTCTCTCTCTCTCTCTCTCTCTCTCTCTCTCTCTCTCTCTCTCTCTCATACACACACACACACACATATATATATATATATATATATATATATATATATATATATATATATATATTAGTTAAGAATGGTATTCGAAGCTGAAAAGCTTAGAAAGTTATCTAATACATGTTAATAATACTTTCACAATTAATTTGCATTCCGAAGATACGCTTCTTTTGTCTCCACGCACTTTTGTGTTTTATGCTAAATACTAATTGTGGCCACGTTTCTCCTTTTAATAACGATTGCCAATCGTTTCCTTAAACGTTTTATAAGAGTCACCCATGTCCCTTGTTCTAAAGGGAATTACTCTGATCGAACTGTATTTGATAGTCAAGAATATTCATGAAAAGATTTTAAGAGGGAAGAAGTCGAAAAAGAGAAAAAAAAAATTCACTTGAAATAAACTACTTATCGTCAAGATTCTTTAACATTCTTTAATTTGTTGTTATTCATCATCATCATCATCTCCTACGTGTACTGACGCAGACGGCCTCGGTTAGATTTCGCTTTTAAATCAAAACGACTCCATTCATCATCTCATACTTCACGCTTCATAGTCCTCAGTCATGTAGGCCTAGGTCTTTCAACTCTTCTAGTGCCTTGTGGAGCCCAGTTGAAAGTTTGGAGAACTAGTCTCTCATGGGGAGTGCGAAGAGCTATGAATCACTTCTAAAAGTGATAAGGAATAGGCAGATGGAGTTTCTGGCACGTGTAATAAGAAGAGAAAAGATCGAACTTTTGTGCCTTACGGGAAAGATAGATAGAGGAGAGAAGAGGAAGAGGCCGGCAAGGGAAGAAGTTTTTGCACAGCTTACTGGAAGATGTAAAAGTGAATGTAACAGCTGGACAATTTATGCAGAGAGCCAGAGACAGGACCAGGTGGAGGCAATTGGCAGCGCACGTCGAGAACATGGCACCTAGATAGATAAACAGATCATCATCATCATCATCATCTCCTACACCTATTGACGCCAGTCATGTCTATCTTGAGCCTTTAATTCAATACTTCTCCATTCATCATCTCCTACTGCACGCTTCATAGTCCTCAGTCATGTAGGCCTGGGTCTTCCAACTCTTTTAGTACCTTGTGGAGCCCATTTGAAAGTTTGGTGAACTAGTCTCTCTTGGGGAGTGCGAAGAACATGCCCAAACCATATCCATCTACCGCTCAACATGATCTCATCCACATATGGCACTTGAGTGATCTCTCTTATAAATAAATTTCTCATCCTGTTCTGCCATGTAACTCCCAATATCCTTTCTCAGGGCTTTGTTCTCAAATCTTCAAAATCTGGCTGGATATTGTTTCATTATCATACCACGACTCATGTCCATAGAGTAATACCGATCATACTAAACTGATATATAGCCTGATTTTTATATGTAATTTCAGGCAATTTGATTTCCAAATTTTACTTAACCTAGCCATTGTCTGGTTTTCTTTTTTCAATCTTCCATTAAACTTCAATTCTAAAGATACATAAATGCTTTTAATTATCGCAAAGAAATACGAGCTTCTCTCGTTTGATCTTCCTTTGGGTTGCTTCACGAAATCAATATTAGCCTGAAAAATGACTAGGCTCTTGAGAACGGTATTCAGGGACCTTGGCTAATGAATATTCAAATGCCTGAAAACTTCAAGTAGTGACTTAGACTTTCTCATCCTGTGGTTTAATTTTTTACAATCGAGTTTCATCATAGTAACTTTCGAAGGATAATGATATAGGTCTTGAGCTCCCAGCATTTACCCTTAGTTAATTTTGATATGAATAATTTTTCTTTTCAAGGAACTAAGGTTAAGTTTTAGAATTTACATTTTCATAGTTATAGATTTTCTTTTTACAGGTGGTAATTTAAGCATCAAAGGCCTTGAACTGACTGTTCTAAAAGTTGATTTTTAAACATTCTTTTTCAGCTCATGATGATACGTTAAAGATGATGCCATTATATTCTGAGGAAAGTCGGCAATATTTGTATTGATTCATCTATAACATAAAAATTGGCTTTGAAGCATCAAAATCATTTTTTTAAAATTATATATTTTTCAATAATGAATTAATATATTAATAAAGGATATTCCTATAGTTCTTACGTTCTAGAATCTGACTATAATTACTTATAGTGATTTACTTTTACCATCATATAATTGTTTCAAAGATATAACTAGTTACCTAATATCGTTACAAATAAATATAGTTTCGTAATCACCATCATTTATACACTTGAGTATTCTTTTGGTGTTTTGCTTCAAAAACTTCTAACAGGTACAGTACTATTGTTAATTCAAGAAAACTGTGGAAATTATAAAACAAATTTCTAATTCAACGTCTCGTTTCATAGTACTGTAATATATGACTGATCTACTTCTACATTGGCATTATCCTTAATATATCTTATATTTTTTTTTTTTATATTTCTCATATATAATTATTCGCTATTTCTCTATTACTTTTTCGCAATGTACGGCTTCCCAGATAGGTCACTGGTTTTGTAGCATCCTGCTTTTCCAACTAGGGTTGTAACTTTAATAATAATAATAATAATAATAATAATAATAATAATAATAATAATAATAATAATAATAATAATAATAATAATAATAGCATGTCACAGAATCAAGTTGGCATAGTTGGGAGCATCCAAGGAATGATTTGGTGACAGGTAAAGACAATAAGTGTGAGATAAGTTTGTTTACTTATTAGTAACCTCTGTGCCTGATGATAGCCAGACTAGGATTCGAGTACCGCTTTGGGGGAGCCTATAGGTCTACTTACTGAGTCATCAGCCCTCGCCCTCCCTGGTCCTAACTTGAGAGGAGAGAGGGCTTGGACACTGATCATATGATATATGGGCAGTCTCTAGGGCATTGTCCTGCTTGCAGAGGCAATGTCACTGTCCCTTGCCTCTGCCATTTATGAGCGGCCTTTAATCCACAAGTATTATCTTAAACGTGTTATCAGCTTGAAATAATGTTTTTGCTCCCAAAAATTTCATGTTAGTATTGGACTCGCTAGAGCTGGTCACCATAGAGAGGATAACACCCCATAAGGAACCCGAGTTTCAACAACGTTTCACAGGGATTAGGATAATTACCCTTTCTTGGCAATGTCACGCTGAAATTCAGTAAGAGTGACTCATATTTGAATAACTTTGAAGTGTGAGATAAGAGTTCGATAGTACAACCTTGTAATACCCGGATGAAAGGCACTTATTGCATGATTAGTGCCTGTTAAGCATGAGTTACTTATATCCGACTTTCAACAAGAGCCTCGGTCGAAAAAGGCCAATTAACCCAAGTTCAACAAAATCTGCACCAATTTCCCAGCAGTTAATCTCTTAATCGGCCATTCTTTTTGTTGTCGTCGGCATATCTTGGCAAATGTGTGACAACCCAGAAAAGTTTGGCAGGTCCGCAAACAAATCTCGTTAACTTATTGCCAACAAGCCTCAGAAGTTTATACAGTAGCCATCTTTCCTTTTCTATGTCATGGAATTGTTATCATCAGATCAGAGAAACAAGAGTCCTTAACCTACTAGCAGTGAGTAAATACTGGAGTTTGATCCACTTATAGAAATGGGAATAAAGTCAACACTTCTCAGTGTTTACATATGCTCTGCAATTGTGAAAGTGTCAAGGAGTTCCAACGAATAAGAATGAACTTATCAAATAAAGAATTATTACAGGTGAAATTCACCATATGCATCAAAATGTTTTATCAACCAAATTACCCTTAAAAAAGTACAATGGACGTTAACTTTAACCAATCGGAATAGTTAATTGTAAAATCATCCAGTTATTACCGTACAAATGAAAGGCTATATTAGCGGTATTAAAACTATCTCAATATTTGTCGACAATTCTGTGTGTGCGTTCTTGAGCATATAGACATAAGTTCTTACGTCAGGTGAACTGGGTTTAATTCGTTGTTTAACAAATGAAAACAAATTATACAAATTTATTATTCTCATTTCATGTCAACAAACATTAGCGCTCAACCATCCAAACATTTCAACAAATGTCGTTCTTCGATTTTCCACAAATATATTTAAAAAATTAATGTCTTGAACAGTCACAAATTAATCGATTTGTCAGCGTATAATTATTCGTAATCGGTGAACATTTCACAATATATAACAGAGTGGACAAATATTTATCAAAGATAGCGTACAATAATCGTCGACTAACGCTTTATTCGTTAATTATCGCCATCGAAATCTCGGAAAGGGTAATTTTGTCAAATCTATGGCGGGACGCATTGAAAGTGCTATACATACATACATACATACATACACACACACACACACACACATATATATATATATATATATATATATATATATATATATATATATATATATCCTTACATACATATATGTATATATATATATATATATATATATATATATATATATATAAATTTATATATATATGTGTGTATATATATATATATATATACACACACACACAACACATACGTTAGGATGTAAATTTCTCACTGAAGAGGTTCAACATTACTCAGTGAGGTAAAGTAGTAAGTCAGTAGGCCTATGTTGCCTTGTTTTCCTCTATGGAGTCACAATTCTGAGTAAGGGCATACAAATGTGAATCCTATTTTTACTCAATGTGAATGATTCCAAAATATTACCAAACACACACACACACATACACACACACACACACACACATATATATATATATATATATATATATATATATATATATATATATATATATATATATATATATATATATGCTTGTATTAATTTATCAATAGAGCTTAAACGAAGTTCAGAATCAAAGGCCGTGACTTGGCAACAATAAAATCATAAACGACAGGGTATGAATGAGCAAAGGATCGTGGCAATGCCCTAGCAGGACAATGCACTAGCAACTGATCACATATACGTACTGTACATATAATCAGCGCACAAACCCCTCTCCACTCAAAATGATCGCAAGCCAGCATAGATTTACAATTAAAATCTAAGTATTTAATTCCTATTTCCTAAAAGGTTGAAAAATATGGCAACATGGGTTATATAGCTACTCAAGTTTGAAAGATTAGTCCTGCTACAAGGTTTAAGCATACAACTGCTAATGAGCCCAGTTTTACCTGAATACATGTATTAAGTTTATCCTTATTTGGGTGCGCATTCAAAATCTAGGCATTGATAACACGAACATGTTTTGTGCATTGCAAGTCTGTTAATACTAGTCTTCACTAAACGAAGAGCCAACGCCATATCACAGGAATTATGCAAAATTTGGCACTAGCATCATGTAAATCGTATAGAAATTGACCACGCTCTAGCAAACACACGTTTTTTACCTTTTCGTGACCTTGCCCTTGACTTTCAAATCAATCACTCCCAAAATCTAATTAAATTGTCCTAGGATCATGGCCATATGGTTTTGAGTTATGCTAATCACAAACACACAGACAGACGTACAAACAAATAAATACACGCACGCCTATCAAAGCACAACCTTCGCAATGAAGTTAGCGAAGGTAATGACACCACCAAATATTAAATATAGCCTCCACGTATGAACAATTTTGATGTAAAATTGCATAATGAAGATGGATGCTAATGGTATTTTTGCAAATATACGTATGCTGACGCTTATTTCCTCAATTGTATTACGTCTCTTAACTACGCATGCTATCTATTTCAGTTATTTTGAGAATCGACTAAATTTCCAATTGTTTATGGATTTTTTAGATTATTTCACATTTATTGTACGTTTATCGCCGAGCATCACTGCGGATAGTAAATTACACTTCAAAAAGAGTTTTGTCCGTTTTATTGGCAATACCGGAGATACGAACCGATATGGAATATGAGATTAAAGGTAAAATAGAAATTAATTGCCATTTTGCATATTGAAACAGAGCAGTGTTAGATCGTACACGTGTCTGTGTAGGCATATATTCTCTATTACGAGTTTTTTATTTTTATTTTTTTTTTTGGCAATATTGATTTCTGTTTTCTTATATTGGTTTGTCGTTCATTTATTATTTCATTAGGTTTAAAAATACGACGTAATTCTATTCTGAGTAAATGCTATAATACCATTAAAAACTTTAACTAGTAAGAATTTTCCCATTGTTGTTCTTGAATATTTCATAAAACTATATTATTTTTCCATT